>NC_089223.1:54466467-54788768 GCF_963924675.1 Phocoena phocoena | reverse complement strand
TTGGTTATTTAGTAGCATATTGTTTAGCCTTCATGGGTTTGTGTTTTTTAAGACTTTTTTTCTTGTAGTTGATTTCTAATCTCATAGGATTGTGGTCAGAAAAGATGCTTGATATGATTTCAATTTTCTTAAATTTACCAAGGCTTGATTTGTGACCCAAGATGTGATCTATCCTGGAAAATCTTCCATGTGCACTTGAGAAGACAGTGTATTCTGCTGCTTTCGGATGGAATGTCCTATAAATACCAATTAAGTCTGTCTGGTCTAATGAGTCATTTAAGGCTTGTGTTTCCTTATTAATTTTCTGTCTGGATGATCTATCCATTGGTGTAAGTGGTGTTAAAGTCCCTCACTATTATTGTGTTAATGTTGATTTCCCCTTTTATGGCTGTTAGGATTTGCCTTATGTACTGAGGTTCTCCTATGTTGGGTGCATAAATATTTACAATTATTATATCTTCTTCTTGGACTGACCCCTTGATCATTATGTAGTGTCCTTCCTTGTCTCTTGTGACAGTCTTTATTCTAATGTCTATTTTTTCTGATATGAGTATTGCTACTCCAGGTTTCTTTTGATTTCCACTTGCATGGAATATCTTTTTCCATCTCCTCACTTTCAGTCTGTATGTGTCCCTGGGTCTGAAATAGTCACTAGTAGACAACATATATACGGGTCTTGTTTTTGTAACCATTCATCCAGTCTGTGTCTTTTGGTGGCAGCATTTAATCCATTTACATTTAAAGTAATTATCGATTTGTATGTTCCTAATACCATTTTCTTAATTGTTTTGGGTTTGTTTTTGTGGGTCTTTACCTTCTCTTGTGTTTCCTGCCTAGATAAGTTATTTTAGCATTTGTTGCAAAGCTGGTTTGGTGGTGCAGAATTCTCTCAGGTTTTGCTTGTCTGTAAAGTTTTGATTTCTCTATAAAATCTGAATGAGAATTTTGCTGGGTAGAGTAGTCTTGGTTGTAGTTTTTTCCCTTTTATCACTTGAAATATATGCAGCCACTCCCTTCTGGCCTATAGTGTTTGTGCTGAAAGGTCAGTTGATAACATTATGGAGATTCCCTTGTATGTTATTTATTGCTTTTCCCTTGCTGCTTTTAATAGCTTTTTTTGTTTTTAATTTTTGATAGTTTGATTAAAATATGTCTTGGTTTAAACCAATTACCTTAAAAATATTATTGATATATTAAGCTTAATTCTTCCATTAATTTTTTGTTTCCTGTTCATTTTCTCTATTTTTCTATTTCCTTTTTTGTGTTCAATTGTGAGTTACTTGGCCATTTTTATAATTCTTTTTTGATTTATTTACTGTATGTTTAAGTGTATCTCTTTCTATAGAATTTTTAGGGTTGCTCTAGATATTACAATTAATATGCACAAATTAACCAATTCCACTGTTATCAATATCCTGTCATTTTGAATTAAGTTTTGAAACCATAACTACTTTTGCCTCCTTTTGCCCTCTCCATTTATAATTGTCTTAAATATTATTTCTGTGTACATTTAGAACTGTATGAGACAGTGTTAGAACTTTTTCTTCAACCAGCAAACACAATTTAAAAAACTCAAGAGGAGAAAATAATTTACTCATATTTAAAAATTTTCCATTGTACTTCTTTACTTTTTAATGTTCCAAGATTCCTTCTTTTATCAATTTGTATTTAGAAAATATTCTTTATTCTTTAAAGGCATGTCTATTGGTGACGCCATCTTAGTTTTCCTTAATCTACAAATGTCTTGAATTCCCCTACATTCTTAAGCATATTTTTGCCAGACAGAAAATTCTGTGTTGACAGTCTTTTTTTCCAGCACTTGAATTATGTCATGCTATATCTCTTTGGCCTCCATAATTCCTTATGAGGAATCTTATCAATTGAATTATGTTCTCCTTATAGGTAAGGTGTTATTTTTTCCTTCTGTTTTCAAGACATTTTCTTTGTCTGTCGTTAGTTTTCAGAAGTTCTCCTGTGATTTGTCTTGATGTGGATTACTTTTGGTTTATCAAATGTGGAGTCTTTTCAGCCTCTTGAATCTGTAGGTTTTTGTCTTTTGCCAAATATGGAAACTTTTCAGACATTATTTGAGTACTTTTCCAGCCCTGCCCATTTTTTCCTTTCCTTTTGGAATTCAAATGAGACAAATATTAGGTCTGACAGGTCTCTGAACCTCTATTTATTATTATTTTAGTCTGTTTTCCCAGATTGGGTATTTCTATCATTCTGTCTTCAAGTTCACTAATTCTTCAAGTTTACTGGATGACACCATTTTGGTGAGGAGGGATGCCTTGGTAGAGACAAGTGTCAGTTGAAGTCTGGGCTCCCTATGTGATCTTCTATGATACCACAAGTAGAGGAAGAAGGGAGTTATCTCATTGTTGGTGATAAAAATCCTGGCTCCTTACTCTGCCTTCTCTGACATTAAACTACTTGTGGGGTTATAGTGCCTTGTTATAGCCTAGAGAGAGTTCACATGCAGGCTCCCCACTTGGTCTTTGCTGGCATGGGTGGAGTTTCACCACAGTTTCTTCTGTGGTGTTTGGATGGCATAGCGTGGTTATTATGTAGGGTTTTCTTTCTTTAGGCTGCCTCTTTCCTTGTCCTTTGCTGAGAGAAGGCAGCCTTTGGTTGGGACTTTTTGCTATGTCCATTGACATTTTGAGGCTATGGGCTTTCCCCTCTTAAAGTCTGCGGTATAAGGCAAAAAGAAAACTCAGGGAACTCACTACACTGTTATTCCTGGGTCCTGAGGTGCCTAACTGGTTTTCCTTCTCTTCTCTAAACTTCAGTCTTATATTTGTTTTAAATATAATGTCCAGGGTTTTCCATTATACTTATTGGGAGAAATAGTCAAAAGTATGTCTATTCCTTCTTTCCAGGAGCAGAATTTGAGATAATATAAGCTTTTTAAAAGTTCATATCTTAATATGTTTTGGTGAAGTTTATGTCTTGAGAAGAGGTTTACATACTGAGAAAAGAAGTTTATGTCTTTATGTCTTTCATAGATATATATGAAAGAGGTTAATTATAATCAAGAAAAAGAGAATAGTTTAATTTGAATGAATATAAGAAAAATGAAAAGCACTAACTACATGATTTAAAAACGTTTCTTAAGAATGTTTTTGTACTTTTTATGGGATGTAAAAGGACTAGATGAAGAAAGACACTAAAATAGAGGGGAAATATACTATGCTCGTTAAGTGTAAGGTAGTGGAGTTAGATCTATTTTGAAAAAATGGATAGAAAAATTTTAAATAACTGGATTATAACTTTCAAACTTCATAATCTCTCCAAAAGTTATTGTAACACCAATACAATAGCTGTAGCAGCATAGTTTTGAGTGAATTCTTTAATCTTTCCAAATTTCACTTTCTCACAAGATTGTTTTAAAGATTATTAAAAATAATAAAGAATGCTGATTTAATGTCTGAACATGGCAAATAGTGAGATTTTGAATAGAGATTTTAGGGAATATAGATAGGGATCACATCATTTCTGCAGAATTCAATAGGTCTAAAAGAACGTTCTAGCTAAACTAGAAGTATAAACAGGGTAGAAGTTGAGATTTCATGTGGAACCAAACAAAAGAGTCTTGTTGAAGTGACTAAGCTTAGGAAAATGAATGGAAAATATATGGTGGGAAAGAAATCCTTAAAAAAATAGGTCAATATATTGCTCAAACTGAACCTAACTCCAAGCCTGGAAGTTTTACTGATTCTAATTGGAAAATCATTTCTTTCGGAAATTTTTATACTAGAAATAATATCTTTTTGGACTCACACATCTCTAGCTTTAGAAGCCCAATCAAGTACTCCAGATAAGAAGCAGGAATGTTGTTTGGTATAGCTTCTATTTTTTCTGTATTCTTAACAAATAAATTTTTGTTTTGGTGTGAACATAAAAATAGTTTTAAATATGCATAGTTTAGTGTATAATTCTCTGTTCTCAGATAATAGAAACCTATTTCACATTCTCTACCAACTGCCTTCTTAACATATAATCAGAACTCTTTTTACTTCAACTCAGTACATTTTCTTGGGCTGAACTATTATTTCTTAGAAGTTATAAGAAACTGAGTTTGTACCCTAAATTAAAACATACTTTCCTGTAAGAGAGAAGAGTAACCTATTAATGTACAACTTTGTGTGAGTAAGTTGGGCATTATCTTTCCTAACAGACATTATTAGCATTTCTACCAGATAAAAATTATTTGCAGATTATCAATATTCTTCAAAGTAGCACCTAACCTTACAGACAGTGGGTCATAATAAACAGCAATCAAATAACAGAGAAACCCCTTTGGCTTCAGATGACTTGAGGCAGAAGTTTTGGACAGTGCTCTAGGATAGCTTTGCAAAGACACACAGTGATCATTTGTCATGTTTTTAACTTTGGATAATTTTTATGAACATCTATGTGAGGGAAATAGTTAACTAGAGATTTCAATATCTTAGTTTGATCTGAGAATTGGGAAATACCTACCTGAGGTTTCCTTTATGAATGTTTAAAATAAAAGAATAAACTGAATAAAATAATTTCTAAACATTGACTTTCATCATGCAAATAATTTCTTAAAATTGCTTTATTTGATGCACTAAAGTTTGTTCTTTTGGTCTAATCTATTGTGGTGAATATTTGTGGTAATTTTCTTGACTACCCTGGTGGCCCTCAGAAATTAACTCTTCTCTTCATGGTCCATCACTTTAATCTTCCTAAATGCTATTTGGTAGATTCCAGATACACACGCTGTCTTTCAGAGTCTTCAAATCTTGATGTGGCTACATAGTCCTTATTGAATCCTTGCGAATAAGGAGATTTGAGCTTCCATGGTTATTATCTTGGCTCACCCTTCACAACCTAGCATCAAGCAGGAATCTCTGAAGTAAAATCATCTGCTGAGCCATCTGTTAATATAGGACAGTTTAAAATATTATTTGCATTTACCATATCCCACAGGAAACCATGGTAAAATTCCCTCTTGGACAAATCTGTGACATAGATATTAGCACTGAATTTTTAAAGCCAACTATTTGTTTTAATAGGAGATAATATAACACCCATTAACTCAATCGGGAATATACTTGTAATCCCTATTCCCACATCAACTTGTCATCTCCATGAACAGATGTTAATACAAAAATAAAAATCACAATACAAAAATCACAAATCAACACTTGAATTAGTGGGCAAGCGTCTCCATACTGAAACACATCATTACCCTTTTTCATTATGAGGCTCTTTGCCGGCAGATCCCACAGAGAGATGGAAGGTTCACATAAGCTCTAGATAATAACTTGCTGTTTCAGTTCTAGCCTTTATTCCAGATTAAAGCTTGAAAAAAAAATGTTGGTAAAATTAACTAACCTGTGGTTATGGATCATTTCAAGGTTTTAGTACTGGACGTAAAATACTTGAAATAATATATTCAAAATTCATTCACTTTGCAAACAGAAAACCTATGCTAGTGTTCAGAATGCTTAATTAAAGACTTCCAAATTCCTGTTTCATTATCCATACACAAAACATGATGTTATTTTATTATTTATAATGTGCCTCTGATTCTACATAAAGTGGTGTACACTAACCTCCCATAAAGAGTATTTAATCATAGCTTAAGTACTTTTGAGAGGAAAAAACACATAGTAGCTGGTGGTACTTTTAAAAAAAATCTGAGTAAATCAGATATGAAACCTCGTTACAATTGTTTTTTTGCTATTGTCCTGATTATTTCACAACAATCCAATTTCATGTTTACTTTTAGACTCTTTTTTAAATGTAATGAAATCCCTACTTTAACTCTTTTATAAAATTTTTTATATTCTCCAATACTTAAAGCAAGTCCCTGGCTGCTAATAATTATAATTATCACAAAAAAGTCACGTTATTATTTTTGGAAAAATAGTAAATTTTTATTTTAGCAAATTGACTATATGGAATGAAAATAAAATTTAATTGATCTACTTTTCACTACCAGGAAAGAGGCATTATTATTAGAATTAGGTTAGTATCTTTCCAGAACCTTGATTTGTTTATAAAAAAATTAGAGTCTGATAGATTAAAATACTTCTATAAAATTTTGTCCATATTATATGTTGTTATTTGAAGATGGATTATTAAATTATATTTAAATTACAAGGACTTCCCTGGTGGTCCAGTGGTTAGGAATGTGCCTTCCAATGCAGGGGACATGGGTTCAATCCCTGATGGGGGAAGTAAGATCCCACATGCTGTGGAGCAACTAAACCTGTGCACTACAACTACTGAGCCTGCACTCTAGAGCCGGCATGCCACAACTAGAGAGAAGCCCGCACACTGCAGCAAAAGGTCCTGCATGCTGCAACGAAGATCCCACATGCCACAACTAAGACCCAATGCAGCCAAATAAATAAATAAATAAATATTTTTTTTAAAAAAAGGGGGCAAAAAAAAATAGGCCTTCCCTGGTTGCTCAGTGGTTGAGAGTCTGCCTGCCAATGCAGGAGACACGGGTTGGAGCCCTGGTCCAGGAGGATCACACATGCCACGGAGCAACTGGGCCCATGTGCCGCAGCTACTGAGCCTGTGCTCTCAAGATAGAGAAAGCTGCACAGCAACGAAGACCCAATGCAGCCAAAAATAAATAAATTTTTAAAAAATTTATAGTTAAATTGAAAGTGAGGAAATGGCTAAAACTCAGTATCTGCAAGGCAAGGAATACTATTACTTAAAAGATTTAATTGTTGGTAACAAAATGTTATGACAAAAATTAATGTGGTTGGAATATCTCTTTCAAATACATCTTGATTATAGGTATATTTGCCTCTCTGCTGTGATGAGGTCGTTACATTTCCTCCACCTCCTCAGCTCTGATTGTTAGCTACAGTATCATTTTTTTAAACTCCCAACCTTTAAAATATTTATTTTCTTAATAATAATTTGAACTGCTATCTAGAAATTCTAGTGGAATGACTACATATACTGGTTCTGTATCTATGGCTTCTTCATTTTTATGTCCTTCATTTTGATTTATATCTTAAATGGCTAGATTTCTTGGTCAGATTTCTTGCTTCCTTCCACCTTTCCTGTCACTTTTTAATGTTTATGAGCAGGTTTCTTTTATTAGGTTGTTCACAGAACTTATTTATCCTCCCTTCTTCCCTTCCTCCCTCTGTCCCTCCTTTCCTTCCTTTCATCCGGCATTCTCTTCTTTCTTCAATTCATTCTTATTTATTTTTATGAGATGACAGAGCATTCACTGACCATTTCCTCAATATACTTTTGAAGATTTATATTTATATTTTGCATTTGCTCTGTTTTATTTTTAAATGAATAATGACATACAGTACAAAATAGTGTTACTACCTAAACCTTTTAACCTTTTATTTGGAATCTGGGAGAAAGATTAGTTTTTCAAATAGATGCTTAACTATGAGTTAATAGTATACAAGGAACTTGAATTTCATATATGCTTCAGAAAAACAACAGTTTCACATTAGTGTGTGTATGTCATCCCTTGCATAGGGATTACAAATAAAATACAGGCCCCTAGTTAAATTTGTATGTTAGAAAAAAAATGAATATTTTCTTTCTACTTTAAGTATTCCCTGTGCAACATACTTATACAAGTAAAAAGGGAATAAAATGTCCATATATGTGACTTTCATATTGGCTGGGGACCTGTACTTTTATCAGATACACTCGCAACCCTATCCTTAGGAAGACAAGGAAAATATGAAATGGAATAAAATGAGAAAATGTGATGGAATACAAAATCATTGAAATTGACAGTTGATCCTAAGCTGTTATGGACTAGTGGACTAGATATTCATGTTTCTTCAAAAGTCATATGTTGAAATCTTAACCCCCATGTGAGAGAATATGATGGTATTAGGAGGTGAGGTCTTTGAGAGGTAAGTAGAAATTCGTGTCCATATAAGAAGAGACACTTTCACTGTCTTTTCCTCCACACTAGGAAATAAGGAAGAGGGCTCTTACCAAAGCCCCACCGGACTGGCACACTTATCCCCTACTTCTAGCCTATGAAACAAGTTTGTTGTTTAAGCCACCCAGTCTATGGTATCTTGTTATAACAGTCTGAACTAAGACAGAATCAGATTTCTTGAAATTTTTCTTTTATCATTTTTCCTTTTCCTTTTCATCATTGCCAGTTCTCAATCACCTACTTTGCTGTGAAATTGAGAGTAAATTTTCCAATACTGCATTCACCTTTATAGTAACTTAATACTTTGACAAATGACTAAAGAGATCCATACCATAGAATATTATACAGAAATGACAAAGAAAACACTGTGGGTATCAAATCGACATGAATGCAGGATACAAATCAAAATTGGGGGGAAATTTTGGGGAAAAAAACTAGCCAGACAGAAAAGAATATTGACTAATCCAGACATACAATGTTCATATAATTATGAACATATTATATATATGTTATATATATTATGTATATAAAATTTAAAAATTAGTGTTAGATATCAAAATAACTGTTACTTTGGAGAGGAGGAATAGGGTTAGGAGTGTTTGGGAAATAGGTGAAAAGGGTTTATGGAATACTGGCAATATTCCATATTTTAAGCTTCTCTGTGGTTTTAGCATAAATACTCATCTTGTGCAGTTTATCAAACAGTATATATACTTTTCTTAACATTATTTTGCAAAATTTTAAGTTCAGAAAAAGAAATTATGAATTCTTTCCAATGTGCTAGACATTGTTTAAGCACTTCATATCATTTGAGATAAAACAAATAACGTAGATGATCAGAAATTATAATGTTTATTTTTAAATTTCTACATGCTGAGATAATTAAGAACTTATAATTCAGCATATATTATAAAAATATTTTATTCCTTTTTATCTAAACCAACAAATTTTATCCACCTAAAAACTTTTTTAAAATTAATTTTTATTAGAGTATAGTTGATTTACAATGTTGCATTAGTTTCAGGTGTAAAACAAAGTGAATAAGTTATACATATACATATATCCACTCTTTTTAAGATTCTTTTCCCATATAGGTCATTACAGAGTATTGAGTAGAGTCCCCTGTGCTATACAATAGGTTCTTATTAGTTATCTGTTTAATATATAGCAGTGTATATATATTAATCCCAATCTCCCAATTTATCGCTCCCCCCCTTTCCCCCTTGGTAACCATAAGGTTTTTTTCTACACCTGTGACTCTATTTCTGTTTTATAAATAGATTTGTTTGTAGCAATTTTTTTAGATTCCATATATAAGTGATATCATATGATATTTGTCTTCCTCTGCCTTCATGGATGGATCTCTAGGTCCATCCATGTTAGTGCAAATGGCATTATGTCATTTTTTTTTATGGCTGATTAATATTCCATTGTATATATGTACTACATCTTCTTTATCCATTCTTCTGTTGATGGACATTTAGATTGCTACCATGTCCTGGCTATTGTAAATAGTGCTGCAATGAACACTGGGTGCATGTATTTTTTTGAAATATATTTTTCTCAGGGTATATGCCCAAGAGTGGGATTGCTGGATCATACTGTAGCTCTATTTTTAGTTTTTTAAGGAACATCCATACTGTTCTCCATAGTGATTGTAGCAATTTACATTCCCACCAATAGTGCAAGAGGGTTCCATTTTCTCCACACCCTCTCCAGCATTTATTATTTGTAGATTTTGTGATGATGGTCATTATGAGTGGTGTGAGATGATACCTTATTGTCATTTTGATTTGCATTTCTCTGATAATTAGTGATGTTGAGCATCTTTTCATGTGCCTCTTGGCTATCTGTATGTCTTCTTTGGAGAAATATCTATTTAGATTTTCTATCCATTTTTTGACTAGGTTGTTTGGTTTTTTTTTTGACATTGAGCTGTATGAGCTGTTTGTATATTTTGGAGATTGATCCCTTGTTGGTTGCTGCATTTGCAAATATTTTCTCCCATTCTGTGGGTTGTCTTTTTGTCTTGTTTATGGTTTCCTTTGCTGTGCAAAAGCTTTTAACTTTAATTAGGTCCCATTTGTGTATTTTTGTTTTTATTTTCATTAGTCTAGGAGGTGGATCAAAAAAGATCTTGATTTATGTCAAAGAGCATTCTACCTATGTTTCTTCTAAGAGTTTTATAGTATCCAGGCTTAGACTGTTAATCCAGTTTGAGTTTATTTTTGTGTATAGTGTTAGAGAATGTTCTAATTTCATTCTTTTACATGTAGTTTCCAGTTTTCCCAACACCACTTATTGAAGAGACTGTCTTTTCTCCATTGTATATCCTTGCCTTCTTTGTCATAGATTAGGTGACCATAGATTAGTGGGTTTATCTCTGGACTTTCTATCATGTTCCACTGATCTATATTTCTATTTTCGTGCCAGTACCATGCTGTCTTGATTACTTAGCATTGTAGCATAGTCTGAAGTCAGAGAGCCTGATTCCTCCAGCTTCCTTTTTCTTTCTCAAGATTGCTTTAGCTATTTGGGGTCTCTTGTGTTTCCATACACATATGGAAACACCTAAAAAGTTTATTGCTAATTTTTTTTTATTGAAGCATAGTTGATTTACAATGTTATGTTAGTTTCAGGTGTACAGCACAATGATTCAGTCATATATACATATATATACACACACATATATATTCTTTTTTCAGATTTTTTCTCTTAAAACTTATTACAAAATATTGAGTATAGTTCCTTGTGCTATACAGTAGGTGTTTGTTGGTTATGTATTTTATATATAGTAGTGTGTATATGTTAATCTCAAACTCCTAATTTATCCCCCCTTTCCCCTTTAGTAACCATAAATTTGAAATTAAGAGATTAGATATAACTAATTTTTTTAAATGTGAATTTCAGAGTAAGGAATAGAAAGTAGTTTTAAGCATAACATTGTTTTTACTTGTTCTTGTCCTCTCATATTGCCGATATCTGCATCATACATTATATGAGCTCATAAACTTTGTTTGATAGATAATTATCTAATTGAATTTATTAGTATTCTCTTGTCCAACCATTTTCACTGTTTACCCAAACCCATTAACATAAAATATATGTTCCCTTATCCAACAGGATAGGTAATGTATAACATGGCCTAACTCATTTTGGCAATGCATCTCCTAATACTCAGTACAGCCTCTTCAGTAACCTGTCTAGTCAGTGACTATAAACATGTCTTGCCTTACCATCATTGCAATCCTCATGCTCAGCATCATCGTCAGTCTAAGAGCTTGACATATAAATTATTTAATCTTACTAATAACTCTGTGAGAAAGGTACTATCCTTTCTCACAGAAAGGATCCTTATTTTATCTTTATTTTATATCCTTATTTTATATGTGGGAAAACTAAAGTATAGCATTTAAATAACTTACTCAAGGTTATATAGCTAGGAAGTAGCTGTTTCATAATGAGAAGTTATATGCAATAAGTTATTCACAAAAATTCTTAGGCTTAAAACTTCTCTGTGAGAAAAGCAAAAGTAAAACATTTCCTAATATGAACTTTAATTGTTCATCTTGTTTAAAGTACAATTTAAATGCGTTTTTTGTATATTATGTTTATCTCAGTGGAGATACTATATGAATCTTAGCTATATAACAATCTATTTACAAAGAATCATAATATTACCACTACATCTTATGATAATATACTGGTACATTGTGACCTCAAAAAAAGGAAAATGCAGGCTTATATCACAAATGTAATTATATGTAGTTCATTTCATTTTGAAAGATCATTGAAATATTGTGATAAATAATGTGGTTTTCTCCATTTGGATCCCAACATTTATTTTGATATGTTTAAAAATCATGCATCTCATGCATGCACTTAAGGCTTGCTGTGTAATGACTGTGCCTGTTTGTTCATGTCTATATAAACAATTAAAACCTCATTTCCAAACTTTTATTAATAGCAGCAACCAAAATAATTCCTTCAGACTAGAGGCAAAAAGGAAGCACATAACTTATTCAGTTTATCATATTTTAATTTTGCAGAATTAGTTTTATTTAGAAAAGTATGGAAACCACAAAATGCAAATTCTAACCCAGTGAATGCACTTCATCTTGAAGATTTCCTAGGAATAAAACAAAGCAGGCCAGCAATACATATGTGCATAGTCTTGAGCTGGTTTCTTTCCAGAAATCCTATTTAGAGACTTCAGATCTGTGAGAACTGAAAACCATCATTAAGTCCACCAAGACTGGTCAAGGAAGACTCCAAGACAAAATGTAGGGCCTGAGAACTTAGATGCCTCCTGAAGTCTCTCTCTTTTCTTACTCTCTTAGGGAGGACCAGATGGTTTTTGTGTGACAGACTTTTGAAAGTCAGGGTCCTGGATGGGCAAGTTCTTACTTTGTATACACTGTTTAGCCATAGCAATTACAGCATTCCCAGATGTGTTTGGGGGATTGATGTTCCAACTGCCACAGATAATGCAAAAACAAGTGATCAGGGAGGAGGCTAAGTCATAAGTTCGTGGGTAATGCGTTTCATAGGAACTATGTCAGAGCTAGACCCAACTCTGAAAAGGGACATGCCAGTTTCTTCTTTTACATTCTTTCAAAACATGCACTTGAGTAGAATAGCATGAATAGCCAGTGGGGAGACATTATTTTCTGTCAGGCCCTGGCATTAAAATCATGAGATATTGATCAGAAATGTAGCCTAGCACAAGTCCTGGGGAGAATATTAAATAGGAACAATATCATAGCCATTATGTATGGAACCCAGGAGACACCACTGATAATACCACAGATTAAAATAAATAACTCATTATTGTCCCATGAGAAGGCTAATAAAAAAATCTAAGGAACATCCTAAATGAATAATATTTATATTGGGGAAGAAAGACAGTAAGCATGTCCAGAAGTAATATTATGGGTAGAGGCAGAGAATTCCCAAAACATAGATTGGGTGTAGGCATAGAAAACAGATATAGGTGTAAACAGAGAATACCCAAAACATAGATTATCAGGAGCATGGCATAGAGGAGAAGTTACAGGCTACAGATGAGTATGTCCACTTACACCTGAGGACTCTTTGCCCCTGAGGATGTAGACAAAAGAATAGTGATTGCAAGTGTTCTAAAGACCAGGGCCCAGATCCAGGGTCCCAGTTGTCTGAGTCTAAGAGATACTGAAAAGATTCTGAGATTTATTGTTAAATACATGTTATTATGGTGTAAAATTGGGTGAACTTATATATCAGGATGTTTTCATTTTACTACTTTGTCTTTTTTACTATTTAATCTGTGCCACTTTTGAGGCAATGATCAAAATATCAGCAAGGTATAACATAACTTTTTTTCTTTTGCTATAAGTAGGTACTTTCTCAAATGTAAAAGAGTTCTACAAGTCTATATATTAAAATATTTATTCTATGAACAGTTACTGTCTCAAATATTGTGCTAGATTCTATACTATGGAAATATACCGTAATTATTTCCCTCAAGGAATATTCAGCCTCATGGGAGAGACAGAAATCAAATGGTAAATACATTGAAGAGGTTTGCTTAAAACTAATTAGCACAAAGGCTACTATTTGTAATCTAATGGCAGGCTGAGGGAAGATTTCTCTTTTTCTTGGGGAATTCTATCTTAGTTTGAAATACATGTTAGCCAAGTAGGCGCTAGGCAAAGGAAGGAGGAAAGATTATTTTTGGCATAATGACCAACATATGAAGACAGAAAACATAACACTGCTAAATCTAAGATTAATATATTTCGTATGGGATATTACATTGTTATACGAAATAAATGATTCTCTTCCATGCTTAGCCTTAATCATTGGATTTGTGTCACTACCTACCTGAAAGTTTTGAAATTCTTAGAGGAGCATGGTTGCTCACAACCTGTGTGTGTGTGTGTGTGTGTGTGTGTGTGTGTGTTAGAATGTTTAATTGATCAGAGGTCTATGAGAACCATTTCTCAATGGATGGGAGAAACAAGGTGCAACACTGAAGGTCAACAATTATGTATCTTTCAAATGGAAACAAGTGAAAATATGTTTGACAAAGTTTGCCTGGGCTAGTGAGGATCCAAGAGGGTAATAAGAGATTCACTACCCCATCCCATTATTTGCTCTGGAATTTCTTCATTTCTAAAAATATTTCTCCTCTTACTAAAATAATTTTACAAATGGAATCTGAAGAGGAAATAAAAGTCCATTGTAAGTAAATATTTTCTATAGTTTATGTCCTTTCTGGCAGTTAAATATCTGTCATAGATACATTAATCAGGGAATAAGGCAGTTAGTGTGTGATAGGTCATTTTCTTCTATATATACAATTATTTTGAAGTTGTACTACTAGTACTAAATAATGGTCATTATTTTATATTTAAATTTTGGTAATATATTTTAAATATGTACTCCAATTAATATATACCTGGCAAATCTTTTATTTTTATATTTTTATTGATGTATAATTGACATAACATTACATTAGTTTCACGTGTGCAACATAATGGCTCAATATTTGTATATAATATAAAATGGTCACTGTGATAAGTCTAGTTAACATTTGTCACCATACATTGTTATATTGATGCATTTTTGTTCTTGTGATAAGAACTTTTAAGGTCTACTCTCTTAGCAACTTACAAATACAGTGCTATTAATTATAGTCACATGCTCTAAATTACACACCCATGACTTATTTATTTTATAACTGGGAGTTTGTACCTTTTGATCCCCTTCACCCATTTCACCCACAACCTACCTCGTAACTTTGGCAACCATGAATCTCTTCTCTGTATCCACAAACTGTTTTTGTTTTTTTTTAAGTTTCCACATATAAGTGAGATCTTATGATATTTTTCTTTCTCTGTCTTACTTTACTTAGCATAATGCCCTCAAGGTCCATCCATGTTATCAAAAATGGCAAGATTTACTTCTTTTTATGGCTGAATAATATTTCTTTGTGCGACTGTGTGTGTATATATGTGTGTGTATACCTATATATATACACACATATATACACATCACATTTTCTTTATTAATCCCAATGGATACTTAGGACACTTAGGTTGTTTCTATATCTTGACTACTGTAAATAATGCAGAGTTGAACATGGGAGTACAAATATCTTTTTGACTTAGTATTTTCATTTTCTTCAGATAAATACACAGCAGTGAAATTGCTGGATTATATGGTAGTTCTGTTTTTAATTTTTTGAGGAGTCTCCATACTGTTTTCCAGAGTGGCTGCACCAGTTTACATTCCCATCAATACTGCACAAGTGTTCAATTTTCTCCATGACCTCACCAACATCTGTTATTTCTTGTCTTTTTGATATTAGCCATTATAAGAGGTGTGAGTTGATACCCCATTGTGGTTTTGACTTGCATTTCCCTGATGATTAGTGATGTCAAGCACCTTTTCATGTACCTGTTGGCCATCTGTATGTCATCTTTGGAAAAATATGTTTAGATCCTCGGCACATTTTTTAAAATTTTAGATTGTTTTTGTTCTGTTGATTTGTATGAGTTCTTTATATATTACTGATATTAAGCCCTTATCTGATATACAATTTGCAAATATTTTCTCCCATTTAAGATATTGTCATTTCATTTTGTTGATGATTTCCTTTGCTGTGAAGAAGATTTTTAGTTTGATGTATTTATATGTGTTTATTTTTGCTTTTGTTCCCTTTGATTTTGGTGTCAGATCAAAAATATTATTGTCAAGACCAATGTAAAGGAGCTTACCACCTGTGTCTTTTTTTTTTTTTTTTGTGGTACACGGGCCTCTCACTGTTGTGGCCTCTCTCATTGCGGAGCACAGGCTCCAGACGCGCAGGCTCAGTGGCCATGGCTCATGGGCCTAGCCGCTCCGTGGCATGTGGGATCTTCCCGGACTGGGGCATGAACCCGCGTCCCCTGCATCAGCAGGCAGACTCCCAACCACTGCACCACCAGGGGAGCCCCCACCTGTGTCTTTTTCTAGGAATTTTATGGTTTCAGTTCTTACATTCAAGTCCTTAATCCATTTTGATTAAATATATGTGTGTGGTATAAGATAGTGATCCAGTTTCATTCTTTTGCATGTGGCTGTCCAGTTTTTCCAGCATCATTTATTGAAGACACTGTCCTTTCTCCATTGTATATTCTCAGCTGCTTTGTCATAAATTAATTTACCATATATATGTGAAGTCATTTCTGGACTCTTTATTCCATTGATCTATGTGGCCGTTTTTTATGCCTATACCATACTACTTTGATGACTATAGCTTTGTAATGTAGCTTGAAATCAGGACGAGAGATGCCTCCAGCTTTGTTCTTTTTTTTACAAGATTGCTCTGGATATTTGGAGTTTTTTGCAGTTCCATACAAATTTTAATATTGATATATTTTGTGAAAAATGCCATTGAAATTTTGTCAGGGATTGTGTTGAATCTGTTTATTACTTTGGGTAGTATGAACATTTTAACAATGTAAATTCTTCCAGTCTGTGAGTATGGTGTATCTTTACATTTATTTGTATCTTTTTCAGTTTCTTTCATCAGTGTGTTACAGCTTTCTCTGTACGTGTCTTTCACCATTTTGGTGAAATTCATTTCTATATATTTATTCTCTTTGAGGCAACTATAAATGGGATTTTTATTTTATTTGAATTGCTATGTCTCTTACATTTCTTTTTATTTTTTATTTTATAAAAAAAAATTTATTCGAGTATAGTTTATTTAAAATGTTGTGTTAGTTTCTGCTTTACAGCAAAGTGAACCAGTTTTACATATATATATATCCACTCTTTCAGATTCTTTTCCCATATAGATCATGAATAAATGGGATTTTTACAATTGAACTTTCTGATAGATGTTATTAGTTTATAGAAACTCAATAGATTATTATATATTGATTTTGCATTCTGCCATTTTACTGAATTTGTTTATTCTTAGAATTTTTTGGTGGCCTCTTGAAGATTTTCTTTATATTATATAATATCTTGTTATCTGCAAATAGTGACAGTTTTGCTTCTTCCTTTCAAATTTGGATGACTTTTATTTCTTTTTCTTGCCTCATTGCTCTGATTAGGACTTCTAATAGTATGTTGAATAAAAGTGAAAGAATGGATATCCTTGTCTTCTTCCAGATCTTAGAGAAAGTGATTTCCTCTTTTCATCATTGAGTTGTGATGTTAACTATGGGCTCATCATATGGCTTTTCTTACGTTAAGATACATTCCCTCCATACCTGCTTAGTTGAGTTTTTATCATAAATGTATACTGAATTTTTAAAAATGCTCTTCTCTGCATCTATTGAGATGATTATATGATTATTAGCCTTCATTTTGTTATTGTGGTCTATCACATTGTTTTGCAGATGTTGAACCATATTTGCATTCCTGAAATAGATCCCACTTGATTCTTTTAATGTATTGTTGAATTCAGTTTCCTAATAATTTGTTAAAGATTTTTTGCATCATTGTTTATCAATAATATTGGTCTGTAAATTTTTTTTCTTGTGGCACCCTTCTCTGGTTTTATCATTAGGGTAATGTTAGATCTGACAAATCTTGAAAGAATCAATATTCATAGAAATTATGTAAAGAAGGCCCAAAAGAGATGTTTCTAGAGAATGAGGGAAAGTAAACACTTTGCCAGAAATTACAAGTAAAGTTAATTGGCCAAACATCTTCTACTACTAATTAATTTGGCATTAATTTAGAATGTACAAACTGCCAAACACTCTTCTAAGGGTTTTACATATATTAACTTACTTGAAACTCATGCCAGACTCTTAGTTTTAGTTATAGGGAATTGTGGAACAGGTAGATTTCATAATAAAAACATGTCCAAAGTCATACAATTAATGAGTAAAAGAACCAGCATTCTAATATAAACTAGAATCCAGTTACCTCTGTTACCATCTTTTTGAAGCATAAGCTACAACTAATGATCAGATAAATAGTTTGAACCCATAGCTTCTGAGCTCAACCACAATGCTTTATATCACCACATTAAATGATCTAAACACCTTCTTGAGATTTATTAAAAATACATTAATTATATAATAGGGTTTACTGTAATCGCTATAAAGAATTAATAATTTTTGAGTATAGTTGAATAGAGTGAAATAGTTTCATAGTAAAATATGTCCTTGTACTTGCTTAGGTGATCTACTCCATAACATTGTGCTCTTTATGTTCTCCTTCTGATACATACCAATATTTTATTTATTATAATAGGGATTTAAGAAGTGTTACATAATCTATGTCTTAAAAGAGTGAAATAGTCAAAGACTCTTCCATATTTTATATCCCTTAATTGATGGTAAATTTTTATAAATCATTATTTTTTGAGTGACAACTATGTCATAGACAGTGATACCAAAAATGTAAATGCATTTCTACCTACAGGGACTTGTACACTAATTGGAAAGTAGTCATGTGCTCCTGAAGAATTTTTAAAAATTATCTTGATATCCCAACTGTTGATCTCCCCCCTCTCCTTACCCAGTTTTGCAGCTTGCATATATAGAATATATATATACGCTATATATATATATATATATATATATATATATATAATATATAAATTCTTATATGCTTAAGAATTTTACTATGTGAATCTTCACTCTGTTTCCCACTTACTACTTTCCTCAGTCCTATCATTAAGTCAATTCTTTAAGGGGATGAAAATATGCTCCATCTCCTAAAATGAGTGGGGTCCAAACAAGTATATATCACTGAATACTGATGGGACAAATGACATTGTCTTAAGGAGCTCAAATATCTATAAATGTATCTCTATCAGTATCATTATCTATGTCTATGCCTATATATATCTACATGTACATCTATATCCATATTATTCATGTTATACAGGCTAAATGAAAAATGGGCAGTGAGAAGAGACTGATATGACAAAAAAGCTTTTTATAGAAGAAAGTTATTTATTGATTGTACTTTCATGTATTTTATAAGACATGTGAAAAGCATTAAGCTAGTACTGGGAGCAATATTGAGATTTATTGTTCACACTAAACCACACTCAATACAATGTCAATCCCCTCTTCTACATTTTCCTTTTTTCATAGCCTGTGGACTTCTAGACATATTATTTATTACTTTGTTCTTTTATTTTGTGTCTACCTTTACCAGAATATATGTCTCACCAAGTCAGAGATTTTTGCTTTGTTCAATGATAATATCCTAAGCATGTAAAAGAATACCTGGCACATATTGAGCTCTCAACAAATATATGTGGAAATAAATTGGATTTCTATGATGTAATTCCTCCTCTGAAGGGTTTTAAACTGTAGTTGGAAAGCCAGGAGAGCTTGTGAGAGATATTTCAAAGGAGTGAATCAGTTATTTCAAGAAAGAAAGGGTGGCCAATAAAGTCGAATGTAACTGAGGGATGAAAGAAGATGTGGAGTAAAATACATTTCTGGTTTTAAAATTGGACCATTTGGACGAGTTTAAAAGAGGAACAGAATCAAAGTGTTTTGGGTTTTATTTTTTTCATGGTAGCAAATATTATTCTTGTAAATTTGGCAAACTCAGGGTTTTAAAAAGCAGAAGAAAAAAACCTTAGTTCCAATAGAGTAAGAATTAGTGTGAGATGGGTTATGTGAGAAACAGAATGTAACACTTGTTCAGGTGAAGTCCTTAAAAAGGGAAGATAGGGAAAGAGTGCGGTGACATTGAGCAATGTATAATTTTTGGGTCACTATTTTAACTGTTGAAAAGAATGCAATATAGTCACAAAGGACAAAGCTAGAGGTCCATATCCTTCACCTAGGAGAAATAGTATATTCCTACATATATCTGTGTAGTGTGATGAAGGTTCAGTATTCCTTGGCCTATATGCAGTCAGAGAAAATTCAATGATAAAAAGGAATAAAAGTGAATCAGCAATAATTTTTAAAATAGATAAACTTCCCTGGACATCAAATTCATTTCTCTCTTCACAAAACAAGGAGACTCTACACATTAGTGGCTCTGCCAAGGTTTTAACATTCAGTAATATCCCACCAGTGCACACTAAAGAAAATGGAAAGCAAATGCCATGCCAAGATTAGGCGTTTGTAGTCCTGTCTGCTTTTCCAGCTCTCATCACATTCAGACACCAGGGACCAAAACAACATCATTTTAAACTTAAAAGTAAATTTTGTCATGTGAAAATTGCAGATGAAATAAATCCTAGATAAGCATGCTATTTTCTCTCAGGAAAAAAAAAAAAAGGTAAACTGGATTATAAGGATCAAATTGTCCCACTGCTTTAAGACATGTTCAAATATTCAGTTATGCACTGTGCATTTACAATTTATGCATTCTTATTACATTCCTGTTTTAGTCATGTACTAATGCTAGATAAACAGATTCTTTGCAAAATAAACTCTACTTAAGAGATGTTAAGGTTAGTACACATGCATGCAAAAGCCAGCAAATGCAAATTAAAGCTGCGTGCTTAGACTGCCCTGCTGAGGCAAGAAAATGCATTCCCAAATGCAGGGAAAGGGATTAAAATTAAAAGTTGGCATGTCCTGAAAATTGTGTCTATTTTTCTTATCTTTGCAAAAATTAGAACCATCAAGTTCAGATATTTGAATTTTTTTAGTGAAAAAAAGTCTAGTTCTAAAAAAGTATAAAAATCAGTAGCAGAGAAATACATGAAAGTGTACATTTTACATGTTTAATTAAAAATTACTAAGTAACTACTCTTTTTATGCCCTTTGAAAGTGATTCATGCTTTAAAAAAATTACAAGATGACAATAGTGGCAACTGCATTCTATTTTATGTTTATAGTTCCCTAAGAATTATGAACCAATCTATATTTTGGGGGTGTCCAGTTTATTGACATATAATCCATATACCATAGAACTTACCCATTTGAAATCTACCATTCAATGTATTTAGTGTTAATTTAGTATTTAGTTTAATATTAGAATTCAGTGTATTCATAGTTATTCAAGCATCATCACAACCAATTCAAAAATATTTTTATCACTGCAACTCCAAACACTGTACCCTTTAACTATCACTTCCCAGCCCTAGGTAACCACTAGTCTATCTCCTCCCTTTACAGTTTTCCTATTTCTGTACATTTCATATAAATAAAATCATATAATATGTGGTCTTTTGTGACTGGCTTCTTTCACTTAGCATGTTTTCAAGGTATATTTATGTTGTAGCTTATATCAATACTTTTTTATGGCTGAGTGATATTGTGTATGGATAAACCACATTTTGTTTATCCGTTCATCAGCTGATGGGTATTTGGGTTTCTTTTTCACCTTTTGTATACTGTTGTCACTGGTAGAATGGCAATTTCCTCGGTTCTTGCCCTTCTCGAGGGAAAAAATTCAGTTGAGAGGCATACAGCAGTTTTAAGTAGCAAGAGTTTTATTAAGCAGAGTGAAAGTACAGTCTCACGAAAGGATGAGAGCTGGCTGTCTGGGAACCAGAATCAGCTCCACAATGGGGTGGGGTTGGGTTTTTTAGAGTGGTGGTCCTTTCCTGTGTCCTGCGTCATTTGACTGATAAGTTGATTGACAACTTTAGGTTTTCTCTTAGTGCGCAGGTGCTTACTCCTAAGCGCCCAAATGAAACCGATGGGGTGGCGGGGGAGGGGCAAACCCCATTAGGTTGATTTATTACAAATACAGCATAATGAGTCCTGTGTTACCTTGAGTCATCTTTCAGGTCTTGGTGCATCTGCGCCAACCTGTGCTGGCGGTTTTATCGTGCTTGGTCCTGATATGGCTGGAATCCTAGTGGTGGTCCTTGACCACATGAGGGAGGATCTCTGGGTATGCTCTGACCACCAGTGTCCAGGTGGAGGAGGGAAAGATGAACCATCCAGGTTGGGGAGGGACCTGCTCATGTCTGACTAGCTACCTAACACTGTGAATAATGTTGCTATGAAAATTAATGCACAAATTTTTGTGGGAACATATATTTTTATTTCTCTTAGGTATATACCTAGGAGTGAAATTCCTGGGCCAAATGATGATTCTATATTTAATATTTTGAGAAACTGCAAGACTGTTTTACAAGGTGTCTGCAACATTTTACATTCTCACTAGCAGTATATGAGAGGTCCAATCTCTCCACATACTCACCAATGCTTCTTACTATCTGTGTAGATTAATAATTTACATCAAATTTCAAAAGTAATCAGCCACTATTTTTTGAATAATTTTTCCTTCTTTCTCTCCTCTCTTTCTGGCACTTCCATTTAGTATATATCGGTGTAATTAATGCACTCCACATTTCTTTGAGGGTCTGTTCCTTTTTCTTCTTTTCTTTCTCTCTGTTCTTCAGAGTACATAATCTCTACCAATCTATCTTCAAGTTCACTAATTCTTTCTCCTTCCAATTCAAATCTACTAGTTAGCCCCTCTGGTGATTTTTGCTTTTTCATTTTACTTATGTACCTTTGAACTCCAGTATTTGCATTTGGCTCTTCTTTTTCCCCCAATAATTTCTATCTCTTGAATTGATATTCTCTATTTAATGAGACTTTTTCATCATATCTTCCTTTGTTTCTTTAAACACAGTTTCCTATATTCCTTTGAAAATATGTGTAATGGCTTTTTTGAAGTCTTCATTAAATGTGACTTCTGGTTACCCTCACAAGTAGATTTTTTTCCTGATCTTTTTCTTCTCATGTCAGAATTTCCTGTTTCTTTGCATGCCTCCTATTTGTTCTTTGAAACTAGATATTTTAGAAAATGTACTGCAGAAAATCTAAGTGTTATTCACCTTCCACCCAGGGCTTTTTATTGTTCGTTTAGTGACTGGCTGGATTATTGTAGTGCAGTCCATTTCCCCAGCAGTGTGGAGCCTCTGCTGTTGTACCTTAGTTGTGCAGCCTTGAACATGCACAGTCACCCTGGAATAACAATTATTTTAGCAGGGCTTTCTTCTACTGACCCTGCCTCTTGGCTTTACCCATTAAGAATTTAGCCTCCATCAGGTAACTGGGAGACAGAACGTGAAACATTGATTCCCCACCCCTGGCTGGGAGATGGGGGTGGAGGAAGCCCTTTGTTCCTGGCTTCTCCTGCTTGGTGTTTCCATCAAAATGGGCTGGGAGGGGAGAGGGAGAGAGGAGGCTGTGGTTCAGATGCCAGAGACTTTTACTGCTCTTAGGCAGTTTTAGTGGATTTTCTTGAATACACATTTCCTTATTTGTTGTGTATTATTGGGAACATTTCCAGAGATTATTTTTGAATAATTTCATTGTTTTTTCTGGGTAGTGGATCTACAGTGCCCCTCATGGAGACATTCTAAAAATGGAAACCTCAACCTTTCTTTATAAGAATGCAGATAATTTCACACTTTAGTGTTTCAAATTATTAGAGATTTCAGTTGACCTTTCTAAGGCTCAAAATGATTAATCCCTAAACTGGAGTCTTGTTGCTGATCACAGATGGGTAACATTCCCAAAGCTATAAGATAACCAAAAGGAAGAACGCTTAGCTCTGGAATTGCTGGATTCTTTCTAGCAATAATAGTAACAACTTTCAAAAGCATGAATCTTTTCAAAGCCCAGCACATTGTTTTAAATGAATCTCAGCAGTAAACTTTTGAGATGGTTATTACAATTCTTGTTTTACAGATGGGGAAACATTGGAGATAATTGTACTTCTCCCTTATACCCCTCCCTTGCCTCTGCCTTGTTCTCCCCTGCATTGCTGGGGCTGACCTAAAGGCTACCTTCCCTCGCTCTACTCTCAGCTGGATTATGGATGGCATCAGGCAATAGGGCAATACTGAGAGTTGCAAGGGTAGAGGACAGAGACAATCCAAGTTATTTCTCCCCCTCCTTCTTTGCCTCTCCTTTCTCTCCTTCCATTTTCACCACCGGCAACATCTGTTTCATAGTCCTAACTGCCCCTGAATAAGACCACTCTCTTGCAACATCATCTGAGTGATCCATACCTTGCACTCCAGCAGCACTACTCCCTCCCTCTGATCTTCTGGTCTTGAGTTTCTAGTAATTTATGCTGGCGTTCATCTGTAGGTTACCTTACTTTACGCTTTTTGTCCTCACATCTCCCTAATCATGCATGTAGCCACATATGCAAATTTTAAAACCCCTTTGTTTTAAACATTCAAGTGGTTTCTGTTGTGGTTTAGGATTTATTGAAACAATTACTTAGATATTAGGTAGCAAAAATGAAACTTGAACCCAGAGTATCTGAATCTAATTCCAAGGCTGTTTCCAGTTCTATATCAGAGTAGTCGTTGAGACTCAGTCCAATGTTGATCATGATCAGAATGAAGGTATTCTGTTTAATGTAGAGAGACAAAAAATATAACATTTTGTGGAGTGACAATTCTGGAAGTTTGTGTGCTATACATATAATTAATGGTACTCATTGTTTTGTGATTATTCTAGAGATGATACTAAATCTTGTCATATGTTTTCTTTATTGTTATCAACTATAACAAATGAAATAGTCATATTCTATCAAATAATATATTTATATTTATTAGAACATTACTTAGTAAAATGTCAAATCAAAAGTACTCAGACATCTTTGTCCTGTATGACTTCTGATTTGTTCCAAACAGGTTGGTAAATGACTTTTTAAAACTCATTATCACAATCCATACACAGGGTATGGAACATATAGCTCATGAGAAAATAAACTACTTTGAATCTCTAAGTGCCAATGTTCTTCTTCATCATGAAATATATTTTAATATATATTAATAGTATTTATATAAAAGTTTAAAGTATCAGATTGTATTTACTCACTTAAAAATGTACATCTTATTTTCTGCCATATTAACTTCTAAGAAATCAATTACTGATTATATTTGGTGATACATTTTTTTTCTATTTGTCTTTTCTGATTAATATTTGATAGAAGACTGTCAAGAAACAGTAGAAAGGCTGGAGATATATACATATATATAAATATATGTAGATGTATATATCTATATATCTCCAGCCTTTCTGTTTATATATATATATATATATATATTTCTACGGTTTGTATATTTATACACACACACGTTTTCAATTCCTGAATACTATGTCATTATAAAAAAGACTATAATGCACATGACTACATTAATCTAATTTACCTTTAAGCTCATTTTACCTTTTTCTTTTTTAACAGCTTAAATGGATGAATTTTATTTTCATGTTCTAATTTTACCTTTTTCTTAAATGCGGTATTAGTTTGGTTCTAATGGAACAATATCAGAGGAAACCAACATCCCATTTTTGCCCATAATTTGTCACTTTCCTTGCCTTATCTAGTAGCATATAATTTATGTCATTTAAAGCTTATTCTTTTTCTTTCTCATTATTATTATCATACCATCAACAAATATATATCAAGTGCCTACATATACACAAACTCTAGTTACCAGAAATGTATTTAATTTTAAGAGACAGTTAATATCCTTTCCCAGCTAACAGAATCAAATTAAAATCTATCCTGACAAAATAGACCAAACTGGGAGATAGCTGATATAATACATATCCCCATAAACACATAAGTGCAAATGCACAAACACACAATCACTCACTCACACTAGACACAAGTATACATGATGACAATAATCCTAGAATTTTAAACCATATTTGTATGCTAAGTATCTATCCCAGAAAAGCAGATTAAATAAGCAATGACTTCTTATTATAGATTACCCAATTTAAATAGCTACAATACAACCATCTGGGCATATCCACAGATGCACAGCTTGGCAGCGAGCACAAAAGTTTACAGAAGGTCATATGCTAAATTTGGACATCCTGGTATTCCCTTTGCACTAAATTTTCAAAGCCAGATTATGAAGAAAAGAGTTGTGAATTTAATGCTCATGTATAGTTAGCAATATTTTTGCATTTGACATATTTGAAATCGATTGCATTTCAAGGATGCAGTTATGTGCTTTCTAACCCCATACTGAACACATCATGGAAGTCATTTGAGAGTAATTGCCTCATAAGACATAGTTCTATAATTCAAGCTCATTCTTTAAATATGTAATTCAAACTTGTGCCTTGACTAAGTTTGCGATTCAGTCCATGATTAGATTTAATTTCTCTTATTTTTGAAAGTCTAATATTTCCTCAATGAGTATACAGTTATGAGTAGAAATAAATTAAAAAAAAATTATTATGTAGTGGTGGTCAACTGAAGGTGATTTTCTCCCGAGAGGACATTTGGCAATGTCTGGATTTTTAACTGTCACAACAGAGGGAGGGGTTTGTACAGGCATGTAGCACATAAAGGCCAAGTGGGCTGCTGAACTTTCTACAGTGCATAGGACAGTCTCTTGTTATCCATCCCAAAATGTCAATAATTCTGAAGCTGAAAATTCTGTTTTAGTGTAACGTTTGGTGATGACATATTATTGTCAGGTCACTTCTTCATAAATACCCACATGACCAGTTTAGTGTTATGTGTAAGAATAAGAAGGCTTCCCTGAGTAGGCCTAAAAGTAGGTTGGAGATGACAGAATAAAGAGTCACTGAACCTGGAGTCTGGTTGATAGAACTTATTCATTCTGAAAAGTGAGACAAAAAGAGGTGGATTAATAATAATAAAGAACACCTCAGTGGCATGTGAGACAATATAAGTTCTCACAAACATGTCATTGGAAACCCAGAGGGAACGAGTAACTCAGAAAAAAATAAAGAGGATGATGGTCAAACATTTTCCAAATTCGGTGATAAACATCAACCTAAAAAAAAATCTAAGAAGTTCAGTGAAGCTCAAGCAAGGTTGTAAACAAAGGAAAGACATCTTAGGAACATCATAGTCAAATTTTTAAAAGTAAAAGAAAAAGAGAAAAATCTTGATGACAGGGAAAAAAAGATAAATCATATACAGAGAAAGAAAGTATAGAAGCCAGAAAAAAAAAAAAAAGACTTTTTAAAAAATACAAAAAGATAAAAAATTCTATTAGGCCATAATTCAATACCTAGCAAAAATATTCTTCAAAAATACAGGTGAAATTAAAACATTTTCCGATACATGAAAGCTGAGTGAACGTCTCTACTAGAGAAGTTGCTAGCAAACTTCTCTGCTAGAAATAAATAAGGAACTTAATCAGGTTGAAGGTAAATTATACCAAAATACCTGAAGAAAAACTAAATCTAAAAGAAGGAATTAAGAGCACCCAAAATGACAAATAAGTGGTAAATGTAAAGGACTACTTTTTCTGTTAGGTAATATAAAAATAAATTATTGTTTAAAACAGAAAATAATGCCATTGTAATTGGGGTTTATATTATTTGTAGAACTAAAATACATGACAATAATAGCCAGCGCATGGGGGGATGATGAATGTAATTATACTGTTGTAAGTCTCAAATATTTTAAAACTCAATGTGAAGTGATAAAATTCACTGGGATAAATTAAAGATGCACTTCATAATTCCTAGAGCAACCACTAAAATGTAATATTAATACATTTGGCTAAAATCCAAGATAGAGAATAAAATCAATTTTAATAATATTTAAATAATCCAAAAGAAAGCAAGAGAAAAGAAAGGGTGGAACAAAAAAGAGATGGGGGAAAAAATACAAAAAGCAAGTATTTAGACTTAAATATATCAATAGCTATGCTAGATGTAATGAGCTTAACATTTCAATTAAAAGGTCTAGATTATCCCACATAAAAAAAGAAAAAGACCCAACTACAGGTAGTCTGAAAGAGATGCACTTTAAATATAAAGACACACATTAAAAGTAAAAGTGTGGGAAAAATTATATTATGCCAATAATAACCATAAAATAGTGTGGCAATATTAATATAAGAAAAGTTAGACTTCAAGATGAAGAGTATCATCAGAGATAAAAGGAGCATTTTATCTTTATAAAGGGCTTGATTCAACAGTAAGACATAAAATCCCAAATGCATCTGCACCTAATAATAGAACTTCAAAATGGATAAAGAAAAACTGACAGCAGTAAAGGGAGAAATAGACACACAAAATTTTCAGAAGTTTCTATTTTGACTATATTTAGTCATCAACATATTATACCAAATAACAGGTAGAAATGATATAGGCTCAGTGAATATACCTCACTTTTATTATTGTACAAATGTAAGCAGAAAAACAGATAATCAACCATAATCTCAAAACTGACATATTTCAATCTAGAGTTTTAATTCAGTGAGTGTGTGCATTTTAACCAGAAAATTAATCCAACTAATATTATTTGGATCATGTTAAGAATATAAACAATATCAAATGGATTGGCATTCTCTGAGCACACAGTGAATGACAAAGTGTAAGGAAACTGTCCTGGCAAGCAGTAACCAGAAGCCAGCTTGGAATTAACAAATTTCCTTGGGGTAACTCAAAAATCTTTAAGAGAACACATGGAGATCATAGTTAACTGAATTAGAGTGGTCACAAAGACTTAAAGCAAAACTGTGGCTTGCTAAATTTTTAACCTCAGTAATAGTTCTTTGTTTTTAACACCAATTTAACACAATAATATTGTGTTCCTGGTATATTATTTTTACATGGTTAGTAACAGTGTGGATCCCAGTGTCTTCCAAAAAATTCTGGTCTGTGCCCCATAATAAGTAATATATTTAACATTGATATGCATAATACACATATAAAAACATATACATACTCACTCATACAGAAATATGGAATTTTAAAATGTTTCATAAAGTAATATACCCCCTTACAATGCATAATGGCAATCTGTTCTATTCAATTATATTCTATTCAATTCTATTTATTAATGCTGGGCTTCACCCATTAAACTGATTTCATGATCTATGAATGAGTCATGAATCACAATTTGAAAATTAACATTTAGACTATAAGGAGTATATTTAGTTAGATTAAGCAACCAAATGTAACATATTTTAAGAGGTGACTGCAGTCATTGTGTTAAATTAAGCTATTTAGGTAATCATATTATAAATAGAAATACTTAACTAGATTCTATTTCATTAAAAAAATTAACTTAATTCTTAATACTGTTCATCTCTGTGGTAGGCACGGTTTGCCTTGTGCTACTCAATATCCATGACCTCTTTTCCTCTTCAATTAAATGGGTTGTGTTTACAAAAAGCGTTTCTTCAATGAGTTTTGAGAAGTCAATATGTAACAAGATGTATAATAGGGAGGAGAATTAGAAATATGGATGAAAAGAATTGGAGTAGAATAAGATCAAGAGAAGAAAATCACACAATAGAATACAAGACAGAAAAGAGGAAATAAGATAAATACAAAATATTTGATAAATTAATAAATTATAAAAAGATAAGAAATGTGATGCTACCACTGTGAAATGAAAGAAATGTCAATAACAAGAGGCTTTCAAGGGCAACATTTACTAAAAATGATAGCATAATTGTACTGAGCACTTCTTACTTGTCAGGTGCTTTCCCAAGTGCTGAACATGTGCTAAATCATTTATAGTCTTATAACAACCCCAGAAGGCAGGTGCAGTTATTATACCCATTTCATATCGCAGCAAGCCAAAGCAAGGTTTTCAGGATCACACAGCTTGTGTTAGAGCCACAACAGGAGCGCAATCATCTAGCTCCAAAGCCCACACTCTTACCTACTACCTCATACTCCATGGTTACTACAGTGTGAGCTAGACACAGTTAGTTTCATGCTGTGAATAAGGAGAGGTTTTTTTGGAGTCAAAAAAACCAATAAATGACAGAACCATGCTTCACACCCACATGACTAAGTTCCAAACTTGTTCTCTTAAGAACTAGACTCTACAGAAATTTACTATGATCATTAACTGTACCCCACACACTCCTCTGCATGCTTTATCCTTTTTGCAACATGCCCTGTAATTCTTACAAAGACCTTATGGAAAGCTCTTATCATCACCTCTGTGTTGTGTATATAGGAAGACATTCATATACAGATGGTTTAATAGCTTATATAAAATCACAAAGATAGTAAATAGAGCCTGGATTCAAATCCAGACCACTGACTCTAGTGCATTTAATCTTAACCAATATGGTGTAAAGCTTATCAACAGGGATGTTTCATGGGATGTCATACTTGCAGTACAGCATTTAAAATCATAGGTATTACATATTTTATGAAAACATTTTCAAATGGAGAGAATGAAGGATCATGGTTGAAGAAAAAAAGAACATGCTTGCTGAAGGATCATTGTACCTATTACATCTAACAGTGAAATATAGAACTGTGGGATATTATCAGAGCCAGTAAGAGTTGTAAATACATAGGTCTACTGTTCTAAAGTGACTCTAAGTACAACGCAGAATGGTGGGCTTAGTTAGTGGAAGTAGTTCTTCACACACATGAACAAGAAGAGTCATGACTGGTTATTGGAGACAGTGAAAATCCTCTAAGTTTCTCATTTCCTATCAAAGACCAAGATAAATTCCTGGTATATAGAATAGTTAACAAAGAAAATAAATAAAGCCAAAAATATGTGGTTGGATTTATATTATGACTGAGGTATTTGGGAGGCAAAGAAGAAAGTAAAAAAAAAAAAATGTGTAAAGAACATCTTAATATACTCAAATGCAGTCAAGCAGGAAACATGGAAAAAGGAAAGTATTTGCAAATATATGACCAAGCAAGTGTTGTCAAGCTTAATCAACAAAATACTCATAAAAATCAATATGAAATACACTAAAATCCCAGTAGGAAACTAGACTCCAAAAGGAAAAAGAGAGAAGATGGTACTTTGGGAACAGACACGATGATCTTTGATTATACATGGACATAGGTCATAGAAGAATGAGGTGCTTTATGTGGCTTCAAAGTGGGTAAAAGTTTGAGCTTTGAAATCTGACAGACCTGGGTTTGAATCCAGTTTCATTCAACCTCATAGCAGCTATGTGGCCCTGGTCTAGTTAGCTTTAAATTCCTTCAGAAATGTGACTGCTTTCAACATTGATTCATTTATTGAATTTATTTTTTCTGTCTCTGAGGCAAAATTTTTATTACAATTTCTGCATGTTTTTCTCATATTACTTCTTATTCTGTGGACCTGTCTCACATGTATTTCTTATAAGTACCTTGCATTCCCTCCTGTCTTCCTTCTGTTCTCTTGGCATCTCTTCTTCTTTTATTGGCCTATCCCTATATCTTGAAGATTATTTAATGGAGGAACCATAGAAAGTTAGCATTATTAATACATATAAAAGAGACAATGTAGAACACTTGAGGGGGGGAGTCAAATTTGCAAATTCTCAAAGGTAGTTCTAAGGAAGATAGGGTTGCCATATATAATACCAACACCAGTTAAATTTGAATTTCAGATAAAGAATGAATATTGGGGACATACTTATACTAAAAATGTTTTTAGTAAATATGACAATCATAAAGAAAGGGTATGTACTAAATATAACAATCTTAACATTGGAAAATTCAATTTAAAGGTGATCCATTTTTGAAATTAACTAAAATGACAAACTAGACACTTAAGGAGAAATGAAACAAAAACAATGTTAACATACATCAAGCCACTAAAAAGAAGAATGTGGTATAAAGCATGGAACTGATGGCTGGCCCTAAGATATATCAGATATGACTTGGAAGATTTATTGCAAGGATGAGTCATCAAGGGAAAAAAAGATTAGATTTATGATTATGTATAATCCAAGGAGATAGAAGTCTAGAAAAAAATTTGTATATGAATGGAAAGAGAAGCACAGTGCAATATGTCAAGCAATATGTCAAGTCAAAAGTATGTCAAATGTATTAGTTGCAACGGATGTAAGTATCCTAAAATTCTGTTAGGACAATGTCAACCACCATGTGGAAGGGTATTTTTTATCAACTTTTATTAGAGCCAATGGTTGTGTCAACCTTTTTCTTTGGTAGGCATAAGAATGTTTTTTCCTAGAAGAGCTTATGTACAAGATTGATACATAAAATAGACAATGTAACTGCAGTGGTGGAAGCAGTTGAGAAGCTCATTGTCCCATTAAAAACCAGATGAGCAATTTAGCAGTCTCAAACACAGAAGTAGTGATGACTTTCCTTACTATGTAATAAACTCATATGCACACATACACTCAAAATTGTAAAATACTTTGAAGTCTCAAAGCATCAATTTCTAATTGATTCTTATTTTCAAATATAATTTAAAAATTTTTTCCACCTTTTGGAGTACTTGCTTTACTGACAGTTTATACAAAGACACAGTACACATCCTGGATAACTCAGCAATGATAAAGGCTATGATATCTCTCCTGCTTCCTCCAAAGGGGGTTCTAAAGAACAAGGGACTTGATCAAGAATATATTCAAAGCAAAGACACATAATTTCAGTAAAAAATGACAGGAACTATGAGCAAGAAGGAGTAAAGGTTGTGAAGTGTGGAGTCAAAGATACCAGCTTTCCTGATTGTTGTGGTTACAGAACTAAAAATTTATGTTTTAAAAACTAGAAATGTTACATAGAAACCATCTAATTCTTGTGATAAAAGGGAGTTATTACAGGGGAGATAAGAATAAAAAGGAACAGAAGCCCTGTTTTTATTTCAAAGTGGCAAAGTATGAGTACAATTTAAAATAGAATATAAAGACATCTCTCACAAAAAGGAAGTATAAAGCTCTGGGATTTAAGGAACATAAGTAGGTATTTCCAATTGCAAAATCATTTAATGGAGTACAAAGACAGAGAGTAGAAATTGAAGAAAGAATAGGGGATAGAAATGCTTCATCTTCACCTACACTGTATAAGCATTTCTAGATATTCTGGTCACAGGCTTTTATTTATTACACTCTCCTCCTGGGCATTCCCACCTGCTCCCAGGACTTCAGATATCACCTCTATGTTGTTAGTGTCCATAAGTACAACAGATATTTCAAAACATTTCACAGGACTTTTGCAGAGTGGACTTGGTGGATGAGAGAGAGAGAGAGAGGAAGAGAGGGAAATGGGGGGAGGGGGAGGGATGAATGTGAGGAGACCCAAAGCAACAGGGATTGCATTTGCATTGCAACTCACACCTAGTTCTGAAACATTTCCATTCTCACCTTTGGTCTTTACTTTGGGAGTAGGTATGCTGTAAAACAGAAACACCATTTCAATTTATGTCTTAGAATTCTAGACTTGAAGATGGGGCTGTAGCATTCGCCTTGGGTGTGAGCAACTTTGGCAGACAGAATTTAAAGATTTGTCTCGCATTTGTGACCCTTAATTTTCATCTAGTAGTTGTTATAACTCCATGCTGAGTTGAGAGGTAGCAGGTTCACTGTGAAGTCTGCAGTGGCAGAGCAAGAAAGCCACTCTTCTCTCCCCAGCAAGCAGATGCTGAGGGAGGCTCCTCATCTGTGATTTTCCCTTACTGGGGAATGTTGCAGAAACCTAGGGCCTGGTAGCCTCCTAGAGTCTAATGGCATTTGGATCAGCTTGAGAGTGTTAATGGGTTTTGTCCAATCCAAAAGAGAGATTAATTCATTAGCTATACCAAGCTTAGATTCCAGCACTAAAGACGAGCCAAGAACTAGTTACCAAGACGATGCTGAGGACAATGCCTAAACCCCAAAGTGACATCTTCTCACTCTAGCTCTCCCAACTTTGCGCTATCTCTGCCCATCTTCCCCACCCATGCCAGAGGATGAAAAAGCCACACTCTGTGTCCAAGAAAACATTTTACTTTTATTAAAATGAGACTGAATATTACTTAAGTAGACTCTTTATATTGTTATATAGGATTAGGTTTATTGTTTGTAACTAAATAAAGTTCTTTTCACATTAAACCATAAGTGAATTCTTATGAGGAAATAATAAAATAAGTAAATAAGATTAAAAAACAATGCTTTCTCAGCACATAAGAGTTATGGATAGGTGAATTTTTCCAACTCACTATGAACAATTCTATTCATTTTGCTGCATTTACTAACACCTGATATGTATCATACACATTCCCTGGCAACTATGCCTCCAGAATTTTGGTAATGGAGAAAATTAAATTAGACAATATTGTGAAAGGAAGGCTGAGGTCCTATCTTGAAAACTTCTTTGCTCTGAAAACATTCTTTTCACTTAGAGTGAATGCTTATTTAGTGTGGGTTTGATGGAATTGAATAAAACTTATTCAGTGCTTTTCCCAATGTCTTAAGGAGTGCCTATCTGAAACTGTTTATTATGCTTTCAGAGCAGATAAATACAGAAATTATGACTGGCAGTTATATGTGAAATTTTATTTATCCAGGCAATATGCAAGTTCAATCTCTGTAAGTTTAAATGTGTAGGTGTGCATTGCCAACTCTCTTAAGATTCAGATTCAGATAACAGTTACTGATTGTCACTTACAGACCAGAACTAGTGCAAAGCTCATTACAAACATTTTATCTTTGATATCCCCTGAAAAATCTGTGAGGTCAATATTCTTATACCCAGTTTATAGATGAGAAAACTGATACTGAAAGTGGTTAGTTAACCTCTCAAGAATAAATAGCCATAAAGATGATAGAGCCAAAATTTGAATTTTGTTGGTCCTGTGATTTAAACTCTCATGTCATTGATGCTACTGCTGTTTTTCTTCTTATTGTTTTTATTATGCCTTTCTTAGGCCCCATTAGAAAACTACCCTCTGTTCCCCAGACTCTGATATTCAGTCATCTATCCCAGCTCCCAAAACCCCTGCAAATTAAACAGATTGGAGCTCTTTAAATAATGTTTCAAAATAAAAGCCAGAACAAACCCAGTTTAGTTTCATGGCAGATGTTCTGGTTCTAGGCTGAATTAGTCATCAAATCTGCCTCTCTTTGTATGTTTTTATTGTTGTTGATTTTGGAGAAAGACACCAAATTAATGAATTGCTTTTCCAATTCCCCTTGAAAGTGTGCTTATAACCTAAGATGGTAGGCCCAGGTGTGGTAGCAGAGTTAATTAGAATATGCACATTAGATGTGTCTCAGAAGGCTGCATATCCAATGCAAATTTTCAAGCGCTTAATGCCCATTCAGATGTGTGTAGTGATTGCAGCATTACAGAGGACAAAGCTAGAATGCTGTGAGCTTATGAGCTTGGACAGAGCTTTCTTGTGTACTCGGGAGAAAACTGAACGGGGCAAGATGGCAAAATCTTTTACTGATTCCTTTGGAATTGATTCTTATTGCATTAGCCAGTAGGATGCACATCTTGCATAATAATAATTACACTGCAATAACAGGACACTCATTTTGGCTTGATTCAGTGCATAATATTCAGTATATGTTTATGTGTGTGCTGGTCCCTTTTAAAGTAATCATTGTCAAATGAAATGCTACTGTCACGTGACATACATCTCTAATACTCTTGTTTATCATCTAGTGATTATCCCTTATCTTTAAGAAATTCCTATAATTTCTGTTGGCCTTTTATGAGTTAGTAAATCACACTTTTTGGAAACAAATTTGCAACAAATTGAGAGACAGAGATAAGAGTCAGATTTGTGACAAAAAGGACTCACCACTGATGTCAGAATTAGGTTTAAATTAGGTAGTCACAAGCAGCACTGGACACCAGACATTCTCTGTTTAATTAAGTCCTATTTCTTAATTTTTGCATTTATTTCTTCTGCCTTATGAGACTGATACAAAAAATTATTGATTTCTTCTGCCTTATGAGACTGATAAATAAATAAATAAATAAATAAATATTTATTTCTTCTGCCTTATGAGACTGATACAAAAAATTATTGATAAGATTTATGTAAAAGAGTGTTCTGCCTATGTTCGCTTCTAGGAGTTTTATTTCAGATAAAACTCCTGAAATAAAGGTTTCAGATTTTATATTTAGGTTTTGAATCCAGTATTAGTTTCATTTTCTATATAGTGTGAGGATATGTTCTAATATCACTCTTTTACATATAACTGTCCAGTTTTTCCAGCACCACTTATTGAAGAGACTGTCTTTTCTCCATTGTATATTTTTGCCTCCTTTGTCATAGGTTAATTGACCATGATTGTGTGGGTTTATTTGTGGGCTCTCTATTCCATTCCATTGATCTATATGTCTGTTTTTGTGCTGGTAACATGCTGTTTTCATTACTGTAGCTTTGTAGTATAGTCTAAAGTCTGGGAGAATGATACCTCCAGCTTTGTTCTCTTTTCTCAAGATTGCTTTGGCGATTTGGGGTCTTTTGTGGTTCTATATGAATTTTAGTAGTATTTGTTCTCCTTCTGTGAAAAATATCATGGGTATTTTGATAGGGATTACATTAAATCTGTAAATTGCTTTGGGTGCTATGACCATTTTAACAGTAATAATTCCTCCAGTCTAAGAACATGAGAAATCTTTTATTTTCTTTGTATCATCTTCAATTTCCTTCATCATTGTTTTATTGTTTTCAGAGTATAGGTCTTTATAGGTCTTTCCCCTCCTTGGTTAAGTTTATTTCTAGGTATTTTATTTTCTATGGTCTGATTTTAAATGAGTTTTTCTTTTTAATTTTTCTCTTTCTGATTGTTCATTATTAGTGTATAGAAAAGAAGCAGATTTCTGTATATTAATATTTAATCTTGCAATTTTGCTGAATTTATTACTTCCAACAGTTTTGGGGTAGAGACTTTAGGGTTTTCCTTATAAAGTATCATATAATCTGCAAATAGTGACAGTTTTACTTCTTCCCTTCCAACTTGGATGCCTTTTATTTCTTTTTCTTGTCTGACTGCTGTGACTAGGATTTCCAATCTTATGTTAAATAGAAGTGGTGTGTGTGGGCATCCTTGTCATGTTCCTAAATTTAGACAAAAGGCTTTTAAATTTTCACCATTGAGTATGATGTTAGCTGTGGTTTTGTCATAAATGACCTTTATTATGTGGAGATATGTTCCTTCTATACTTACTTTGATGAATGTTTTATCATGAATGAGAGTTGAATTTTATCAAATTATTTTTCTACATCTATTGAAATGATCATGTGGTTTTTATCATTTTTGTTAATGTGGTTTATCAGATTGATTGATTTGTGAATATTGAATCATCTTTATGTCCCTCGAATAAATTGAAATTGATCATGGTTTATGATCCTTTTTTTATTGTTGAATTTGGTTTGCTAATATTTTGTTAAGGATTTTTGCATCTGTATTCAAAGATTTTGGCCTGTAATTTTCTTTTTGGGTAGTGTATTTTTTTATATCTCCATGGTATGGGTTATGTCTCCTCTTTCTTTCTTTTTTTTGGAGAAGGGGGAGGTTCTTTTCTTCTTGGTGAGCCTGGGTAAAATTTTATCAGTTTTTTTTTTTTTTTTTTATCTTTTCAAATAATCAGCTCTTGGTTTCATTGACCTTTACTCTTGTTTTTTTGATATCTATTTTATTTCCTTACGATCTTTAATATTTCCTCCTTATGCTAATTTTGAGCTTTGTTGTTCTTCTAATTTATTTAGGCAGTAAGTTATCTTATTTATTTGATATTTTTCTTGTTTCTTGAGGTAGGCCTGTATTGCTATAAACTAGCCTCTTGCTTTTGCTGCATCCCATAGTTTTTGTAGTGTTGTTTCTATTTTCACTTATTTCAAGACATCTTCTGATTTTATTTCTTTGTTTTCTTCATTGACCCATTGGTTATTTTAGAAGCATGTTGTTTAGTCTCCATGTGTTTGTTCTTTTCCCATTTTTCCATTTGAAATTGATTCCAAGTTTCACAAAATTGTGAGAAAAAAATGCCTTGATGTTAATTTCTGTCCTCTTAACTTCATTGAGGGAGTTGTTTTGTGGCCTAATATATGATCTAACCTGGAGAACATTTCATGTGCGCATGAAAAGAATGTGTATTCTGCTGTTTTGGGTTGTAACGCCCTCTTGACATCTGTTAAATCCAACTAGTCTATTGTGTCATTTAAGACCACTGTTGCCTTATATTTTGTCTGGATGAATCCATTGATGTTAAATTCCCTGATTATTATTGTATAATTATCAGTTTCTTCTTTTATGTCTGTTAATATTTGCTTTATATTTTTAGGTGCTCCTGTATTGGGTGCATATAAGTAAATGAATGTAATATCTTCTTCCTGTATTGACCCTTTTATCATTATATAATGCCATCCTTTGTCTTTTATTATAGCCTTTGTTTTATCTCCATTTTGTCTGATAGGAGTCTTGCTACCCCTATTTCTTGTCATTTCTGTTTTCATGAAATATTTTTTTTCATCTCTCACTTTCACTCTGTGTGTCTTTAGCTCTGAAGTGAGCCTCTTGTACATAGCATATAGAAGGGTCAGAGTTTTTTGATTCAATCAGCCACCCTATGTCTTTTGATTGGAGTATTTAGTTCATTGACGTTTGAAGTAATTATTGATAGGTATGTACTTATTGCCATTTTATTGCTTGTTTTTTGGTTGTTTTTGTAGTTCTTCTTTGTCCATTTCTTCTTTTTTTTGTCTCTTCCCTTGTGGTTTGATGACTTCCATTAGTAGTATGCCCTTGTTCCTTTCTCTTTAGTTTTTTTGTATCTATTGTAGATTTTTAATTTGTTCATATATGTTAACCTATATCTACTTGTTTTAAACTTCATTTAAGTGCAAACATATTTTAAAAGATCTTTTTCATTCCTCTCCCCCACATTTTGTGTTTTTGATGTCATAGTTACATATTCATGTTTATCCCTTAACTGTTTGTTGTAGTTATAGTTGCTTTTACATTTTTTGCTTTTTGTCATTGTACTGGCATATTTAAGTGCTTGATCCTCAGTTCTTACTACACATTTGGCTTTCCTAGTGGGATTTTCCCTTTCTAATAGATTCTTACTTCTTGTTACAGCCTTTTCTTTTCTACTGAAAGAAGACCCTTTATCATTTCTTTTAGGGTAGATTTAGTACTGATAAGCTCTTTTACTTTTTGTTTATCTGAGAATTTCTTTATCTCTCCTTCTATTCTAAATGTTAATCTTGCTGTGTAGAGTATCCTGGGTTGCAGGTTTTTCACTCACAGCACTTTGAATACATCATGCCAGTCCCTTCTGGCCTACAAAGTTTCTGCAGAGAAATCAGCTCACAGCCTTTTGGGTGTTCCCTTCTATCTGACTTATTGATTTTCTCTTGTTGACTTTAGAATTTTCTTTAACTTTTTCCATTTTATTTATGATATGTCTTGGTGTAGGTCTATTTGGGTTCATCTTATTTGGGACACTCTGTGATTTCTGTACCTGGATATTGGTTTCCTTAATCAGGTCTTGGAAGATTTCAGTTGTAATTTCCTCAAATACATTTTTGATTCCCTTCTCTCTCTCTCTTCTTCTAGAACCCCTATAATGTGAAGGTTGGTATGCTGACTGTTATCCTTGAGATCTCTTAAATTGTTTTCATTTTTAAAAAATTTGTTCTTTTTGTTGTTATGATTGGGTGATTTCCATTATTCTGTCTTCCAGATCACTTATGCAGCCTTGAGTGCAAGTCATCTTTGTTCCTCACAATCAATCACTGCCCCCAGCCTCTGCCACCTCTGCTCTGGTGTGGACTCACCTTGCAGGACAGGTAAGGTCCATGTGGCCTCTCAATATGTATGGGGGGTGGTAAGGTGTGATAGAGTGGCTGCCATCAAAGATCTGGGCTGCTTCTGAGGCAGAACTTGATTAAACGCTAACAGTGGCCACTGCGACCCCACACAGGCTCAGCGCTGGGATTGGGCCACCTCTGCATCCAAAGGTCAAGGCTTTTCCCCAGTCTTGGCTGCCCAAGATCCAGTGTTGCACTGTGACTTAGACTGAGTAGTAGGGCTGGAGTCCTCACTCAGCTCTGGATGGGGTGCAAGCCAAGGCAGGGGCAGGAAACTAGCAGCCACAACATCAGACCTCTCTCTGCCCTGCCTTGGAAGAAACCTTGTAAGAGTGCACTCCTCACAAGTGAAGTACAGGTTTCCCAGAGCTCTTCTATTAGTCTTAGAGTTTTCCAACCTGCCCAGGGTGATTGTCTTTCCCATGTAAGACCCCAGAACAGGGACATCCTACATTTGGCTCAAACCATTCACTCCCCAGGGTTGGTGTCCTACTGTGTAATCACCCTTTTCCTCTGAGTCCCCTCCCAGGGGCACAGATCCTGACTCAATTGTTTTTCTTCCCTTTCTACTCAATTACATGTGTACCTTTTTTACAACCTTGGTTGTACAGGAGTCCTGCCAATTTCCCGTTAGTTTTCAGTAAAAATTGTTCTATGTGTAGATGTATTTTTGGTGTGTTTGGGGGATGGGGAGAGGTGATCTCCACGTCCTTTTACTCTGCCATCTTGATTCAAGTCTTAGCATACATAGTTTTATTCATATGAAGTTCAAGCACAGTTTGAGGTCAGAATAAATTTACCTATGGTGAGTGCTACAGACTGGAATGTATAGGAGGAATGTATAGGAGGAAAACATACAGAGATTCAGAAAACATTCTGAATCTTGATCTAAGTGCCAATTAAATAGGTGTTACATACATATAATATGTAAGTTGTATATGTGAGATTAGTGCAATTAATGTTTTTATGAACATTATTTATCATTTTAAAATAAATAACCAGTTTCTATACAAGAAAGGAGAAAAAAATCATATTTTCATTGATTATATCTTCCAGTCCAGGTACATAGTCTAACGATTCATTCATTTAGGTGAGCTTTACTTTCTGTCAAATTTTTTAATTGTTCTCTGATAAAAATATTGCACAACTTACTAGAATTTCCCAAGATATAATTTGGTTTGTATTGCTATTATAAATAATACTTTAAAAATTCTGCAACTAATGACAGTTTTAGATTTTTCATTTTCAGTTTGTATGAATTTATTTATTCACCTAGTAACTTTATCAGCTAGTAACTTCAAGATGAATCATGCAGAAATGGTTATATTGGGTATTTTATTTTTTAATTTTATTTTTTAAATTTTTTATTGACATAGCTGAATTGCAATATCATGTAAGTTTCAGGTATACAGGACGTTGATTCATTTATATTCTTTATCAGGTTCTTTTCCATTATGATTATTACATAATATGCAGTATAGTTTCCTGTGCTATACAGTAGGTCCTTATTAGTTACCTACTTTATATATAGTACTGTGTGTGTCAATAACAATTTCCCAATTTATCCTTCTCCCATTTTTCTCCCCTGATAACCATAAGTTTGTTTTCTACATCTATGACTCTATTTGCTTTGTAAATAATTCATTTGTAGTTTTTTAGATTCTACATGTAAGTGATATCATATGATATTTGTCTTTCTCTGTCTGACTTAATTCACTTGGTATGATAATCTCCAGGCCCATCCTGGAGATGCTACAAATGCTACAAATGGCATTATTTCATTCTTTTTTATGGCTGAGTAATATTTCATTGTATATAAGTACCACATCCTCTTTATCCACTCATCTGTCCATGGACATTTACGTTGCTTCCATGTTTTGGCTATTGTAAATAGTGCTGCTATGTACATTGGGGTGCGTTTGTCTTTTTGAATAAGAGTTTTCTCCAGATATATGCCCAGAAGTGGGATTGCTGGATCATATGGTAACTCTATTTTTAGTTTATTAAGGAACCTCCGTACTTTCTCCATAGTGACTGTACCAATTTACATTCCCACCAACAGTGTAAGAGGGTTCCCTTTTCTCCACACTCTCTCCAGCATTTATTGTCTGTAGACTTTTTGATGATGGCCATTCTGACTGGTGTGAAGTGATATCTCATTGTAGTTTTGATTTCCATTTCTCTAATAATTAGTGATGTTGAGCATTTTTTCATATGCCTCTTGGACATCTGTATGTCTTCTTTGAAGAAATATCTATTTACCTCTTCTGCCGATTTCTTGATTGGGTTATTTGGTTTTTTTGATGTTGAGCTGTATGAGCTGTTTGTATATTTTAGAATTAATCCCTTGTCAGGTGCATTGTTTTCAAATGTTTTCTCCCATTCTGTAGGTTGTCTTTTAGTTTAGTTTATGATTTCTTTTGCTATGCAAAACTTTTAAGTTTAATTAGGTCTCATTTATTTTTGTTTTTATTTCTACTACTCTAAGAGACATACCCCAAAAGATACAGTGAGTCCCCTACATACAAGTTTTTTTTCCAAGAGCACGTTTGTAAGTCCAAGCTGTCTGTAAGTCCAACAAAGTTAGCCTAGGTACCCAACTAACACAATTGGCTGTATAGTACTATATTTAATAGGTTCATAATACTTTTCACACAAAGAAATATAAAAACAAACACAAAAAATGAAGAAAACATTTTCAATCTTACAGTACAGTACCTTGAAAAGTACAGTAGTACAGTACAACAGCTGGCATACAGGGGCTGACATTGAGTGAACAGGCAAGAAGAGTTACTGACTGGAGGAGGGAGTGGAGGGAGGAGGTGGTAGAGCTGAAGGATCATCAGCAATAAGAGACAGAGGGTAAGCTGCAATTTCACTCATGCCTGATGATGGCACAGGTTCTGGTTCCTTGCTGAATTCAATTCTATCTACCCTCTTCAAAAAATGATACAGTGATGTCTGGGTAGTAACTCTTTTTTTCTCATCATAGATGACACAGTAGCACTGGATTGCATTCTGAACAGCTGCTGCAACCTTCATGTACCATTCTACCTTCAGGTCCTGTGACTCAAAAACTAACAGTGCCTCCTCAAATAAAGAAAATCCCCTTGCCATTCCCTGTGTTGTTAATCTCTTCAGTTCTTCAGTTACTTCTTCTTCCTCTTGTCTCTCTTCATCCTTTCTTGGGACCTCCAATTCCATCAGGTCTTCATTAGTAAGCTCCCCATGTTGCATAGCAAGGAGTTCAATGAAGTCGTCATCTTGCAGATCTATCTCCAGTTTCTCTCTGAGCATCACTTAGTTGATGAAGACCTCTTTGGACTCCTCATCCACCTTCTCAAATCCATGAAAATTGTGAACAAACTGAGGGCAAAGGTTCTTCCAAACCCCATTCATTGTGAAGACCATAACCTTATGTCAAGAAAAGTCAATGTTTTTGGTGGCCTTGTAGATGTTATAGTCCTTCCAAAATTGTTGCAAGGTGATCCTGATTTGTCACTCTTACACCTTTACTGCCTGATGGAAAGTGTGACATAAATAATATTTCTTGAAAGTTGCTATAACTCCCTGGTCCATAGATTGGATGAGTGACGTGGTATTTGGTGGCAGATGCCCTACTTTAATGTTGGCATGAAAGTCATCCATGAATAGGGGTTGGCCCGCAGCATTGTTGAGCAGCTAAAAAATGTTGAATGAGATGTCCTTCTCCAAGCAGTATTTCTCTAACTCTGGGATAAAGTGGTGAAAAAAACAGTCCTGGATAATGGCCTGTGTAACCCAGGCTTTTGGTTACTCTTCCACACAACAGGAAGAGAGCCCTTAGCTATGTTTTTAAGGACTCTTGGTTTCACTGAATGATAAACTAACAGAGACTTCAGTTTCGTATCAGTGAAAGCATTGCCACCAAACAACAGGATTAGCCTGTCCTTTGCTGCTTTAAAGCCTGGCATCAACTTTTCCTCCTTACTGATGTAACTTCGATCTGACATGCTCTTCCAGTACAGTTCCGTCGCATCCACATTAAAAACCTGCTCAAGTAAATATGCACCTTCATCAATAATTTCTCAAGCATTTCAGAAAATTCCCAGGCAGCTATCATACCTGCACTCACTGCCTCACTACTTACTTTTACATTGTGAAGGTTGGCTCTGGTGTTGAACCAATTAAACCAGCTATGGCTGGCATTAAAAGATGTGTCCTCAGATTCTTCATTGTGTTTCTTCTTCAAGTCTTCATAAATGCTTTTAGCTTTCTCTTAAATCAGCACTAAGCTGAATGGGACTGGATGTTGATTCTGATTCTGCGTCCACACACTGAGAAGTTTCTCCATCTCCTCCATCACTTTTCCACACCTCTTCTATGATATTATCATTGATATCATCAGCACAGCAGACTTAACACGTTCCATGATCTTGTCCTTTTTCTTTAGAATCATGCTGATAGTTGAACTATTCATGTTATAAGAATGAGTGACGTCTACCATATTTTTGCCTTGCTTCTCTCTCTGTTATTTTCACTTTTGTTTCCATCATTATTGCTTGGTGCTTCTTAGCAGTACCAGCTACATCACCACTGCTTTTTCACTTGCTTCCAGACATCCTGGGCTTGAAATAAAGACAACTGCACTACTGTACTCTATACAATACTGTACAGTATACAAAATGCACAAAAGCACAACCACATGATGCACACATGTGACAAGTTACATGACTGGATATGCAAATGCACGTTCGTGTCTTTTAAATTTTGCAACTTGAAGTTTCCTTATGTAGAGGACTTTCTGTATTTCTGCAATTTATGTCAGAGTGTCCTGCCTATGTTTTCTTCTAGGAGTTTTATAGTTTCTGGTCTTATATTTTGAGTTTATTTTTATGTATGGTGCTAGAGAATGTTCTAATTTCATTCTTTCACATGTACCAGTCCAGTTTTCCCAGCACCATTTATTGAAGAGACTATCTCTTTTCTCCACAGTATTCTTGCCTCCTTTGTCATATATTAATTTATTATACCATAGGTGCATGAGGTTATTTCTATCCTGTTCCATTGATCTACATTTCTGTTTTTGTGCCAGTACCATACTGTTTTGCTGACTGTTGCTTTGTAGTATAGTCTGAAGTCAAAGGGCTTGATTCCTCTAGCTCCAGTTTTCTTTCTCAATACTGCTTTTTCTTTTCAGGGTCTTTTGTGTTTCTATACAATATTTTAATTTTTTTTGTTCTAGTTTTGTGAGAAATGCCACTGGTGATTTGATAGGAAATGTATTGAATTGTACAGATTGAATTATATCTGTAGATTGCTTGGGTAATATGGTCACTTTGACAGTGTTGATTCTTTCAATTCAAGATCATGGTATATCTTTCCATCTGATTGTGTCATCTTCAATTTCTTTCATCAGCATCTTAGAGTTTCCAGGGTATGCCTCTTTTGCATCCTTAGGTAGGTTTATTCTTAGGTATTTTATTCTTTTTGATGCAATGACAAATGGGATTTTTTCCTTAATTTTCCTTTCTAATATTTTGTTGTAGTGTAGAGATTTCTGCATATTAATTTTGTATCCTGTGACTTTACTAAATTCATTGATTAGCTTTAATAGTTTTCTGGTAGCATCTTTAGAATTTTCTATGTATAACAAAAGGTCATTTGCAAGCAGTGAGAGTTTTACTTCTTCTTTTCCAATTTGGATTCCTTTTATTTATTTTTCTTCTCTAATTTCTCTGGCTAGGACTTCCAATACTGTGTTGAATAAAAGGAGTGAGAGTGGACATCTTTGTACTGTTCCTGATAGTAGAGGAAATGCTTTCAGTTTTTCATCAATGAGTATGATCTTAACTGTGGGTTTGTCATATGTGGCCTTTATTAGGTTGAGGTAAGTTCCCTCTCTGCCCACTTTCTGGAGACTTATTATCAAAATGGGTGTTGAATTTTGTCAAAAGCTTTTTCTGCATCTATTGAGATGATCATATTGTTTTTATTCTGCAATTTGTTATTATGCTGTATCACAATGTTTGATCTGTGGATATTGAGAAATCCTTGCATCCTTGGGATAAATCCCACTTGATCATGGTGTATGATCCTTTTAATGTATTGTTGGATTCAGTTTGCTAGTATTTTGTTGAGAATTTTTGTATCTATGTTCAGCAGTGATATTGGCCTATAATTTTCTTTTTTGTGGTATCTTTGTCTGGTTTTGGTATCAGGGTATTGGTGTCCTTATAGAATGATTTTGGAATTGTTCCTTCCTCTGCAATTTTTTGGAATAGTTTCAGAAGGGTATGTGTTAACTCTCATTTAAATGTTTGTTAGAATAAGCCATCTGGTCCTGGACTTTTGTTTGCTGAGAGTTTTTTAAATTACAAATTCAATTTCAGTATGTGTAATTGGTCTGCTCATATTTTCTATTTCTTCCTGATTCAGTCTTGGGAGATTGTACCTTTCTAAGAATTTGTCCATTTCCTCTAGGTTGTCACTTTTATTGGCATATAGTTGCTCATAGTAGTCTCTTATGATACTTTGTATTTCTGTGGTGTCATTTCTCCTTTTTCATTTCTGATTATATTCATTTGGATCCCCTCCCTTTTTTTCTTGATGAGTCTGGCTAAAGTTTTCTCATTTTTGTTTATCTTTCCAAAAAAACAGGCTTTAGTTTCATTTATCTTTTCTAATGTTTTCTTAGTCTTTATTTCATTTACTTCTGCTCTGTTTTTTATTATTCCTTTCCTTCTACTAACTTTGGGTTTTGTTTGTTCTTCTTTCTCTACTTCTTTTAGGTGGAAGTTTAGGTTGTTTATTTGAAATATTTCTTGTTTCCCGAGGTAAGCTTGTACTGCTATAAACTTCCCTCTTAGAACTGGTTTTGCCATGTCCCATAGGTTTTGGATTGTTGTGTTTTCATTTTCATTTCTATCTAGGTATTTTTTGATTTCCTCTTTGGCTTCTTCAGTAATTCGTTTGTTGTCTAGTACCATATTGTTTAGCTTCCATGTATTTGGGGCTTTTGCAGTTTTTTTTTCCTGTAGTTGATTTCTAATTTCATAGCATTGTATTCAGAAAAGATGCTTGATGTGATTTCAGTTTTCATAAACATACCAAGTCTTCCTTTTTGACCCAGGACATTATCTATTTTGGAGAATATTCCATGTGCACTTGAGAAGAATGTGTATTCTGCTGCTCTCAGATGGAATGCTCAATAAATATCATTTCTGTCCATCTGTTCTAATGTGTCATGTGTTTCCTTACAGATTTTCTGTCTGGATGATCTGTCCATTGACATAAATGGAGTGTTAAAGTCCCCCAGTATTATAGTGTTACTGTCGATTTCTCCCTTTATGGCTGTTAGTATTTGCCTTCTATATTGAGGTGCTTCTTTTTGGGTGCATATATATTTACAATTGTTATATCATCTTCGTTGATTGATCCCTTGATCATTATGTAGTGTTTTTCTTTGTCTCTTGTAATAGTCTTTATTTTAAAGTCTGTTTTGTCTGATATGAGTATTGCTACTCCTGCTTTCTTTTGATTTCTATTTGTATTGAATATCTTTCTCCATTCCCTCACTTTCAGTCTGTATGTCTTTCTACATCTGAAGTGGGTCTCTTGCAGACAACATATATTCATATCTTATTTTTGTATCCATTAGACCAATCCTTGTCTTTAGGTTGGAGTATATAATCTGTTTACACATAAGGTAATTATTGATATGTATGTTCTTATTGCCATTTTGTTAATTGTTGTGGAATTGTTTTTATAGGTCTTTTTTCTTCCTTTTTTGTTCTTTACTCTTGTGATTTGATGACTATCTTTAGTGTTGTGTTTAGATTCTTTTTTCTTTATTGTGTGAATATCTATTATAGATTCTTTTATTTGCAGTTACCATGACGTTTCCATGTAGCAGTCTATATGTATACATGTTTATTTTTAGTTGCTGATCTCTTAATTTCAAATGCATTTCAAATATCCTGCCTTTGTACTCTCCTCATCTCATGATTACTGGTTTTGATATCATATTTGTAGGTGGATGATTTCCTACGTTTATTACATGTTTGCCCTTACTGGTGAGTTTTCTCATTTTGTAATTTTCTTGTTTCTAATTGTGGCCTTTTCTTTTCCACTTAAAGAACTTCCTTTAACATTTGTTGTAATGCTGCTTTGGTGGTGCTGAATTTTTTAGCTTTTGTTTGCCTGTAAAGCTGTTGATTTTTCCATCAAATCTGAATGAGAGACTTGCTGGGTAGAGTATTCTTGGTTGTAGGTTTTTCCCTTTCATCAGTTTAAATATATCATGCCACTCTCTTCTGGCCTGTTGGGTTTCTGTTGAAAAAGCAGCTGCTAGTTTTATGGGGATTCCCTTGTATGTTATTTGTTGCTTTTCCTTTGTTACTGTTAATATTTTCTTTTTGTCTTCAATTTTTGTCAATTTGATTACTGTGTGTCTTGGCATGTTCCTCCTTGGGTTAATTCTACATGGGACTCTGCATTTCCTGGACTTGGGTGACTGTTGCCTTTCCCACATTAGGGAAGTTTTCAGCTACTATCCCTTCAAATATCTTCTCAGGCTTTTTCTCTCCCTCTTCTCTTTCTGGGACCCCTATAATGCAAATGTTGGTGTGTTTGTTGTTGTCCCAGACATATTTTAAACTCTCCTTATTTCTTTTCATTCTTTTTTCTTTATTCTGTTCTGTTGAAGTGATTTCCACCCCTTTATCTTCTAGCTCACTGATTCGTTCTTCTGATTCATTTATTCTGTTATTGATTACTTCTAATGTATTTTTCATTTCAGTTATTGTATTCTTCAACTCTGTTTGGTGTTGTTATTTATATTTTCTGTCTCTTTGCTGAGAACTTCTTTTAATTTCTTGATCTGTGTAACCATTGTTTCCCCAAGTTCTTGGATCATCTTTATGATCATTACTTGGAATTCTTTCTCAGGTAGATTGCCTATCTCCACTTCACTTCATTGTTCCTCTGGGGTTTTATCTTGTTCCTTTGTCTGGAACATATTTCTTTGTCATCTCATTTTGGTTAAATTTCTATTTGTATTTTTACTTATGTAGTAGCTTATTTTTGTTTCTCAGCCTTGGAGAAGTGGCCTTTATAGGGGATTTCCTATTTGTCCTAGTAGTACACTACCCTCTCATCACCCAAGAGCCAGGAACCAGCCAGTCCCAGGGTAGGTTCTAACCTGCGTTTGTGGACACAGTTCCACAGGCTGCAGGGTTATAGTTTTCTTCCTTCTGGTGTCTGCTTCCTGGTGGCTGTGGTTGGTCTAGAGACTTATGCAGGTTTCTTGGTGGGAGGAGCTGATGCCTGCCCACTTGTGGGTAGACCTGGATCTTGACCCTCTTGTGGGCAGGATGGTGTCAAGTGATGTGTCTAGAGGTGGCTGTGGGCTCAGGAAGTCTTTAGAGAGCTTGTCTGCCGGTAAGTGGGGCTGAATTCCTGCCTTGTTTGTTATTTGGCCTGAATTCCAGCGCTGGAACTTACAGGCTGTTGGGTGGGGCCAGGTCTCTGTGCCAAGGGATTCAAAATGTCTGTCTCTAGCCAGAGGTCATGTAGGTCCCTCCTATGTCTTCCACCAGCTTTTGTGACCCCAGAGAGAGCCACAGCCACCCCCACTTCCCCAGGAGATCCTCCAAGACCAGCAAGTAGGTCTGGGCCAGGCCCCTATGAAGTCACTTCTTTTGCCATGAGTTTCAGTACACAGGAAACCTTGTGTGCACCCTCCAAGTGTGGAGTCTCTGTTTGCCCCAGTCCTGGGATTTTCTGCATTCAAGCCCTGCTGGCCTCCAAAGCAAACTGCTCTCAGTCCTCCTCCTCCTGATGCCAGACCCCTAGGCTGGGGAGCCTGGCATGAGGCTCAGAGCTGTCAGTCCTGTTGGATAACTTCTGTGATACAATTATTCTCTGGTTTGTGGGTCACCCACCCAGGTGGGGTGGGATTTGATTATATTGTGTGTGTACCCCTCATACTGTCTTGTGCTTTCTTCCTTATGTCTTTGAATGTAGCATCTTTTCTTGGTAGATCTAAGTTCATTTTATTGATGGTTGTTCAGCAATTAGCTGTGATTTGGGTGTGATTATGAGAGGAGGTGAGCTCAGGTTCCTTTTAAGCCAACATTTTGTTGAAAGTCTCCCTTGCTGTTTAAAGTGCCCAAAGGTCTCTGGTACTCTAAAGGAAGGGCAAAAAATGGAGAGCACCTCTTCTAGTTTCACACTGAAATGTTGCCCGGAGTGGAAACTAGAGGCTTCTGTAGTACTTACATACTTTGATCTCAACCATCAGCCCTCAGCATCCTCTATTCTTCCACATATTTTCTGAAAGTCAGCATTCATGTTACCAGAGGTAAGCCTGAGAATCCCTGTTAGGAGAAATCCTCATTTCCTGCTCCTCTATTGAGTATTCTTTTTTGATTCCCAGTGAAAACCTTTCAGTATTTGACCATTAATTATAATTGCTACTGTTCTTTGTAGATATTTTTTTAAGTGTGAAGGATGTCCTCTTTCAACTTAAATTTGCTAAGATTCATATTTTTATCATGAATGTATGTTGAATTTTATCATATATTCTTACTCTACTATGAGGAGAATATGATTTTTATCCTTTATTATTTTAATATAGTGACTTACCTATCAGTTTTAATATGATAGATTTAGCTGTGGTTTTCTTTGTATTTATCTTACCTTACATTTTTAGGGCTTCTTTATCTTGATTTTACCTATAAACAGATTTGGAAAATTCTCATATATTATCTATTATGATATTGTTTCTTCTCCATTCTCACTTTCTGTCCTCTGTGGGAATCTAATTACATGTATGTTACTAATTTAACTCTATAATATATGTCTTCTCTACACTACTATATATTTAGTATATTTTTCATCTCCATCTTTTGTTTCATTCATTTTTTTATTCTTGTGATATGTCCAGGAGGACAAGAGGGACTGAGTTCACTAGAAGCTGTTTACAATTTTGTAGGAAGTACATACACTCCTAGTGGCATAGCCCACCTCTGCTTCTAACTGAGATCTGGGATTAATTATAGCCCCCACCATTTTTTTGGAAGATCTTTTGGAAATATCTAGCAATATTTTTTTCACCTCTGCACTACAAGACTGTGAAAAACTCAGGTCTATCAATCAGTGGCTCTTGACCTTACTTCTTATTCTACTGCCCTGTGCACCTCAAGGATTCAATATGCTTCAAGTGAAAACTGGTAGAGTATCAGTATCACTTTGCTAGGTTTTCCTTATTACAAGGTAAATGCCCATCCCAGGAAATTTTCTGGCTACTTTGGCAGCCAACACTCACCTTTATGTCACTTCACCCAAGAAATTGTCAAAATTCTGCTTAATAACCAAAAGCCCTCCACCTGCCCTCATTCTCTAGCTTCTTGGCCTTTCCTAAACAGCAAATGATAACAAAGGTACTGAGGGGGAACGTGGATACAGAATATTGCATCATCTCTTGCCAGTTCCCTTCATTCTGATATTTTGGCCCCTTACTTGTTGTTTGACTCCAGAGTTCTTTAGTTCCACCAAAAAGACATTTTTAAAAAATGATATATAGCTTTCCTAATTGTTTGTAGAAATATTTCAATTCTTTTGCGAAGTATTCCATGATGGGAGGATTTAACTTACATGATTTTTTTTAAATTTTCAATTATTCAATGACTATTCTTAAGCTAAATATCAGATCCATAACTGTATATACAACTTAGAAAAATGATATGAATAAACTAAAATTCTTTACCATTCTTCTTGGTACTGAGTGTAAGTGTTTAAGGGAATGGAAAAACATGGTAGCCTCTTTGTCAATATCATGGTGGAAATAATCAGTCTAATCCATATCTGACACTACTACTCTGTTTGCTTCTCCACATTTCTATAGAATAAGTCTAAATAAGAGTTCTATCTACAAAACTCAGCAATGCTGGCCCAAATGTTGTAGCAGAAAAGGCAATATAGACTGGACTTTTTGTTGCTAATTTTACAGTTCTAAGATTAGCACTATATTTTCTAGTTTTTAAGGTCAAATGAAAATATGAAATGACAGATATGTTATATTTTTTTCATGTAATCTAACTACATTTTTTACATAAATCATTGTTTTCATTTGAATGACAGATATATCAAAGTTTTACTAGGATCATGAAATAATTTGAAAAATAGGTCTTCTTTTTTATTCTCTGGCATAGTTGTATAAGGATGGCAATATTTCCTTTTGGTCTGGGAGAATTCAGCAGTGAATCTAATTTGACCTCTGGAAGATAGTTAATTCAGATTCAGTAAACATAAGACTGTTCAGATGTACTATATATCTTTTTATAGTTTTAGTAATTTTTATGTTTAAAGAAATTTGTGTATTTCATCTATTTCTTTGGATTCTCCTGGTTCTTTCTATGTGATATTTTTTGAAGTCTTTATAGGAAAGCACTATATATTAAATTTCATTATTACATTGCCCCCTAAAACATGAAATTAGGTAAGTTCCAGTCCTCTTGCAACATTTTTAATATGAGGACACTTATTGGTCATGCTAAGAGGAAAAACTTAAAGCAGTAAATCCTTCTAACAAATATCTTAGCGGTTGGCCCCATAACCCTTGAAACAGTAACACTCAATCACCATCACATAATCAAAACAGCATAAAATTCTTACATTTTTCTCTGAAAAATCTAATAAAAATAAGCAATTTCTAGTATAGAACATACAAATAAAGAGTTGTGAGAACAGAGAAACAAATGCCCTGATTAAGATAAGAAACATTTACATCATTGTTCTGTATGTTCAGAAGAATTCTATTTCCTGAAACAGAACTACAAACATTTAAAATTTTTAATGTTATCCTGTAGCATTTCTTCAACCAGGGAGATTTTCCTGTGTATTTATAAGATAGGAGTCAGTGTTCTTAAAACAGTACACAAAGATGATGTCATGATAAGCATAAAAAATAAAATAATGTCCACTCATTAATTATGCAAGAAATCTCTCTTAGAAACTGCTTGGTTAAAGTCAACAAAAAGAAGTAGGAAATAAAAACAAGATGCAATGCTATAGAAGAGTTTCAGTCCTAAGGAAAAGCCAAGGGAAATTTTAGGTAGCATTACAGTCAGTAGGAAAAGAGAAATTTGAATATATTTCCCAAGAGGAAAAAAGAGCAGGCAAAGAAGTACAGGTGAAATGGAAAGCAAGAAATTGTGTTCAAAAATGGAGGAAATAGGCCTTCCCTGACAGCACAGTGGTTGAGAGTCCACCTGCCGATGCAGGGGACGCGGGTTCGTGCCCCGGTCCGGGAGGATCCCACATGCTGCGGAGTGGCTGGACCCATGAGCCATGGCCGCTGAGTCTGCGCGTCCGGAGCCTGTGCTCCGCAATGGGAGAGGCCACAATAGTGAGAGGTCTGCGTACCGCAAAAAAAAAAAAAAAAAAGGAGGAAATATAATAGATTCTATTGCAAGACAGCTTCTCTTAATCAAACCGCAAATCGTGTTTCTTCTTTGAAATTTACCAACTTGGTCTGAAGTTTTAGCTCTTCAAAACATTTTCTTTGTGTGTGGAATTTAATGTAATTATCAAGTCAGAAGAAATAGAGTTCGAAATATTATAAAGTAGTAGTACGTTTCCAGGAGGAGAAAAGTTTTTGAGTTTTTAGTGTTGTCATTTCACTTCTAACATGTTCTTACCTGTTTTATGACTTACTGATTAAAAATTGGGAAAAATGGAAACGAGGAAAGAATCGACTTTTTAGTGACTTTGGTCCCTGCTTTGTCTTGACCTCTAACTTTAATCAGGGCAATGAATAACAGAGCAAAGAGAATCGCGAATCCTCAAGCATATGAAATATCTTCCTTGAATACTGCTATTAGAGTTACTGACTTCCAGATAAAAAGTTGTTTTATTTGCAAGCCTTGCTAGAAGAAATAAGACATGGTTCTAGGAATCTTGTAAGAAAGCATGTACTTAGGTAATTTTACTTAGGTAATTAAAAAATTACTTAGGTAATCTTGTAAGAAAGCATGTACTTAGGTAAAATTACTTAGGTAATTTTCAGCTCAGTTTTATAGCTGTGGCATATCACATCTATATAAGGTTGAAGAGTTTATCTGAAATGAGCTTCTGAACCTTTCAAGGTTTCTAACATAGTTTTGGTAAAAAACACATTTTCCTCTGCACAATCTGGAATGTGGAAATACCCTCTCAGTGAACCAATATCAAATGTGACAGTCAGTCTGGTATTAGCTAAACATTTTTTTTTTTTTTTTTCTAAAAATCCATCAAAGAAATGAAAGTTAGGCGAATTTATGGACTGTACCTAGAGGGCAGTGTGCTAATGGATTTTGTCAATAATGAATACTCACAATCATGAGTCACTGTATGGACTATATATGTGTTCTCTTTTTGAAGCAAAATTACTTTACTCTTTATCTATGTTTTTTAAATTCCACATTGTTTCCCCATCAGTTCAGAATACCACTGTCCTTAGAGTGAAATAAAGGCTATTATTTCATTGAAAGTCAGTTTCATGCTCAAATTAAATGTGTTTGAAGATGTGGATGAATACATCAAGTTATGGAAAAATGGCAGTTAGAAAATTAGTTCTTATGTGTTCAATTATTTAGTTCACATAATAGTTCTTATGTAGCTGAATAATAAGTATTTTATTGTCAAATAAGTTTAACTTCACAGAAGAATGGCAAAGATAATTATTCAGCTCTTATATGCCCTCCAGCTTCTTCTAATGTTATTCTACATAATCAGAGTACACTTATCAAAACAAAGAAACTAATATTATTACAACATTAAGCTACACATTTTATTTGAAATCCAACTGTTTTCCCACGAATATCCTTTTTCTGCTCCTGGATCCAATCCAGGATAAGACTTTGCAATTTATTATTATGTCTCCTTTGTCTCTCTAACCTGAGACAGTTTCCTAAATTTTTCTTCTTTTTTATGATCTTGACACTTTTAAAGAGTACTGGTGAGATATTTTGTGGAAAATCCTAAAATATGGTTTTTCTGATGTTTTCTCATGATTAGACTAGGGTTATGGGTTTGAGGATGAAGGCCACAGAAGTGAAGTACCATTCTCATCATATCATATCAGGGAATTAATGATATCAACATGACATTACTGGTGACATTAAACATGACTGCTTGCTTAAGGTAGTGTTTGCCTATACTCTCCACTGTGAAGAAGTTACCATTTTTTCCCCATACTCTATTCTTTGGATGTGTGTCACTAAGTTTATCTGTCCCATACTGGTGGAGGGAGGTGTGAGAGAGAAGGTATTAAATAAATGACACCTCCTGGAGGGGAGAGTATCAGAATATATTATTTTAAATTCTTCTGTAAGGATAAGTTGTCCCTTCTCCCATTTACTTTTATTCAATATTTTTATAGCAGTATGGAGTCACACCTATTTATTGTATTATTTGAGTTATATAATAATATTGTTATTTATATTTTTGTTCAAATTTTTCCAGGTTTGACCAGTAAGAGGTCTTTCATGTTGGCCCATGTGTCCATTTGACAGATCCCATACCATTTACTCATTTGTTTATTTTATTTTATTGAAATATACTTGACATAACATTGTATAAGTTTAAGGTGTACAACATGTTGATTTGATATATTTATATATTTCTGTACGATTGTCATTGTAGTGTTAGCTAGCCCCTTATCACATTGTATAATTATCATTTCTTTCTTTTCTAGTGAGAATAATTAAAATATAGTCTCCTAGCAAGTTTGATATTTATGGTACAATATTATCTATAATCACTATACTGTGCATTATAACTCCAGGAGTTATTTATCTACTAGTTGCAAGTTTGTATCTTTAAATAACATCTCTCCCATTCCCTCATCCCTAAGCCCCTGGTAGCTACCATTTTACTTTCTGTTTTTTATGAGTTTGGCTTTTTAAAAATTCCACATATTCATGGAAATTCAGTACTTGTCTGCCTGACTTATCTCAGTATAATGTCCTGAGGATGCATCAGTGTTGTCACAAGTGGCAGGATTTCCTCCTTTCTCACGGTTGAGTAATATTCAACTGTAGTGTGTTGTGTGTGTGTGTGTATATCACATTATTTTATCCATTCAGTTATTCATAGGCACTAACTTGTTTCTATATCATAAACATGGGCATGCATGTGTCTCTTCAATATCCTGTTTTTATTTCCTTTGGATATAAATCCAGAAGTGGAATTTCTTGAACATATGGTAGTTCTATTTTTAGGTTTTTTAGGAACTGCCATATTGTTTACCATAGTGGCTGAACCAATTTATATTCCTACCAAGAGTGTATAAGAGTTCCCCCTTTTTTTCCCCACAATGTCACCAATACTTATTACCTCTTGTTTTCTTGGTGATAGCCATCCTAATAGGTGTGAGGTGGTATCTCATTGTGGCATTGATTTGCATTTTCCTACTGATTAGTGATTTTGAGCTTCTTTTTATGTACCTGTTGGACAGTTAGATGTCTTCTTTGAAAAATGTCTATTGAATTCCTCTGCTCATTTTTTCAATCAGGTTTTTGTTTTTTCTTATTGACTTGTATGAACTTTAAAATATTTTTTGGCTATTAACCATGTGGCTAATAGTTTGCAAATGTTATTTTTCCTATTGTGTAGGTTACTTTTTCATTTTGTTGATTGTTTCTTATGCTGTGCAGAAGCTTTTCAGTTTAATGTAGTCTTATGTGTTGATTTTTGCTTTTATTAGTGCTTTTGGTGTCATATCCAAAAAATGAATGCCAAGACCAATGTCAAAATGTTTCTTCTTTATGTTTCAGGTTCATCTTGTATTTTCCTTGCCCAAGTCCTAGTTCATTTTAATGGAGAATGGTATTTGCAGATTAAGATCTGGGTATGGGTATGCTCATAGTTACTGGGTTGACACTGCTTCTAGACCCTCTCAGCTGGCAGAACAAGCAAATATAACTGTATATACTAATGTACACACACACACACAGACATCTATTTTTATGTGTATCTATATATGCCTTTCTCCATCTGTCATCTATCACTCTATTGATCTATCTATACTAATATAAACATGAGTTCATACAGATGCTTTACTCTAATGCAGCAACATGGGGTTCATTCTAGGCTCCCCTCCTCCCCTTGCTTATTTGTGACTTCCTTCTCTGACAGTGAAATACTGGGCTCTGCTTATCTATAATTTTATAAATTATATACTTATTTTTTCAACCTCGGATATATGCAAAGTAATTTAAGAATTGGTAACTCACACCCCTATATGGAAAAAAAAATCATATAGTAGGATAGGGGTTGGTAAACTTTGTCTGTAAATAACTAGATTTACATTTTACATTTTAAACTGTAAAATCACTCTTAGCTTTCTTGCTGTATAAAAAAAAAGATGGTGGCTAGATTTTGTTCACAAGTCAGTTTGCTCAACTCTAAAATAGAGTTACAGTATTTATGTGTAAATCTTTTTTTATCCATTAATAACACCATTTCCCAAAGTCACTTAGACTAGTTTATTTTATAACTTTTTAATAAATTTATTATCAAGTTAATTCACATTGCACTCATAATAAAGTAAAATTTCTGAAAGATTTTTTTTTCTTATTAGTTATCAATTTAATACACATCAGCCAATACATGTCACTCCCAATCACCCAATTCATCTCACCACCACCCCTGCTCCGCCACTGCTTTCACCCCTTGGTGCCCATATGTTTGTTCTCTACATCTGTGTCTTAATTTCTGCCCTGCAAACTGGTTCATCTGTACCATTTTTCTGGTTCCACATATATGCGTTAATATACGATATTTGTTTTTCTCTTTCTGACATACTTCAATCTGTATGACAGTCTCTAGATCCATCCACGTCTCAACAATTGAGCTAATTTCATTCCTTTTTATGGCTGAGTAATATTCCATTCTATATGTGTACCACAATTCTTTATTCATTCATCTGTCAGGCATTAAGATTGCTTCCATGACCTGGCTGTTGTAAATAATGCTGCAATGAATATTGGGGTACATGTGTCTTTTTGAATTATGGTTTTCTCTGGGTATATGTCCAGTAGTGGGATTGCTGGCTCATATGGTAATAATATTTTTAGTTCTTTAAGGAACCTCCATACTGTTCTCCATAGTGGCTGTATCAATTTATATTGCCACTAACAGTGCAAGAGGGTTCCCTTTTCTCCACATTCTTTCCAGCATTTGTTGTTTGAAGATTTTGTGATGATGCCCATTCTAACTGGTGTGAGGTGTTACCTCACTGTAGTTTTGATTTGCAATTCTCTAATAATTAGTGATGTTGAGCAGCTTTTCATGTGCTTCTTGTCCATCTGTATGTCTTGTTTGGAGAAATGTCTATTTAGGCCTTCTGCCCATTTTTGTATTGGGTTGTTTGTTTTTTTAATATTGAGCTGCATGAGATGTTTATATATTTTGGGGATTAATCATTTGTTTGTTGATTCGTTTGAAAATTTTTTCTCCCATTCTAAGTGTTATCTTTTCATCTTGTTTATGGTTTCCTTTGTTGTGAAAGAACTTTGAAGTTTCATTAGGTCCTATTTGTTTATTTTTGTTTTTATTTCCATTACTTTAGGAGGTGGATGAAAAAAGATCTTGCTCTGATTTAAGTCAAAGAGTGTTCTTCCTATGTTTTCATCTAAGAGTTTTATAGTGTCCTATCTTACATATAGGTCTCTAATCCATTTTGAGTATTTTTGTGTATGGTGTAAGGGGGTGTTCTAATTTTATTCTTTTACATGTAGCTGTCCATTTTCCCCAGCACCACTTATTGAAGAGACTGTCTTTTCTCCATTGTGTATCCTTGCCTCCTTTGTCATAGATTAGTTGACCATAGATGCATGGGTTTATCTCTGGGCTTTCTATCTTGTTCCATTGATATATGTTTCTGTTTTTGTGCCAGTACCATATTGTCTTGATTACTGTAGCTTTGTAGTATAGTCTGAAGTGAGGGAGTCTGATTCCTCCATCTCCGTTTTTTCCCTCAAGACTGCTTTGGCTATTCAGGTCCTTTGTGTCTCCACACAAATTTTAAAATTTTTTGTTCTAGTTCTGTAAAAAAATGCCATTGGTAATTTGATAGGGATTGCATTTAATCTGTAGATTGCTTTGAGTAGTATAGTCATTTTCACAATATTGATTCTTCCAATCCAAGAATATGGTATATCTCTCCATCTGTTGGTATCATCTTTAATTTCTTTCATCTGTGTCTTATAGTTTTCTGCATACAGGTCTTTTTTCTCCCTAGGTAGGTTTATTCCTAGGTATTTTATTCTTTTTGTTGAAATGATAAGTGGAAGTGTGTCCTTAATTTCTCTTTCAGATTTTTCATCATTAGTGTATAGGAATGCAAGAGATTTCTGTGCATTAATTTTGTATCCTGCAACTTTACCAAATTCATTGATTAGCTCTAGTAGTTTTCTGGTGGCATCTTTAGGTTTCTCTATGTATAGTGTCATGTCATCTGCAAACTCTGACAGTTTTAAGTCTTGTTTTCGAATTTGTATTTCTTTTTCTTTTCTGATTGCTGTTGCTAGTACTTCCAAAACTATGTTGAATAGTGGTGAGAGTGGTCATCCTTGTCTTCTTCCTGATCTTGAGAAAATGCTTTCAGTTTTTCACCCTTGAGAATGATGTTTGCTGTGGGTTTGTCATATATGGCCTTTATTATGTTGAGGTAGGTTCCTTCGATGCTCACTTTCTGGAGAGTTTTTATCATAAACGGGTGTTGAATTTTGTCAAAAGCTGTTTCTGCATCTATTGACATGATCATATGGTTTTTATTCTTCAATTTGTTAATATGGTATATCACATTGATTGATTTGCATATATTGAAGAATCCTTTCACCCCTGCAATAAATCCTACTTGATCATGGTGTATGATCCTTTTAATGTGTTGTTGGATTCTGTTTGCTAGAATTTTGTTGAGGATTTTTGCATCTATATTCATCAGTGATATTGGTCTCTAATTTTCTCTATTTGTAGTATATTTGTCTTGTTTTGTTATCAGGGTGATGGTGGCCTCATAGAGTGAGTTTGGGAGTGTTCCTTCCTCTGCAGTTTTTGGGAAGAGTTTGAGAAGGAGGGGTGTTCATTCTTCTCTAAATGTTTGATAGAATTCAGCTGTGAAGCCATCTTGTCCTGGACTTTTGTTTGTTGGAAGATTTTAAATCACAGTTTCAATTTCATTACTTCTGATTGGTCTCTTCATACTTTCTATTTCTTTCTGGTTCAGTCTTGGAAGGTTATACCTTTCTAAGAATTTGTCCATTTCTTCCAGGTTGTCCATTTTATTGCCATACAGTTGCTTGTAGTAGTCTCTTATGTTGCTATGTATTTCTGCGGTGTCTGTTTTAACTTCTCTTTTTTCATTTCTAATTTTATTGATTTTAGTCCTCTTCATTTTTTTCTTGATGGGTCTGGCTAATGGTTTATCAATTTTGTTTATCTTCTCAAAAAACCAGCTTTTAGTTTTATTGATCTTGGCTATTGTTATCTTTGTTTCTATTTCATTTATTTCTGCTCTGATCTTGATGATTTCTTTCCTTCTGGTAACTTTGGGTTTTGTTTGTTCTTCTTTCTCTAGTTGCTTTAGGTGTAAGTTTAGATTGTTTATTTGAGTTTTTTCTTGTTTCTTGAGGAAGGCTTGTATAGCTGTAAACTTCCCTCTTAGAACTGCTCCTGCTGCATCCCATAGGTTTTGGATTATTGTTCTTTCATTGTCATTTGTCTCTAGGTATTTTTTGATTTTCTCTTGGATTTCTTCAGTGATCTCTTGGTTATTTAGTAACATATTGTTTAGCCTCCATGTGTTTGTGTTTTTTAGTTTTTTCCCCTCTAATTCATTTGTAATCTCATAGTGTTGTGGTCAGAAAAGATGCTTGATATGATTTCAGTTTTCTTAAATGTATTGAGGATTAATTTGAGACTCAAGTTATGATCTGTCCTGGAGAATGTTCTGTGTGCACTGAGAAGAAAATGTAATCTGCCTTTTTTCTGTGGAATGTCCTAAAAATATCAATTAAATCTATCTGGTCTCTTGTGTCATTTAAAGCTTCTGTTTCCTTATTTATTTTCATTTTGTATGAAGTGTCCATTGGTGTATGTGAGGTGTCAAATTCCCCCACTATTATTGTGTTGCTCTCAATTTCCTCTTTTAGAGCTGTTAGCAGTTACCTTATGTATTGTGGTGCTCCTAGGTTGGGTGCATATATATTTATAATTGTTATATCTTCTTCTTGGATTGATCCCCTGATCATTATGTAGTCTCCTTCCTTGTCACCTGTAACATTCTTTATTTTAAAGTCTATTTTATCTGATATGAGTATTGCTACTCCGGCTTTCTTTTGATTGCTACTTTCATGGAATATCTTTTTCCTTACCTTCACTTTCAGTCTGTATGTGTCCCTAGGTCTGAAGTGGGTCTCTGGTAGACAGCATATATATGGGTCTTGTTTTTGTATCCATTCAGCAAGCCTGTGTCTTTTGGTTGGAACATTTAATCCATTCATGTTTAAGGTAATTATCAATATGTATGTTCCTATGACCATTTTCTTAATTGTTTTGGTTTTGTTTTGTATGTTCTTGTATTCTCTTGTGTTTCCCACTTAGAGAAGTCCCTTTAAGATTTGTTGTAGAGCTGGTTTTGTGGTGCTGAATTCTCTTACCTTTTGCTTGTCTGTAAAGCTTTTGATTTCTCCATTGAATCTGAATGAGATCCTTGCCAGGTAGAGTAATCTTGGTTGTAGGTTCTTCCCTTTCATCACTTTAAGTATATCATGCCACTCCCTTCTGGCTTGTAGAGTTTCTGCTGAGAAATCAGTTGTTAACCTTAAGGGAGTTCCCTTGTATGTTATCTGTCATTTTTCCCTTGCTGCTTTCAATAATTTTTCTTTGTCTTTAATTTTTGCCATTTTGATTACTATGTGTCTTGGCATGTTTCTCCTTGGCTTTATCCTGTATGGAACTCTCTGCACTTCCTGGAATTGGGTGGCTATTTCCTTTCCAATGTTAGTGAAGTTTTCAACTATAATCTCTTCAAAGATTTTCTTGTGTCCATTCTCTCTGTCTTCTCCTTCTGGGACTCCTATAACGCAAATGTTGTTGTGTTTAATGTGGTCCCAGAGGTCTCTTAGGCTGTCTTCATTTCTTTTCATTCTTTTTTCTTTATTCTGTTCTGCACCAGTGAATTCCCCATTCTGTCTTTCAGGTTACTTATCCGTTCTTCTACCTCAGCTATTCTGTTATTCATTCCTTGTAGTGTAGTTTTCATTTCAGTTATTGTATTGTTCATCTCTGTTTCTTTGTTCTTTAATTCTTCTATGTTTTTTTAAAACATTTCTTGCATCTTCTCGATCTTTGCCTCCATTCTTTTTCCAAGGTCCTGGATCATCTTCATTATCATTATTCTGAATTCTTTTTCTGGAAGGTTGCCTGTCTCCACTTCATTTAGTTGTTTTTGTGGAGTTTTATCTTGTTCCTTCAACTGGTACATAGCCCTCTGCCTTTTCATCTTGTCTATCTTTCTGTGAATGTGGTTTATATTCCACAGGCTGCATGATTGTAGTACTTCTTTCTTCTGCTGTCTGCCCTCTGGTGGATGAGGCTATCTTAAGCTAGTTTTTTACCCCACCCTTTCAGTGAATTTGTGTTATATATTTCTGTTAATTTACTTTTGAGACCCATTTAAAGTTTCTAGTTTCTTTCTACTACTTTAGGCATACTCAACATCATAAAAATTGATCTATTTTATGTTTCATGTTATTTCATAACTCTTTCAACCATGTAAGATGTGTAATTTGCTAAACCAAAAAATACGTAAAAAAAAAAAATAGAAATATCCCTATATGATGCAAGGTGAGTTAATTAGAAAAATTAAAATGGTTTTCTCAGTCAGAGATTTGCTGAAGGAATTGGTAAAAAAAAACTAGTAGCCACTCTATTGTTGAGTAATCTGTTTTTCCTTCAACCAAGCCCTAAGGGAAACAAGATTAAAGCTGTGATTTGAGAGCTCTGAAGTGTGGAATCTTCACCCTAAATCTTGACTCTAAAGTTAACTAGGTATTTGTTCAGATAAGAAACTATTTGGTAATAAATCCATTTTACAGTAAACATTTAAGAGATACCTTTGTTAGTTAAAATATTTGTTTCTCACTACTAAGATGGCAATAAAAGTGTTGTCTCTCAGTAGGAATGCCATTACAGTGGTATATATGATCATTTCAGGGAAAAAAAATACATGCCTTATTTAGTCTTCATGTCTGCATCAGAAATAGCAGCAAGAGTCTTTATTTTAAAAAATTGAGATAATTGACAGATAACATTGTATAAGTTTAAGATGTACAGTATATTAGTTACCAGGGGATGGAAGTTAGGGGAATTGGGAAGAAGTTTAGGAACACAAACATAAATAGTAGAGAAATTAACATTTTTCATTGTGGTAGGTAGAATTTTAAGGTGTCCCTGAAGGTTTTTTTTATCCCTGGTGTACACTCCATGTGTAATCTCCATGTAAGTGAATACATATAATAGATTTCACTACCATGATTAAGTTGTGTTATATGGCACAGTTGGCCTTTAGATAGATTATATGGGGAGACCTGACCTAATCTCAGGAGGTCAGAAACAGAATGCTTCCTCTAGCTATCTGCAGAAAAAGTCAGAGACTTGAAACACCCGAAAGATCTGATTTACCATTGGTGGCTAGATGGTGAAGTGCCATGTAGCAAGGACATAGGGACTCAATTCTATAATCACAAGGTCCTGAATTCTGCCAATAACTAAAGTGAGCTTGGAAGTGGATTTTTTCCCCATAGCCTGCACAGAAGATCATAGCTCAGCTTACATGTTGATTTCAGCCTTGTGATATTCAGAGCAGAGAATCCCACCATACTATGCTGCAATTCTGACCCACAGAATTCTGAGCTAATAAAGGGGTGTTATTTTTAATTCCTATGTTTGTGTAATTTGTTTTGCAGAAATGTAAATCTAATACATACATGATAGGAAAATATTATGGATATCTGAGGTAATTTTAACATCTAAGATAATTTTCTAACCATGCTGAAAGTCTTAGAATATCATACAAATTACAAATCTATTGTTTTCTCTTTTAGAAAATTGATAAGCATGAAAATCTCACTGTAGACTTTTTTATCCAAGAATATACAATTAATCATATTAGGTCAAAGAAGATAATGTGATTGGACTACTTTTAAAGTGTTTTCTAACCAATGTAACGTATCATAATACATATCATACTGATGAGGATATATTTATCATTATATATTCATTTTCCCACTTTTATAATATAATCACACTGCTAAAATTTGGAGAACATGATTTCAAAGAATTCATAGTTTCTCCAAAATTAGTTTTATAACTAATATATTGACAGGTTTCATTTAAGTTCTTTTTCTATAAAGTCACTGACTTTCAATAATTAAAATCATTTATGCTGTAGCTGGAAGCCAATGTACTATATAGTGCTTTGAAATAAAAATAAATATTTGAGCATCTGCTTTACAATGAAAATAATCTAGAATGATCATTTTTGTCACATTTGACTTGGAGTCACAAGAAGTTACAGCTTAAATTCATTTAAAATTTTTTACATTTTATGTCACAACTCGATTCATTGTTTTTCTTATATAGAAGTAACTCTCCAAAATAAAGGAGGTGGAAATTTAGGACTGAGTATAATGGTGAAATAAATGTTATGCCATAAAATTTTAGCATGATAATACCATTTTTATTTTGTTGAGTATTTTTTAATCTAATTACCAAGTAATTTCATTGTACTTAAATAATTTTAAATGCTTAATACAATGTTATAATTTATCATGGTGGTTCATGTTTTCAAAGATGGTCACTATAATATTTTCTATTCCATATATTCTGTTACAGCATATATTTACTACTCCTCTATCCAGAGGTATGGTTTGTTTTTCCTTCCCTTGAATTGGAGCTGACCCTGTGACTGCTTTGACCAGTAAAATGTGGCATAAGTAACGTTCTAAGTGCCTGACAGCTTCTGCTTCTGTGCTCTGGGTGAATTCAGCCACTATATCACTAGTTCAACTCTGCATAAGACCACCATGCTTTAAGGAATGCCAATCAGCAATGCACAGGAATTGTGTGGAAATTAGAGAGTTGCATGACCAGCTTCCAGTTACATTAGCCATCTCACTAGAGACATTGAACAAAAGAGAAATAAAGCCATTTTGGACAGGCCAGCACTCCCAGACGCTGTACGGAGCAGCCATTATCATGGAGATGAGCCTTTCTCTCCAATCCTTTCCCCAGTTGCAGAATTATAAGCAAGTGACTTCTTGTGGTTTTGAGTTACTAAATGTAGGTACATAGAAGCATCAGTGGCTACAAATTCTGCCTTACTCCTTCTACTCTGGATGAACTCATTATGCTCTTATTTAAGCAAACTTTCCACTTGTGACTATGAGCCATCTCCACTTACCAAGTAAAGGATTTGTCTCCATTTTTTTCCTCCCCCTTTACTCCACCATCATAACATTTCCCTCTCTATTGGATAATTCTCAATAGCATATAAATATACTACTTATACTTCTCGCATTATCTTAAAATAGTAAAAACAAAAAATTCTCTTGACTCCATATTTCCCTCCAGCTTCTGCTCCTTTGTTTTGGTCCCTATTATAAAGCAACTGTTTAAAAGAATTATCTGTACATGAGATACTATCCATATCCTACCATACTCTTCAATCTCATCCAGTCAGGCTTTCATCTCTGTTTGCCCCTAAAAATCCTGTTGGGGAGATCACCAATGATCTTCAGTTTGCTAAATCCAATGAACAATTTTTAGTCTTCACCGTATTTAACTTACCAGTAGTATTTATACACTTGATTACTTACTCTTCCTTAGTTTTCAGGGAGGGTACTACACCATTCTAGTTTTCCTCTCCACAGAATTCTTACCTTCTTCCTCCTCTTGTCCCTAAATTTTAAAGTTGACATTTTCAGGGCTGAGCTTTGGACTTACTATTCTATAATATATCTACACCTATATCCTTAGAGATATGAAGACTCCTACGTTTATATCACTAGACCTGACCTCTTCTTTGAATACTAAACCTGATTATTCATCTTCCTACGTGCCCTATATTCTTCAATATTCAACAGACATCTAAAATTTGACATGTCGAAACATAAACATCTTCCTTTTCAAAACTGCTACTCTCACAATTTTTCCAGTCTGAATTAATGGCAATCCCATTCTTCATTTTTAAACAAAATTTAAAAAAAATTTAGTCCATCAGGAAAGCCTAATAGCTCTACTTCTCACCACCCTTAAACTGGTCCAAGCCACCCTTCTCTTGACTGAATTATTTGTTGTCTCCTAACTAGTCTTTTGGTTTCTCTACATGGATCCCTAATGTCTATTCTATACACACCACTTAGAATAAACCTTAAAAAAGTCACTCCATATTCCTTTTTGTTAAAACTCTCCAATATTTTCCCCTCTTCACTCAAAAATGAAACCAAAGAGTTTATAATGGCTTCCACGGCCTTGGAGGTTTTGTCCTCCCATTACCTCTCTGACAAATCCTACAACTTCCTCCATGGCTTACACTGCTATATCCATGGCAGTGTAAGCCATGGAGGTCCTAAACAAACCATATACTTCCATTTAGAACCCTTCTTCTTAGTGTTTCTTTGGTCTAGAATGATTTTCCTCTTTTTTTTTTTTTTTCATGGTGAACAAAATGTAAGGTTCCTGTGAGTCACCCGACGTGGGAAGGAAGAAAAACACTCTTCCCTAGCTCCCAGGCTGGAGGTGCAGAAGCCTATTTTTCCTTTGTTGGGCACATGGCTGGTCTCCCATGGACAGGCTACCTCTCTGTCCACATCTCCTACAACTCTGTTCCTTTTAGAGTGGCAAACCCAGCAACTTCATCGACACTGGGTTTCTTTCTTTTTTCTTTTTTTCTTTCTTTTTCATTGGAGTATAGTTGCTTTACAATGTTGTGTTAGTTTCTGCTGTACAGCAAAGTGAGTCAGTTATACATATATGTATATCCATTCTATTTTAGATTTCCTTCCCATTTAGGTCACCACAGATCATTGAGTAGAGTTCCCTGTGCTATAAACTGGGTTTTCATTAGTTATCTATTTTATACATAGTAGCAATGGGTTTCTTTTGCTTCCTAGAACTCACAAAACATATTCCAGGTCTAGGGTTATACTAGCTGAAACCTACAGCCAGAAACCCTCTTCAACCTTTATCATTCTCTAATTCATTCCCTCTTGGCCTTGAGTTATTGATTTAAATGTCATGTTCTCCAAAGGCCTTCTTGCTGCCTGATATTTTTTTTTTCATTTATTTATTAGTCTATCTGTGGCTGCCACCACTAGAATATAAGAGCCAAGAGAGCAGTGGACTTCATCTTGTTCACACTATTTTATCTGCAAAGGGTAAAAGAGTACTTGACACATTGTAGGCACTCAGTAAATAATTCCTGAATATCGCAATAAATGAGGGAGTACCCCAAATGGTATAGGAAACCTTGGACACCTCTTTATAAGAAGAGACACTTCTAGAATTTCAAGTTAGAAAAATTTGCCCAAGTATCCTTGTGGACACCTTATGGGCTGAAAAAAAGTTCCCCTGACAAAAACAATACAGTATGTGGGTGGTCACATTATGTGGGGAAGAAAATGGTTGGCTTGATGAGCCCAGGTGCAACACAAGACCCTAAATGTGCATGAGGTAATGTTTCTTAGTAAAGCTTGTGTTAAGACTGAAAGCCTCTCTTTAGTTGGTGCTCCAGCAGTCTTCCTTTGAAAAATATTCCGGGTGTGAGATTGTGAAGGAAAAATAGAAGTAATCTTTAGGCTGAAGGGTGGAGTAATCTGCTGACTAACCATGGACCTCAACCAGCCGGGGAATACTTGCTACACTGAACAAACATGTACTGCACTGATATATGCACTCAATCCCCTTTAGCAACTCCTTGTGGCAGTGACCAAGCAGCATTGAGATTGACTTTGTAGTTATTTACTCTGCCTGATACATTGAAAACATCACTGAATATTTTGGATTGAATAAGCCATGTTGTGGTTCTTCAATGATTCCAGCTAAGGGTATTCTCAAGGGAAAATTAATGGATTTCCTGCTAATATGGTCAGAAGGAGGTCAATGTGATTAAGTGGAATAATAAAGGCTCTATTTGTATCCTTAACTGCTAAGTTAGGTTTTTCCAGTTACAAATAAGGTGGAATAATATGCAGCTATTACAAATTTTATAAAAAGTATTTTGTAAAATTGGAAAATATTTAAATATAATGCTAAACAAAGATGTCATATTTCAAAGTCATAAAACTACTCTAATTATACATGTACTATTCACAATCATTATTATTATTTTTTTGATTGATGGTATGATGTGAGATTGTAGTTTTGTTTTTAATATTTTCTATATTTTCCCAGTGCAAGCTATATATATATATATATATATATATATATATATATTACTCGTAATCAGGTGAATCATTTCAAAATAGAAAAATATGTTATTTTGTGAAACTTTAATATTTTTATACTTTATAATAGTCCAGCCTTCCATCTATGCACTCAGTTTTCCTGAGAATTCAAAGAAATAAAACAAATCACATTTTTTAAAAATTACATGTTTTTAGTGATTTCTCAAATTTTACTTGCATGATAACAATTTTTAGTTAAATTCATCTGAGTAGTTTTTTTTTGAAATTCACCTAGTAGTATATTTTTATTTTATTCCATAATCACATGAAATTTGGAGATAAAAACATTCTTCAGGTATGTTTGCTATCTAGTGAGTCTCACAAGCATAGCCTTCCATAGGCCAGAAGGCATAATATGCAAGAAAACTTCTGAATTATTGACATGACAGACTCATGCAACAGTAGGTTATACAGTGTGTGTGTGTGTGTGTGTGTGTGTGTGTGTGTTTATCTTTTTTACTCTGATGTATCAGATTCTCTCTTAATACACATAATTTTGGGGGTGTTTTAAAATTTAATAAATGTTTATTTCTGTCCAACTCTTCTCAATGCTATCATCCTATGTTTTTGAAATTAAAGAGAGTTGTATTTACTCCCTCATTTAAACCCATTTAGTTTGGGTTTAAACCCAACATTAAATCTTGGTTTAAGGTTCATTGAATCATTACCTATAAATAACTTGGATATTATAACATTAACCATTATAGGCATTAATAATGACCAGTAAATATGTTTTATTTATGTGTTCTCATGCTTGATAGTAAATACAATAACAGTATTCTTCTCAGATAGAACACAATAAAAGTTACAGTTGAACTTATAAGAAAGCAAAATACAGCTTTTAACTAATATCTCAAAAGTTTGTTTGCTTAGATGTTTTTAATAAGGGAAAAAGTATAGAAACATTTTATTTTACTTTATGGAAACACTTTATTTTACCTTATGGAAAAGCAAAATGTAAGTTTATTGCAACATTGAGTTGTAACATTCTGTTCTTATAAATATTTTATATACAAAAACAAATGATTTTTAACTCAGTGTTAATGATGATACTATACCAGTGGTTTGTTCACCATAAAATACCATCGCCAAACTTAGTGAATTAAAACAATAACCATTTATTATGATCCTCATGCCTGACAGTCATGGTTCATCTAGTCTAGTTAATTCAGTTGACTTTGATGTAGCTAATGTATGCACCTGAGGGTCAGATATAGGTTCAATTCTCAGCTGGGCTTTTGTGAAAAAGCTGTTTGGGCAGCTCTATTCTGTGTCTCTCATTCTACCTGATACTTATGGGCTAGCTCAGGTATTACCTTAACTTGCCCAATTGTGCAAGCACTTGTTTAGGAAGTTTATGTTAAATATGCTAATGTCCCATGGGCCAAAACAAACCACATGGTGAAGCCAAGAGACAAAGAATTATGCCTTGCCCTCATAGAAAGTTTCTACAAAGTTATATAACAGTGAATGGATATAGGCTGGGAGAAAACCTTGGACCATTAATGCAATCTATTACAGGGCAGAAAAAATAAAAATATACTTTGTACTCTTTGAGCTGAAAAGAATAAATACCAATTAAAATATTTTACAATTTAAAAGGAAATTGTGAGTTGTAACTATACATATAATTCAAAGAAAAACATTAAAGTGAGCCTATGAAACAACAACAACAGAGAAACATTGTGCTTAACTGGATACAGATGAACATTGTCTAGCTTGAAACACAGATAAATATTGTAAAATAGGAGAAGGGCATAGAGAATTGATAGTATCACTTCTTATGAAAACAAGTGGATTAGAATTGAGGGGTAATAGTAAGGTTAAGGATGTTGCAGATACAAAATTATAGAAACTAGGCAGAAAATTTAAAACAATCATAAGTAAACACCCTGCATATTTGTTTATCAAGGTCGAAGCAACAAGTTTTGGAAAACTACCTGGAAACATGCAGTGGAATCAGGCATTGTGTGGTATTGAAGACAGAGAGGAGGAAAAGTTAATAAGCCATGAAAAAAATCAAAATTCAACAGGATCAAAATACAGTAATTCTTCAAAGAGGATTTAAATACCTAAAAAGTACAAAATGCTACCTGTAAAATGTACATAGTCCACAGTATCTGCCATTGGGGGTGGGACATTCCATACTAGATTTGGAACAGAAGACATAAAAAGTTACTCTGTCCCTGTTAAAGGTGATATTTTTTAGGATAATAATATCTTATATTCCTGTTGGATCTGCTGAAAAAAGTTTTTCTTTTACTGTGAGGTGATACAATTTCTTTCCATATTATAAATTTTAAAAATCCATTTGGGTGAAGTCAGTGAATATCTTAGTCAACATTCAGCAAGTATTGAATACCTATTGAGAGACTGTGCTAATTTAATTCATATATTCCTGAAGACTATCTGGCAGGGAAGAGTGGCATTAAACAGATAATATCAGGTTAATAATTAAGTAATACTCAGCAGTCTGAGCACTGTGAAAAGAATTCTGGGATATTACTTAGAACACCAGGAATAGAATCTTGTTGTCTTGTTTTGTGTCTCAGTGAAACTTAAAGACAGAACATGAGACAGTGTCTCAAAACTTCTTTTTTAACAAAAATATTCCAAAATGGTAGAAAAGTAGGAAATAGTATCATAAAAAATTCCTGATAATGTAGGATTCCAGTTTTGTTTTAAATGTTTATTCCAAATTTTGGTGCACTAATATTCATAAAAATTTTCATTTTAATATAGAAAAGAAAGAAAATTTTAATACTGTCCGATTATTGAGCATACATAAGGCTCATCGTCATAAGGGAAAAAAATGGGAAAGTTAAAAAGAACTGAGTTATTTCCAGTTTTACTATTTCATAAATTCGCTTTCTGACAATAATAATTCAGAATGATAAACACACATAAGTATATATGAATACCAATCAGGGCAAAGTTCTTTAATTTATGAATTATGAGAGGCAAATAAATTTTATCCAGAATAATGGTAAAGCTAAAGTTTGATTCAACATTTTAAAGCAAATGAATGTTTTGATAAGCATATTTTCTTGTTGAGAATTTGTCAATCATATCACATTCCTTATCTGAACAATTTATCTGTCTCTAAATCATCTTTGGAACCAATCAAAATACATTTTTTAGGAAGAATTATTGCTACATATGTACTTTATTTTACTATAAACATTATAAGAGTCAAATATCATCATGGTAAATTTTATACAACTACTGTATCTATTGCAGCCAAAATGTTGTGGAAAGGAAACAGAATCAAATCAACCAAACAGAAACAAAAATCTTTAACAAGTTTGTCTTTCCTTTTGATGATGAAAAAAAATATTTATATAATCAGTAAATGCCAAGTATGTTTTAGGTACTTTGCTAAGCATTGGCAACTTACCAGGAACAAAACAGACACTTCCTCTGCTTCTCTGAAGCTGTATTCTAATAGGGGAACAAGATATTAAATAAATATTCATACAAATTATGTATAATTAAAATTCTGCTGATAGTTCCATAATAAACATAGAGAACTATGAAATCATATTGCAGGAGCCCTGACCCTGAATGGGGCAAGAGTTAGGAAAATATTCCTGGGAAAGTGACATGTCACTGAGGATGAAAGAACAAGTAGGATTAATTCAGGAGAGTTATTTTTGAGGAAAGAGGAGGGAACAGGCAGGAAGCACATGAATAATATTTAAGGCATGATGTCTTTTCCTAAGGGAGTATACTTTCGGAGCCACTCTTCAACATTAAAATTAGGGAAGAATCAATTTGCCTTAGTGAAATTTTCTACCATTGATTGTGTCATGTGTGTTATTTCCGTGAACAAAAGTCGCATGAACACTGTTATGAAAAATGTCTAGCAGCATTTCCAGATGAATAAGTATTTATCCATGAAGGAAAGCAAATTTCAAGGTCATTTAAACTTCATTTACAAATTTCTACCAAATACAAGTATTAAATTCTGTGTTGGTATAAGATTGATAATCTCTGTATGCACTACACCAGGAAAATAAGGGGTTGAAACATTTGATGTAAGGTGTTCTCAGTGTACAAGCCAATGGTTGCTGAAGCAATTAGGATTCACAGTGACCCTAACATGACATGATTATCACGCTACTGACTTATTTAAGACACTCAGGGCAGGAAATTTTACCTTGGATAATGACCAAAAATTTTAATATAGTCTATAAGGCTCATTCCAGTCTGATAATTCCATTCTACACCTTGCTTACTAACATTCAACCACATTTACCTTTTAATCCCTGAAACATGTCAAGCTTCCTTCATTTGCACTACTGTACCTGGAAGAGAATCTGGAACACAGTAGACACAGTAAATACTTATTGAATGAGTAAAGAGTAAATGAATGGATGTATATTTTTGGTTTCCTAAACACTCAGGTTTCCTTAAGTTCACTTTCATGGCTCAAATTCTATCTATACATCCCTATCTCTTACTTCAGTACTGATAGAGACCACTTTGAATTTTCAGTTCATCTATTTAAACCAGGTCACGCATCATAGGTATATGGATTGCTTTTCTTTGAAGCAATTATCCAGTGCTGGTCCCATAGCTGTGGCCTTCATGAAGGAACCACATAATTAGGAATTTGGATCTTCTCTTTATAAAGCTCTGAGTAGAAAGAGAACCTAAATGACCCACCTAGTTTTTCTTCTATTATACTTTTTAAACTCCTTTGATTCAGTTTTAATTTTTAATTTTTGGTTTTTCACTCTCATCTCCCTGACTTCTAATCTTGAGTCAGTCCTGTATATCTTCTCACTTAAATCTGCATTCAGTTCCTTGGTGCTGTAATCAAATTTCATGATTTAAAAAAAAAACACTTATAGACTCACAAGTCTTCAACACTTATTGTCAGTTTGGTGTTCCACTGGACTCCAGAGGGATATATCCAACTATTTCCTGGTATCTTCCTGCCTACTCACCCCTCATGTGTAATAGACATCTCAAACATATCATGTTCAAGGTTCAGCTCCAAATATGTTCTTCCTTGCTGTACTCCCCATGTCAGCAAATGACAACTCTACCATTCTTATTACTTGAGTCAAAAATCTGGGGATCCTTTTTATCTTTTTCCTTTCTCTAATACCCAATATCCAATATACTAGCAAACACTGTTAAGTGTACTTTCAGAATATATTTGCACTTACCACCACCATCTAGCATTATTATCCAAGCCACCATCTAGTTCACCTAATTGGTCTTCCAGTGGTTACCCTTGCCTCCTTGGTCTACCCTAAATATAGCAACTAGAACTTCTCATTTTAAAAATTGACATATAACTGACACATAATATTATATCAGTTTTAGGTATATAACACAATGAAACAATATTTGTATTTATTATAAAAAGGTTACCACAATAAATCTATAGTTAGACTTATCACCACATATAGTTACATTTTTTTCTTGTGATAAATTTAAGATCGACTCTTTTAGCAACTTTCAAATATACAAGAGAGTATTATTAACTATAGTCACCAGACTATACATTACATTCCCAGGACTTATTCCATAACTGGAATTTTGTGCCTTTAAACCACTTTCACCCATTTTGTTCACCCCTCACCACCTGCCTCTGGCAACTACCAATCTGTTCTTGGTATCCATTAAATCAGTTTTTTTTTTTAATTTTAAGAATTCACATGTAAATGAGATCATATGGTATTTGTGTTTCTCTGCCTGATTTATTTCATTTAGAATAATGCCCTCAAGGCCCACCAATGTTGTCACAAATTGCAAGATTTCCTTATTTTTTATGGCTGAATAATATTCCATTATATACATACATCACATTATCTTTATCCATCCCTCATTGGCCACTTAGTTTGTTTCCATATCACGGTTATTGTAATTAATGCTTCAATGATCATGGGGTTGCAGATATCTTTTTGAGGTAGTGTTTTTGTTCAGATAAATTCTGAGAAGTGGAATTACTGGATCATGTGGTAATTCTATTTTAAAATTTTCAGAAACCTCCATTCTTGTTTTCCATAGTGGCTGCACCAATTTATATCCCCACTAACAGTATACAAATGTTTGCTTTTCTCCACAACCTTGCCAGTACATGTTATTTCCTGTCTTTTTGATGATAGCCATTCTAATAGGTATGACATGATATCTCATTGTGGCTTTGATTTGTAGTTCCCAGATATTAGTGATGGTGAATGCTTTTTCATATTCCTGTTGACCATCTGTATGTCTTCCTTAGAAAAATGTCTATACAGATCCTCTGCCCATTATTTAATTGGCTTTTTTTTCACTATTGAGTTGTATTAGCATTTATATATTTTGGAAATTAGCCCCTTATCAGATATGTTATTTGCTAATATTGTCTCCCATTTAGGAGACTGCCATTTTATTTTGTTATTCCCTTTGCTGTGTAGAAGCTTTTTACTTTGATGTAGTCTCAGTTATTTTTGCTTATGTTGCTTTTGTTTTTGGAGTCAGATCCAAAATATCATTGCTAAAACAAGTGTCAAGGAGCTTACCACCTATATTTTCTTCTAGGAGCTTTATAGTTTCAGGTCTTTGTTTAAATTAATTCATTTTGTGTTGAATTTTGTGTATAGTGTGGTCCACTTTTGTTCTCTTACATCTGGCTGTCCAGTTTTTCCAACATATTGTCAAAGAAACTGCCTTTTCTCATTGTATACTTTTGGTCCCTTTATCATAAATTGACTGCACATGTGTGGATTTATTTCTGGGCCCTCTATTGTGTCCCATTGACCTATGTGTCTGTTTTTAATGCCAATACCATACTGTTTTGATTAATATATCTTTGTACTGTAGTTTAAAATCACAAAGTGTGATGCCTCCAGCTTTGTTCTTTCTGAAGATTGCTTTGGCCACTCAAGATACTTTGTGGTTCCATAAAAATTTTAGGGTTGTTTGTTCTATTTCTGTGAAAAATGTTATGGGAATTTTGATAAAGATTGTGTTGAATATGTAGATTGCTTTGAGCAGTATGGATATCTTAATGCTATTATTTTTTTAAATACACGAGCACAGAACATCTTTGCATTTACTTGCCCCTTTTTCCATTTTTTCATCAGTTTCTTACAATTATCAGGTCTTTTACCTCTTTGGTTAAATTTATTACTAAGTATTTTATTCCTTTTTGATGCAATTGTAAATGGGATTTTTTTCTTTAGTTGCTGTCTCTGATAGCTCATTATTAGTGTATAGAGATGAACAGACTTTTGCATATTGTTTTTCTATCCTGAAAATTTACTGAATTCATTGATTAATTCTAAATTTTTTTTGGTGGAGTCTTTAGGATTTTCTATATATAACATCTGGCCATCTGCAAATACTGAGAGTGGACAGTTCTACTTCTCCCTTTGCAGTTTGGATGCCTTTTCTTTGTTTTTCTTGCCTAATTGCTCAGACTAGGATATCCAATACTATTTTGAATAAAAGTGGTGAGAATGCATATGCTTGTCTTGTTTCTGATCTTAGAGGAAAAGCTTTCAGTTTTTCACACTTAAGTTGGATGTTAGCTGTGGGCTTGTCATATATGGCCTTTATTATGTTGAAATACATTTCCTCTATGCCACTTCATTGACAGATTTTATCATGAATGGGTGTTGAACTTTGTCAAATGCTTTTTCTGCATCTATTGAGATGACCTTATGATTTTTATCCTGAATTTTGTTAATGTAGTGTTATCACATTTATAGACTTGCAGATTTTGAACCATCCTTGCATCTCTGAAATAAATTCTCTTGACCGTAGTATATGAGAGGTGTGATGTACTGTTGAATTCAGCCTGCTAATCTGTTGAGGTTTCCTGCAACTATGTTCATTGAATCTTCTTTTTCTTGTAATTTTCTTTTCTTGTAGTGTCCTTGTCTAGTTTTGGTATCAGGGTAATGCTGGCCTCACAAAATGAGTTTGAAAGTGTTCCCGCCTCTTCTACTTTTAGAAAGAGTTTGGAAAATATTGGTATCAATTCTCTTTTGAATGTTTGGTAGAATTCACCAGTACAGCCATCTGGTTATGGACTTTTGTTTGTGGGGATATTCTTGATTACTGATTCACCCTACTTGTAATCTGTTCAGATTTTCTATTGCTTCATGATTCAGTGTTGAAAGGTTGTACGTTTCTAGGAATTTATCCAATTCTTGTAGGTTGTCCAATTTCTTGGTGTACAGTTTTTCATAGTAGTCTCTTATGATTCTTTTAATTCTGTGGTAACAATTGTAGCATCTCCCCTTTCATTTCTGATTTTATTTATTTGAGTCCTCTTTTTTGGTGAGTCTAGTTAAGGTTTGCCTATTTTGTTTATCTTTTTGAAAAACCAGCTTTTAGTTTCATTGATATTTACTATTATCTTTTTAATCTCTATATTATTTATTTCTATTGTGATCTTACTTATTGCCTTCCTTCTACCAGCTATGGGCTTACATAATTTTTTTTTTATACAGTTCCCTGAGGGGTAAAGTTAAGTTGTTTATTTTAGATTTCTCTTGTTTCTTGATGTAGGCATTTACTGCTATTAACTTCCCTCTTAGAACTGCTTTTGATGGATCCCATAAGTTTTGGTATGTTGTATTTCCATTTTAATTTTTCTCAAGGTATTTTTTATTTCTATTTTAATTTCTTCACTCATTTTTTGTTCATTAGAATGTTCTTTAATTGCCATATTTGTCAATTTTCCAGTTTTCTTCTTGTGTTGATTTCTAGTTTCATACCATTGTGGTTACAATAGATACTTGATATAATTTCAATCTCCTTAAATTTATTAAGACTCATTTTTTGGACTAACGTATGATTTACCCAGAGAATGTTCCTTGTGCACATGAAAAAAATGTTATTCTGCTTATTTTAGATGAAATGTTCTATATACATCTATTAATCCCATCTGATCTAATATGTCATTTAAGGTCAAGTCTTCTTATTGATTCTTTTTTGTTTGAATGATCTATCTATTGATGAAAGTGGGGTATTAAAAGTCTCCTACTATTATTGTATTGCTGTCTATTTCACCCTTTAGGCCTATTAATATTTGCTTTATATATTTTGGTGTTCCTATGTTGGGTCTATAAATATTTATAAATGTTATATCCCCCACTGAATTGAACACTTTACCATTATATAATGACCTTCATTTTCTCCTATTGCAGTCTTTGTCTTAAAGTCTATTTTTTGGATGTAAGTATAGCTATGCCAATTTTCCTTTGAAACCATTTGCATGGAATATATTCTCCCATTTCTTTACTTTCAGCCTGTGTGTCCTTACATCTGAAGTGAGTCTCCTATAGGCAGGATATAGAAGGGTCTTCGTTTTTGTTTTTATTCAGTCATCCAGTGTATGTCTTTTGATTTGAGAATTTAGTCCATTCCATTTAAAGTAATTATTGGGGTGCATATACCTTTTCAAACTATGGTTTTCTCTGGATATATGCCCAGGAGTGGGATTGCTGGAAAATACGGTAGCTCTATTTTTAGTTTTCTAAGGAACTTCTGTACTATTCTCTATAGTGGTTGTACCAATTCACATTCCCACCAGCAGTGTGGAGGGTTCATTTTTCTCCACACCTTCTCCAGAATTTTTTATTTCTAGACTTTTTGTGATGGCCATTCTGACAGGTGTGAAGTGATACCTCACTGTAGTTTTGCTTTGTATTTCTCTGATAATTAATGATGTTGAGCATCTTTTCATGTGCTTTTTGGCCATCTGTATGTCTTCTTTGAAGAAATGTCTATTTAGGTCTTGCACCTTTTTTGATTGGGTTGTTTGTTTCTTTTGATATTGAGCTGAATGAGTTGTTTGTATATTTTGGAGATTAATCCCTTGTAAGTCACTTCATTTGCAAATATTTTCTTTAGTTCTGTGGGTTGTCTTTTCATTTTATTTATGATTTCTTTGCTGTGCAAAATCTTTTAAGTTTAATTAGCTCACATTTGTTTATTTTTGTTTTTATTTCTGTTACTCTAGGAGGTGGATCCAAAAAGATACTGCTGCAATTTATATCAAAGAGTGTTCTGCCTATGTTTTCCTCTAAGAGTTTTATAGTATCCAGTGTGACATTTAGGTTGTTAATCCGTTTAGAATTTATTTTTTTTGTATGGTGTTAGAGAATGTCCTAATTTCATTCTTTTACATGTAGCTGTCCTGTTTTCCCAACACCACTTATTGAAGAGACTGTCTTCTCCATTGTGCATTCTTGCCTCCTTTGTCATAGCTTAATTGATCATAGGTGCATGGGTTTATTTTTGGGCTCTTCATTCTGTTCCATTGATCTATATTTCTGTTTTTGTGCCAGTACCATACTGTTTTGATTATTGTCGTATAGTTTGAAGTCAGGAGCCTGCTTCCGCCAGTTCTGTTTTTCTTTCTCAAGATTATTTTGGCTATTTGGGGTCTCTTGTGTCTCCATATAAATGTTAAGACTTCTTGTTCTAGTTCTGTGAAAAATGCCATTGGTAATTTCATAGGGATTGCATTGAATCTTTAGATTGCCTTGGATAGTATAGTCATTTTGATAGTATTGAACATGGTATATCTTTTCATCTGTTTGTGTCATCTTCAATTTTTTCATCAGTGTCTTACAGTTTTCAGAGTACAGGTCTCTTGCTTCCTTAGGTAGGTTTATTCCTAAGTATTTTATTCATTTTAATGTGATGGTGAATGGGATTGTTTCTTTAATTTCTCCTGATCTTTTGTTGCTACTGTATAGAAATGCAAGAGATTTCTGTGTGTTAATTTTGTATCCTGCAACTTTACCAAATTCATTGATGAGCTCTAGTAGTTTTCTGGTAGCATCTTTAGGATTTTCTATGTATGGTATCATGTCATCTTTAAAGAGTGACAGTTTTACTTCTTTTCCAATTTGGATTCCTTTTATTTCTTTTTCTTTTCTGATTGCTGTGGCTAGAAAACCATAATTTGAAAAGATACATGCACCCCAATGTTCACTGTAGCACTATTTACAATAGCCAAAACATGGAAGCAACCTAAATGTCCATTGACAGAGGACTGGATAAAGAAGATGTGGTACATATATACAGTGGAATATTACTCAGCCATAAAAAAGAATGAAATAATGTCATTTGCAGCAACATGGATGGACCTAGAGATTATCATACTAAGTGAAGTAAATCAGACAGAGAAAGACAAATACCATATGTTATCACTTATATGTGGAATCTAAAAGATGACACAAATGAACTTAATTACAAAACAGAAACAGACTCACAAACTTCTTAAACAAACTTATGGACCAAAGAGGAAATGTGGAGGGGGGTATAGATAAATTAGGAGTTTTGGATTAACATATACACACTACTATATATAAAATAATCACAAGGACCTAGTGTATAGCACAGGGAACTATACTCAACATTCTGTAATAACCTGTATGGGAAAGAATCTGAAAAAGAATGGATATATGTATATGTATAACTGTACCACTTTGTTATACACCTGAAACCAATGCAACATTGTAAATCAATTATATCCTAATATAAAATTAAAAAATAAATAGAATATGCAGATAATCTGAAAAAAATATTATTGATAGTTACATATGTACTGCCATTTTCTTAATTGTTTTCTGGCTGTTTTGTCATTTCTTTATTCCTTTCTTTTCTTGCTCTTCTTTTATGAATTGATGATTTTCTGTATTGGTATGATTTGATTCCTTTTCTGTATCTTTTGTATATTCACTATAGGTTTTTGCTTTCTGGTTACCATGAGGCTTACATAAAAAAACAAAAAAACAAACAAGAAAACATATTTCTAACAGTCTATTTTATGCTGATAACAACTCAAGTTTGAACACATTTTAGAGCTCTAAATTTTTATTCTCCTTCACATTTTAATTTTGTTGATGTCACAATTTACATTTTTAATCTTGTGCATCCATTAATAAATTATTGTACTGATAGTTATTTGTACTATTTTTGTCTTTTAACCTTCACACTAGCTTTGAAAGTGATTAATTCACCACCTTTGCAACATTGGATTATTCTGCATCTTACTATATATTTACCTTTATCAATGAGATTTACAATTTAATATGTTTTCCTGTTACTAATTAGCACATTTTTTCACCTTAAAGAATTCTTTTTAACATTTCTTGTAATTCTGGTCTAGTGGTGATAAACTCTTTTAGCTATTGCTTGTCTGGAAAACTTTTAATCTCTTCTTCAATTCTGAATGACAAGTATTTTGAGTAGTGTATTCCTTGTTGGCAGGATGTTTTTTTCTCTCTGCATTCAGAGTATATTGTGCTCAATTCTAACTTGCCAAGGTTCTGAAAAACTGTAGGTACTCTTATGGGGGTTTCCTTGTATGTAACAAGTTGTTTTTTTGTTTCATGTTATTTTTGTTTTTTTGTCTTGTAGCTTTTTAAATTCTCTTTTACTTTTGACTCTTTAATTATAATGTATCTTTGTGTGGGTCTCTTCGGGTTTATTTTCTTTAGTGTTTTCTGAGCTTCCTGGATCTGAATGTCTGTTTCCTTCCCAAGGCTAGAGAAGATTTTAGGTGTTATTTTTTCAAATAGTTTCTCTGTATTTTTCTCTTCTTTTTGTGGGACTTCTAAAACTAGAATGTTGGTCTACTTGATGTTGTTCCATAAGTCCCTTAAACTATCTTCACTTTTCAAATTCCTTTTGTTTTTTTGTTGCTCCAATTGGGTGAATTCTGCTGCCCAGACTGAGTTCACTAATCATTTCTTCTGCTTCATGTAGTCTGCTGTTGAACCTCTCTGGTATATTTTTCAGTTCATTTATTATGTTCTTCAGCTCTATGATTTCTTCTCTCTTTTTAAAAATTTATTTATTTGTTTGTTTATTTATTTATTTATGGCTGTGTTGGGTCTTTGTTGCTGCACACAGGCTTTCTCTAGTTGCGGCAAGCGGGGGCTACTCTTCATTGCAGTGTATGGGCTTCTCATTGTGGTGGCTTCTCTTGTTGCAGAGCACAGGCTCTAGGCACATGGGCTTCAGTAGTTGTGGCACACAGGCTCAGTAGTTGTGGCACACAGGCTCAGTTGCTCCACAGCATGTGGGATCTTCCTGGACCTGAGATCGAACCCATGTCCCCTGCATTGGGACAGCTCTGTGATTTCTGTTTGGTACTTTTTAATATTTTCTATGTTGGGGTGTTCATTATGTTTTACATTCTTCTCTCAAGTTCAGTAAGCATCTTTATGGCCATTACTGTTAACTCTTTATCAGGTAAATCACCTATTGCTATGCAAGCCCTTTAAGAAGTGTTTCTGTTTACTATAGACTTGTCTCAAGGATGCAAGACCTGTTGGATGCATAACTATAGGTCTTGTGGTCTCAACTCTCACATTCAGGTTAAAAGTTGGATGGCAGATGTGGGGTTAAAACCCTTCAGTCCTCAAGGAAAAGATTGTGATTGTGACCTCCCTCCTGATTATGTGTCACTGCACCAGGGGTGAGGTTTATGGTGAAATTGTGTCTTAGTCTCTCCATCCTGCTTCAGTGTGGGTTTTTTCTTGTTCATCTGATGTATAGGAGTCACTCAGATTATTATTTTTTTAATTTTAAGAGGAAATTGTTTAATACATAGCTGTAAATTTGGTGTGTCTGTGGGAGGAGCTGAGTTTGGGATCCTGCTACATCATCATCTTGAACTGGAACCTAAGATGACACTTTAAAACTTAAGTCTATTCATCTCAGTCCATCACTTAAAATCCTCCAATATTTCCCCATCTCACTAAGAGTAAAAACCAAAGTCCTTACAATAATCTACAGTGTTCTAAAATGTTCCCTGTTATTTCTGTGACCTTATTAGGTGCTGTTATCTTACATGTTTAGTCTGCTCCAAATATATTGTTTTCCTCACCACTTTGTAAGCACACAAGACATGTTCCTGCTTCAGTTGTCTCCACCCAGGATGTTTTCTTTCAGATATTTCCCACAATCCCAGGTCTTTAATCAAATGACACATTTTCTCTGAGACTTTTCTTGACCACCTTTTCTAAAATTACAAATTACTGATATTTTCTACAGTCTGTATAATTTTACCTTTTACAGAACATCATAAAAATCAAATTATAAATTATGTAGCCTCTTCAGGCTGACTTTTTTTTTTTTTTTTTTTTTGGCGGTACACGGGCCTCTCACTGTTGTGGCCTCTCCTGTTGCAGAGCACAGGCTCCAGACACACAGGCCCAGCGGCCATGGCGCATGGGCCCAGCCACTCCACGGCATGTGGGATCCTCCCGGACCGGGACATGGACCCGTGTCCCCTGCATCGGCAGGCGGACTCTCAACCACTGCACCACAAGGGAAGCCCAGGCTGACTTCTTTTACTTTGAAATATGCACCTAAGTTTGACCTGTGTCTTCTTTGGCTTGTTAGCCCATTTCTTTATATTGATAAATAATACCCCACCCTATGAATGTACCACATTTTTTTCAACCATTCACCTTATTTGCTGCTTCTAGTGTGTGGTGATTATGAATAAAAATGTTATAACATTCTCATACAGGTTTATGTGTAGACACAAATTTTTCAGTTAGTTTGGCAAATATATGGCTATAGTTTCTTTCCTTATAATGTCATTAACTAGTTTTGGTACTGGAGTAATACTTGCTTCATAAAATGATTTGAAAAGTTTTTTCTATTTCCTGAAAGAGATTGTACAGAATTGGTATGATATCTTACTTAAATGTTTGGTAGAATTCACCAGTGAAACTATGTCTTCTGACGTTTCCTCTTTTGGGAGGTTTATATCTACTAATTCATTTTATTTAATAGATATAGGGCTATTCAGTTTATCTCTCCTTGAGTGAGTTTTGATAGATACCAAGTTGTTAATAATACCCCCGAAGTATGCTTTAATGTTCATGAGATTAGTAGTGTTAACCCATTTCATTGCTGATATTGGTAATTTGTATATTGTTTCTTTCTCTTTTTTTTCTTAACATGCCTAGCTAGAAGTTTATCAGCTCTATTTAGCTAATTTATATGTTTCCTTTCATCTGCTGGTATAGGTTTAATTTACACTTTTTATATAGTTTTTAATGTGGAAATTTAGGTTATTGATTTAATCTTTCTTCTTTTCCAATAAATACATTTAAACATAAATATGTTTAAGCACTGCTTTCACTGGATCCCAAACATTTTAATATGTTGTTTCCATTTTAATTCAAAATATTTTAAATTATCTTTAATTTTATTTAATTTCTCTCTTCTTTGATCTATGATTTATTTTGTACTATGTCATCTAATTCCAAATATTTGGCAATTTCCAAACTATTTTTTGTTACTGATCTCTACTTGAATTCTGCTCTGGTCTAAGAACATATTTTATATTATTTCTCTATGTTTAGGTTTGTTAAGATGTGTTTGATGGCACTGAGTATAGTCTATTTTGACAAGAATTCATGTGAGCTTTAAAAAAATGTGGATTCTTCTGTTGTTAGATGGAATATTCTATAATGTCAGTTAGACCAAGTTGATTGATAATACTGTTTTGGTTCTCTATTTTATCCTACCCCACATTATCTATCAGTTACTCTAAGAGGATGTTGATGACTAATTATAATAGTGGACTTTTCTATTCCTCCTCTCAGTTCTCTCAGTTTTGCCTCATGTATTTTGCACTCTGTTTTTAGGTACATAAACATTTAGTAGTGTTTTCACTTTTTTAATAATCGACCTTTTAAAAAAAATGTAGTGTCCCTCTTTATCCCTGATAACTTTTCTTATTCTGGATGAAGTCTCCTTAGTCTGAAATTGATATAACTAGTCCTGCATTCTTTAACCATCCCTCTGTTTTACCCTATGTGAGTATTTATATTTAATGTGGAATTCTTGTAAATATTTTATAGTGGAGTGTTTTTTTTTTTTTTTCCCAGTCCAATCTGTCTATCTCTGTCTCTTACTTGCTGTGTTTAGACCCTTAACATTTTAAGTGTTTATTGATGTATTTAGATTTTAAGTCTACCATTTTTGTCCCTTTTTAGTTGTTGGGTTTTTTCTCCTGTTTTTCTGCATTCACTAGTTTTAATGGAGCATTTTATATGATCCAATTATTTCTCCTCTCTTGGAATATCATTAATAATTCTTTTTTAAAAAACATTTTTAGGGATTTCATTATAGTTTATAGTATACACTTTTAAATACTCTAAATTCATCTTGAAATAACACTGGTACTTAATGCATAATGCAGTTATAATCGAGTATTTTCTATTCCTCCCTCTTGTTTCTTACGACATTGTTGTCATTCATTTACTTCTCCATATGCTAAAATCACCCATACATTGTTAGTCATATTGCCTACCATTATCATTTAGATTGATTATGAATAATAAATAATTTTACCTTTATTCCTTCTTTGATATTAATTTCTTTACGTATATCTTGTTTATGACCTATATAATTTTTCTTCTTCCTGAGGACTGTTTTTTTCTTCTTTTCATTTTTTGCAGAGAGGTTCTACCCGTGATGAATTCTCTCAGGTTTTGTTTTTCTGAGGAAGTCTTTGTTTATCTTTCACTTTTGATGCATAATTTCACTGGATATAAATTCTGGGTTGGTAGGGTTCTTTTTTTTTTTTTTCACGTTTTTTCTTTCAAAATTTAAAGACTTCACTCAGCTCCCTTATTGCATGCACTATTTTTGACTAGACCCCTGTTATTATTCATATTCTTGTTCTTGTATTGGTAACATAACCACTCCATTGGTTTCTTCAAGATTTTTACTTTGTCTTTGGTTTATTGCAGTTTGTATACAATTTACGTGTGTGTGTGTGTGTGTGTGTTTTATATCTTTCCTGAATACTTAGTAGTTTCTGACCTTCCTGGATTGGTGGTTTGGTGTCATTGATTTTAGACAGAATATTGTTGACCTTGGCCTTTTTTAATGCAATTTGACAATCTGTGTTTTAACTAGCTATTTAAACTTCACCTTTGATATGATATATATTGATATATTTAGATTAAATTCCACCATCTTTGTAACTGTTTCATATAATTTGCTTTCCTTTAAATTCATTTTTTTCTCCTTTTCTGCCATTATTACTTTTTTCCTTTGAATTTCAGTTTTAAAAATTAACTAATTTTTAATTCACTAATTCTTTAATGGCTATATTGAGTCTACCAAATCTGTTAAATACTTTATTGATTTCTGCTACCAGGAGTTTTCATTTCTAGTTTTTCCTTTTGATTCTTATAATTTCTATTTCTTTACAATCATTATTCACTTAATGTTACATGTATTCTACTCTTTCCTTTAAAATTCTTAGCATATTACTCATAATTAGTGTAAATCCCTTTTGTGATAATCCCAACATCTGTATCACCTCTGAATCCGGTTCTAATGCTTGATTTAGCTCTTTGGATTTTGTTTTTCTTAACGTTTTGCATACCTCACAATATTTTCCTGAACGTTTGAAGAGGTGTATTGAGAAATAGGTACTGAGGTAAATAGGCCCCCAATGAGCTAATTTTTATTAATCTGGATATGAGTTGGACTGTGTTTAATGTTTGTTGTAGTTATAGGTATTGAAGTTTCAGATTCCCCTAGTATCTTTGTTTTGGTCTCCTCTCTTGAATTTCTTGCTTCCCTTTGTACTGCTGCTCACAGAAATTCTGTGTCTTGCAGCTCTTACAGCTGTAATCCATGGTTATAATTCTAGAGGATTGTTGATGTAGTGGTAGAGTATGGGTGACAGAGAGCTTTCAACAGTCCTCTGATTAAAGTTTCATCTTTTAGCGGGCCTGTGACTCAGATTATGGTCTTTACAAGTATTTCTCTCTCTCCTTCAGAATAGTCCCCCCCCCCCTTTCTACCTCTTAGTCCTTTTCTGGCTGCAATATGCTTAATCTCTTTTCTTGAATCCTTGTTCCGTGTTGACTATTTGTTTTCTTTAAGTAATACAGTAAGACTGAAGGAGCCTAAAGTAGGACAGAATTCCTTTCGCCAGCTAGGAAAAAGGTTTCATAGTTGTTGTCTCACAAATTCCTTGCCTCTAGAGATTAAGTTCTTGTTAGAGAGGTGTCTTGGAGGATTTCACTATGGTAAGGCCAGGGTCAAGAGAGAATCTTTCTCAGATCCTCATCAGGAACCCCTGGTAGGATTCAAAGGAAGAGTGTGGAGATCCCCAATGACCATAGCCTCTCTGGGAATTTCTCATTCTCATACTATTCTGCACTCAGCTTCCAGTAATTCAACATAAGTATCTAAGTGTTCCCACTAGTTTATGTCTGCCAGTACCTTCTGCACCTGGTAAGCAATTATTGGGTAGTTACATATATCTCTAGATTCCCTAGTCTCTCCAAAATTTGGAGTGACAATTTTCTCTGCTGTCTCATTTCTCTGAGTTGTCCATGAAGAGTTGTGGATTTTCAGTTTGTACAGAATTTTCTTGATATGGGATAGGAATGAAAAGTTTTATGCTTTCTACATGTTAGAGCTAAAATTGAAATTCCTCATGCATTCAATCTGGGGGAAATATGTATGTGAATATGAGCTGACAAGGCCTGTGTCACAAAAGAATTGTATCCAGTCATTACTCTGGACCTTTATGAATTACTGTAGAAAGGTACCATAATGGGGGGAATCAGAAAATATAACAGTGACAGCCATGATCCAGGCACTGAGCCTGGATCATTGTTATATCATCAGGATATAACAATGCTATGGGAGGCTTAAAAATCAGAAGGCAGAGCTGTCTGGGATCAGCAGTTTAGAAGGTAGTACTGAGAAACTCAGTAAGAGGAAGTAGAAACAAAAAATTCGGGTTAATACTCAAAAAATTTTTAGAGTTAAAAAACACACAGGTGTAGGACTTTCCATCTCTGAAGCTTTTTCTTTAAATAGATATAGATCACAGAAAATATACTATTTGGAGATAGGTCAGAGTGGATGGTTTTTCTCATTTCGTAACATAGTGCAGAATGCTACAGATAACAGTAATTTCTTTTTTTTTAAAGTTTTTTTTGATGTGGACCATTTTAAAACTCTTTATTGAATTTGTTACAATAGTGCTTCTGTTTTACTTTTTCTTTTTTCTTTTTGGCTGTGAGGCAAGTGGGATCCTAGCTCCCCAACCAGGGATCAAACCTGCACTCCCTGCATTGGAAGGCAAAGTCTTAACCACTGGACCACCAGGGAAGTTCCAGTAATTTATTTCTCGAAAGTATTAATTTTACAGTGTATATTTCAAATACAGACTTCTAGAATTTTCTAAGCTTCTCTTTATAGGAGATATTAATTTAAATATCAAAATGACATAATTCAGGAATACTGTTTTTCTCATACTTAAATACAGGTTAGTATCTTTAACACTTCAAATTATCCAGTATGGGAGATTCATCATAATTCTATACATTATCCAATTAATTTGATTAAAAATACAAGATACATATATATATATATATATATATATATATTTTATACAGCAGGTTCTTATTAGTCATCAATTTTATACACATCAGTGTATACATGTCAATCCCAATTGCCTAATTCATCACACAACCACCCCCACCTCCCGCTGCTTTCCCTGCTTGGGGTCCATACGTTTGTATCTGTATCCATACATCTGTATCTCAATTTCTGCCCTGCAAACTGGTTCTTCTGTACAATTTTTTTAGGTTCCACATATATGCGTTAATATACGATATTTGTTTTTCCCTTTCTGACTTCCTTCACTATGTATGACAGTCTCTAGATCCATCTACGTCTCAATAAATGACCCAATTTATTTCCTTTTTAGGGCTAATATTCCATTGTATATATGTACCACATCTTCTTTATCCAATCATCTGTTGACAGGCATTTAGGTTGTTTCCATGACCTGGCTATTGTAAATACTGCTGCAATGAACATTGGGGTGCATGTGTCTTTTTGATTTATGGTTTTCTCTGGGTATATGTCCAGTAGTGGGATTGCTGGATAATATGGTAATTCTATTTTTAGATTTTTAAGGAACATCCATACTGTTCTCCATAGTGGCTGTATCAATTTACATTCCCACCAACAGTGCAAGAGGGTTCCCTTTTCTCTACACCCTTTCCAGCATTTGTTGTTAGTAGATTTTCTGATGATGCCCATTCTACCTGGTGTGAGGTGATACCTCATTGTAATTTGATTTGCATTTCTCTAATAATTAGTGATGTTGAGCAGCTTTGCAAGTGCTTATTGGCCATCTGTATGTCTTCTTTGGAGAAATGTCTATTTAGGTCTTCTGCCCATTTTTGGATTGGGTTGTTTATTTTTTTAATATTGAGCTGCATGAGATGTTTATATATTTTGGAGATTAATCCTTTGTCCATTGATTCATTGGCAAATATTTTCTCCAATTCTGAGGGTTATCTTTGTGTCTTATTTATGGTTTCCTTTGCTGTGCAAAAGCTTTGAAGTTTCATTAGGCCCAATTTGTTTATTTTTGTTTTAATTTCCATAACTCTAGGGGGTGGATCAAAAAAGATCTTGCTGTGATTTACGTCAAAGAGTGTTCTTCCTATGTTTTCCTCTAAGAGTTTTATAGTGTCCAGTCTTATATTTAGGTCTCTAATCCATTTAGAGTTTACTTTTGTGTTTGGTGTTAGGGTGTTCTTATTTCAATCTTTCACATGTAGCTGTCCAGTTTTCCCAGAACCACTTATTAAAGAGACTGTCTTTTCTCCAGTGTGTATCCTTGCCTCTTTGTCATAGATTAGTTGACCAAAGGTTCATGGGTTTATCTCTGGGCTTTCTGTCTTGTTCCGTTGATCTATATTTCTGTTTTTGTGCCAGTACCATATTGCCTTGATTATTGTAGCTTTATAGAATAGTCTGAAGTCAGGGAGTCTGATTCCTTCAGCTCCGTTTATTTCCCTCACTACTGTTTTGGCTATTCGGGGTCTTTTGTGTCTCCATACAAATTTTAAGAATTTTTGTTCTAGTTCCATAAAAAATGTATTGGTAATTTGATAGGGATTGCATTGAATCTGTAGATTGCTTTGGATAGTACAGTCATTTTCACAATATTGATTCTTTCAATCCAAGAACATGGTATATCTCTCCATCTGTTGGTATCATCTTTAATTTCTTTCATTAGTGTCTTATAGTTTTCTGCATACAGGTCTTGTGTCTCCCTACGTAGGTTTATTCCTAGGTATTTTATTCTTTTTGTTGCAATGGTAAATGGGAGTGTTGCCTTAATTTCTCTTTCAGACTTTTCACCATTAGTGTATAGGAATGCAAGAGATCTCTGTGCATTAATTTTGTATCCTGCAACATTACCAAATTCATTGATTAGCTCTAGTAGTTTTCTGGTGGCATCTTTAGGATTCTCTATGTATAGTTTCATGTCATCTGCAAACAGTGACAGTTTTACTTCTTCTTTTCCAATTTTTATTCTTTTTATTTCTTTTTCTTCTCTGATTGCCGTGGCTAGGACTTCCAAAGCTATGTTGAATAATAGTGACAAGAGTGGACATTCTTGTCTTCTTCCTGATCTTAGAGGAAATGTTTTCATTTTTTCACCATTGAGAATGATGTTTGCTGTGGGTTTTTCATATATGGCCTTTATTATGTTGCAGTAGGTTGCCTCTATGTCCACTTTCTGGAGAGTTTTTATCATAAATCGGTGTTCAATTTTGTCATAATTTTTCCTGCATCTATTGAGATGATCATATGGTTTTTATTCTTCAATTTGCCAATATGGTGAATCACATTGATTGATTTGCGTATATTGAAGAATCCTTGCATCCCTGGTATAAATCCCACTTGATCATGGTGTATGATCCTTTTTATATGTTGTTGTATTCTGCTTGCTAGTATTTTATTGAGGATTTTAGCATCTATATCCATCGGTGCTATTGGTCTGTAATTTTCTTTTTTTGTAGCATCTTTGTCTGGTTTTGACATCAGGGTGATGCTGGCCTCATAGAATTAGTTTGGGAGTGTTCCTTCCTCCGCAATTTTTTGGAAGAGTTTCAGAAGAATGGGTGTTAGCTCTTCTCTAAATGTTTGATAGAATTCACATGTGAAGCTATCTGGTCCTGGACTTATGTTTGTTGGAAGATTTTTAATCACAGTTTCAATTTCATTGCTTGTGATTGGTTTGTTCATATTTTCTATTTTTTTCATTCTTGGAAGGTTATACTTTTCTAAGAATATGCCCATTTCTTCCAGGTTGTCCATTTTATTGGCATACAGTTGCTTGTTGTAGTCTCTTAGGATGCTTTGTATTTCTGCAGTATCTGTTGTAACTTCTCCTTTTTCATTTCTAATTTTATTGATTTGAGTCCTCTCCCTCTTTTTCTTGATGAGTCTGGCTAATGGTTTATCAATTTTGTTTATCTTCTCAAAGAACCAGCTTTTAGTTTTATTGATCTTTGCCATTTTTCTTTGTTTCTATTTCATTTATTTCTGCTCTGATCTTGATGATTTCTTTCCTTCTGTTAACTTTGGGTTTTGTTTGTTCTTCTTTCTCTAGTTGCTTTAGGTGTAAGTTTAGAATGTTTATTTGAGATTTTTCTTCTTTCTCGAGGTAGGCTTGTATAGCTATAAAATTCTCTCTTAGACCTACTTTTTCTGTATCCCATAGGTTTTGGATCATCGTGTTTTCATTGTCATTTGTGTCTAGGTATTTTTTGATTTTCTCTTTGATTTCTTCAGTGATCTCTTGGTTATTTAGTAACATATTGTTTAGCCTCCATGTATTTCTGTTTTTTACTTTTCTTTCACTCTAATTCATTTCTAATCTCATAGCGTTGTGGTCAGAAAAGATGCTTGATATGATTTCAGTTTCCTTAAATTTACTGAGGCTTGATTTGTGACCCAAGATGTGATCTAACTTGGAGAATGTTCCATGCGCATGTGAGAAGAAAATGTAATGTGCTCTTTTTGGATGGAATGTCCTATAAATATCAATTAGATCTATCTGGTGTATTATGTCATTTATAGCTTTTGTTTCCTTATTTATTTTCATTTTGGATGATATGTCCATTGGTGTATGTGAGGTGTTAAAATCCCCCACTATTATTGTGTTACTGTCGATTTCCTCTTTTATAGCTGTTAGCAGTTGCCTTATGTATTGGGGTTCTCTTATGTTAGGTACATATATATTTATAACTGTTGTATCTTCTTCTTGGATTGATCCCCTGATCATTATGTAGTGTCCTTCCTTGTCACTTGTAACATTCTTTATATCAAAGTCTATTTTATCTGATATGTGTATTGCTACTACAGCTTTCTTTTGATTTGCATTTGCATGGAATATCATTTTCCATCACCTCAGTTTCAGTCTGAATGTGTCCTTAGGTCTGAAGTGGGTCTCTTGTAGACAGCATATATATAGGTTTTGTTTTTGTATCCATTCAGCAAGCCTGTGTATTTTGGTTGGAGCATTTAATCCATTCACGTTTAAGGTAATTATTGATATGTATGTTCCTGTGACAATTTTTTAAAATTGTTTTGGGTTTGTTTTTGTAGGTCATTTTCTTCTCTTGTGTTTCCCACTTAGAGAAGTCCCTTTAAGCTTTGTTGTACAGCTGGTTTTGTGGTGCTGAATTCTCTTAGCTTTTGCTTGTCTGTAAAGCTTTTGATTTCTCCATTGAATCTGAATGAGAAAATTGTTGGGTAGTGTAATCTTGGTTGTAGGTTCTTCCCTTTCATCACTTTAAGTATATCATGCCACTCCTTTCTGGCTTGTAGAGTTTCTGCTGAGAAATCAGCTGTTAACATTATGGGAATTACCTTGTATATTATTTGTCATTTTTCCCTTGCTGCTTTTAATTATTTTTCTTTGTCTTCAATTTTTGCCAGTTTGATTACTATGTGTCTTGGTGTGTTTCTCCATGGCTTTATCCTGTATGGGACTCTCTGTGCTTCCTGGACTTGGGTGGCTATTTCCTTTCCCATGTTAGGGAATTTTTCGACTATAATCTCTTCAAATATTTTCTCTCATGCTTTCTCTCTCTTCTCCTTCTAGGACCCCTATAATGCGAATGTTGTTGCATTCATTGTTGTCCCAGAGGTTTCTTAGGGTGTCTTCATTTCTTTTCAGTCTTCTTTCTTTATTCTGTTCTGCAGCAGTGAATTCTACCATTCTGTCTTCCAGGTCACTTATCTCTTCTGCCACAGTTATTCTGCTATTGATTCCTCCTCATGTAGTTTTCATTTCAGTTATTGTATTGTTCATGTTTGTTTGTTTGTTCTTTAATTCTTCTATGTCTTTTTAAACATTTCTTCCATCTTCTTGATCTTTGCCTCCATTCTTTTTCTGAGGTCCTGCATCATCTTCACTACCATTATTCTGAATTTCTTTTCTGGAAGGTTGCTTATCTCCACTTCATTTAGTTGTTTTTCTGGGGTTTTATCTTGTTCCTTCATGTGGTCCATAGCCTTCTGCCTTTTCATCTTGTCTACCTTTTTGTGAATGTGATTTTTGTTCCACAGGCTGCAGGATTGTAGTTCTTCAGCTGTCTGCCCTCTTGTGGATGAGTCTATCTTAGAGGCTTATGCAAGTTTCCTGATGGGAGGGACTGGTGGTCGGTAGCTCTGACTGTTGCTCTAGTGGGAGGAGCTCAATAAAACTTTAATCTGCTTGCCTGCTGATGGGTGGGGTTGGGTTCCCTCCCTTTTGGTTGTTTGGCTTGAGCAACCCAACACTGGAGCCTACCTGGGCTCTTTGGTGGGCCTAATGTCGGACTGTTGGAGGGCTCATGCCAAGGCATACTTCCCAGAACTTCTGCTGCCAGTGTCCTTGTCCCCACGGTGAGCCACAGCCACAGCCTGGCTCCGCAGGAGATCCTCCAGGTTGGTCTGGTTCAGTCTCCCCTGGGGTCATTGTTCCTTCCCCTGGGTTCTGATGCACACACCACTTTGTGTGTGCCCTCCAAGAGTGGAGTCTCTGTTTCCCCCAGTTCTAAGTCCTGCAATCAAATCCCAGTAGCCTTCAAAGTCTGATTCTCTAGGAATTCCTTCTCCCGTTGCCAGACCCCCAGGTTGGGAAGCCTGACATGGGGCTCAGAACCTTCACCCCAGTGGGTGAACTTCTGTGGTATAAGTGTTCTCCAGTCTGTGAGTCACCCATCCAGCAGTTATGGGACTTGTTTTTACTGTGATTGCACACCTCCTGCCGTCTCACTTAGTCTTCTCCTCGGACTTGGGGTATACTTTTCGGTGAGTTCCAGTGTCCTCCTGTCGATGATTGTCCAGCAACTAGTTGTGATCCTGGTGCTCTCTCGGAACAGTTTTATTGAAGCAAGCCATTTTTAATGAAACTTCTGAAAGAATGTACTTTGATAATCCTTTTGAAAATGTATTTGTTTGATTTTCAAACAAAGGAAATAATTGTCAATGACTGGGAAATGATAAAAATATCTCCAAATTTAGTAAGAAGGTATGACTGGGGGGCGGGGGCGGACCTTGAAGATGGCGGAAGAGTAAGACGAGGAGATCGCCTTCCTCCCCACGGATACACCAGAAATACATCTACACGTGGAACAACTCCTACAGAACACCTACTGAAGGCTGGCAGAAGACCTCAGACCTCCCAAAAGGCAAGAAACTCCCCACGTACCTGGGTAGGGCAAAAGAAAAAACAGAGACAAAAGAATAAGGACGGCACCTGCACCAGTGGGAGTGAGCTGTGAAGGAGGAAATGTTTCCACACACTAGGAAGCCCCTTCGTGGGCGGAGACTGCGGGAGGCGGAGGGGGGGAGCTTCGGGACCGCGGAGGAGTGCACAGCGACGGGTGCGGAGGGCAAAGCAGGGAGATTCCCGCACAGAGGATCGGTGCCGACCGGCACTCACCAGCCGGAGAGGCTTGTCTGCTCACCCGCAGGGGCGGGCGGGGCTGCGAGCTGAGGCTTGGGTTTGGTTTCGGACGGAGAGCAGGGAGAGGACTGGGGTTGGCGGCTTGAACATAGCCTGAAGGGGTTAGTGCACCACGGCTAGCCAGGAGGGAGTCCTGGGAAAAGTCTGCGTCTGCCAAAGAGGCAAGAGACTTTTTCTTCCCTCTTTGTTTCCTGGTGCACGAGGAGAGGGGTTTAAGAGCGCTGCTTAAGGGAACTCCAGAGACGGGCGCGAGCTGCGGCTAAAAGCGTGGACCCCAGAGACGGGCGAGAGATGCTAAGGCTGCTGCTGCCGCCACCAAGGGGCCTGTGTGAGAGCACAGGTCACTCTCCACACCCCTCTTCCGCGGAGCCTATGCAGCCTGCCATTGCCAGGTTCCCGGGATCCAGGGACAACTTCCCCGGGAGAACGCTCGGCGGGCCTAAGGCTGGAGCAACATCACGCCAGCCTCTGCCGCTGCAGGCCCGCCCCGCACGCAGTGCCCCTTCCCCCCGCCCCCCCCACCCCCGGCCTGAGTGAGCCGGAGCCCCCGAATCAGCGGCTCCTTTAACCCCGTCCTGTCTGAGCAAAAAACAGATGCCCTCCAGCGACCTACACGCAGAGGCAGGGCCAAATCCAAAGCTGAGCTCCTGTGAGCTGTGAGAACAAAGAAGAGAAAGGGAAATCTCTCCCAGCAGCCTCAGAAGCAGCGGATTAAAGCTCCACAATCAACTTGATATACCCTGCATCTGTGGAATACCTGAATAGACAAGGAATGATCCCAAATTGAAGAGGTGGACTTTAGGAGCGAGATCTATGATTTTTTTCCCTTTCCCTCTTTTTCTGAATGTGTACGTGTATGCTTCTGTGTGAGATCTTGTCTGTATAGTCTTGCTTCCACCATTTGTCCTAGGGCTCTCTCCGTCCATGTTTTTTTTTTTTTTTTAATTTTTTTCTTAATAATTAATTTTAATTGTAATAACTTTATTATACTTTACCTTCGTTCTTTCTTTCCTTCCTTCCTTCCCTCCTTTAGACAAGGAACACCCCAAATTGAGGAGGTGGTCCCTGAGAGCAAGATTTATGATTTTTCCCCCTTTACCTCTTTTTGTGAGGGTGTTTGTGTATGCTTCTGTGTAAGATTTTCTCTGTATAGCTTTGCTTCCAACATTTGTCCTAAGGTACTATCCATCCCTTTTTTTTTCTAAATATTTTTTAATTCAATAACTATATTATACTTTATTTTATTTTTACTGTATCTTCTTTCTTTCTGTCTTTTTTCCTTCTTTCCCTCCCTCCTTCCTTCCTTCCTCCCTCCCTCCCTCCTTTCTTTCCTTCTTTGTTTCTTTCTTCCTTTCTTCCTTTCCTCCTTTCCTTCTTTCTTTCCTCATACTTCTACTAACTCTCTCTACTTTTTCTCCCTTTTATTCTGAGCTGTGTGAATGAAAGGCTCTTGGTGCTCCAGCCAGGAGTCAGGCCTCTGCCTCTGAGGTAGGAGAGCCAACTTCAGGACACTGGTCAACAAGAGACCTCCCAGCTCCACATAATATTAAATGGCAGAAATCTCCCAGAGACCTCCATCTTAACACCAGCACCCAGCTTCACTCAACGACCAGCAAGCCACAGTGCTGGACAACCTATGCCAAACAACTAGCAAAACAGGAACACAACCCCACCCATTAGCAGAGAGGCTGCCTAAAATCATAATAAGGCCACAGACACCCCAAAACACACCACCAGACGTGAACCTGCCCACTAGAGAGACAAGATCCAGCCTCATCCACCACAACACAGGCACTAATCCCCTCCACCTGGAAGCCTACACAACCCACTGAAACAACCTTAGCCACTGGAGACAGACATCAAAAACAATGGGAACTATGAAACTGCAGCTGGCAAAAAGGAGACCCCAAACACAGTAAGATAAGCAAAATGAGAAGACAGAAAAACACACAGCAGATGAAGGAGCAAGATAAAAACGCACCAGACCTAACAAATGAAGAGGAAATAGGCAGTCTACCTGAAAAAGAATTCAGAATAATGATAGTAAGGATGATCCGAAATCTTGGAAATAGAATGGACAAAATGCAAGAATCAGTTAACAAGGACCTAGAAGAAATAAAGATGAAACAAGCAACGATGAACAACGCAATAAATGAAATTAAAAGTACTCTAGATGGGATCAATAGCAGAATAACTGAGGCAGAACGGATAAGTGACCTGGAAGATAAAATAGTGGAAATAATTACTACAGAGCAGAATAAAGAAAAAAGAATGAAAAGAACTGAGGACAGTCTCAGAGATCTCTGGGACAACATTAAATGCACCAACTTTCGAATTATAGGGGTTCCAGAAGAAGAAGAGAAAAAGAAAGGGACTGAGAAAATATTTGAAGATATTATAGTTGAAAAATTCCCTAAAATGGGAAAGGAAATAGTTAATCAAGTCCAGGAAGCACAGGGAGTCCCATACAGGATAAATACAAGGAGAAATACGCCAAGACACATATTAATCAAACTGTCAAAAATTAAATACAAAGAAAGCATATTAAAAGCAGCAAGGGAAAAACAACAAATAACACACAAGGGAATCGCCATAAGGTTAACAGCTGATCTCTCAGCAGAAACCCTACAAGCCAGAAGGGAGTGGCAGGACATACTGAAAGTGATGAAGGAGAAAAATCTGCAACCAAGACTACTCTACCCAGCAAGGATCTCATTCAGATATGATGGAGAAATTAAAATCTTTACAGACAAGCAAAAGCTGAGAGAGTTCAACACCACCAAACCAGCTTTACAACAAATGCTAAAGGAACTTCTCTAGACAAGAAACACAAGAGAAGGAAAAGACCTATAATAACGAACCAAAAACAATTTAGAAAATGGGAATAGGAACATACATATTGATAATTACCTTAAATGTAAATGGAGTAAATGCTCCCACCAAAACACACAGATTGGCTGAATGGATACAAAAACAAGACGCTTATATATGCTGTCTACAAGAGACCCACTTCAGACCTAGAGACACATACAGACTGAAAGTAAGGGGATGGAAAAAGATATTCCATACAAATGGAAACCAAAAGAAAGCTGGAGTAGCAATTCTCATATCAGACAAAATAGACTTTAAAATAAGGACTATTAAAAGAGACAAAGAAGGACACTACATAATGATCAATCCAAGAAGAAGATATAACAATTGTAAATATTTATGCACCCAACGTAGGAGCACCTCAATACATAAGGCAAATACTAACAGTCATAAATGGGGAGATAGACAGTAACACATTTATAGTAGGGGACTTTAACACCCCACTTTCACCCATGGACAGATCATCCAAAATGAAAATAAATAAGGAAACACAAGCTTTAAATGATACATTAAACAAGATGGACTTAATTGATATTTATAGGACACTCCAAAAACAACAGAATACACATTTTTCTCAAGTGCTCATGGAACATTCTCCAGGATAGATCATATTTTGGGTCACAAATCAAGCCTTGGTAAATTTAAGAAAATTGAAATTGTATCAAGTATCTTTTCTGACCACAACGCCATGAGACTAGATATCAATTACAGGAAAAGATCTGTAAAAAATACAAACACATGGAGGCTAAACAATACACTACTTAATAATGACGTGATCACTGAAGAAATCAAAGAGGAAATAAAAAAATACCTAGAAGCAAATGACAGTGGAGACACAATGACCCAAAACCTATGGGATGCAGCAAAAGCAGTTCTAAGAGGGAAGTTTATAGCAATACAAGCCCACCTTAAGAAGCAGGAAACATCTCGAATAAACAACCTAACCTTGCACCTCAAGCAATTAGAGAAAGAAGAACAAAAAAACCCCAAAGCTAGCAGAAGGAAAGAAATCATAAAAATCAGATCAGAAATAAATGAAAAAGAAATGATAGTAAAGATCAATAAAACTAAAAGCTGGTTCTTTGAGAAGATAAACAAAATAGATAAACCACTAGCCAGACTCATCAAGAAAAAAGGGAGAAGACTCAAATCAATAGAATTAGAAATGAAAAAGGAGAAGTAACAACTGCCACTGCAAAAATAAAAAAATCATGAGAGATTACTACAAGCAACTCTATGCCAATAAAATGGACAATCTGGAAGAAATGGACAAATTCTTAGAAATGCACAACCTGCCAAGACTGAATCAGGAAGAAATAGAAAATATGAACAGACCAATCACAAGCACTGAAATTGAAACTGTGATTAAAATTCTTCCAACAAACAAAAGCCCAGGACCAGATGGCTTCACAGGTGAATTCTATGAAACGTATAGAGAAGAGCTAACACCTATCCTTCTCAAACTCTTCCAAAATATAGCAGAGAGAGGAACACTCCCAAATTCCTTCTACGAGGCCACCATCACCTTGATACCAAAACCAGACAAGGATGTCACAAAGAAAGAAAACTACAGGCCAATATCACTGATGAACATAGATGCAAAAATCCTCAACAAAACACTAGGCAACAGAATCCAACAGCACATTAAAAGGATCATACACCATGATCAAGTGGGGTTTATTCCAGGAATGCAAGGATTCTTCAATATATGCAAATCTATCAATGTGATATTAACAAATTGAAGGAGAAAAACCATATGATCATCTCAATAGATGCAGAGAAAGCTTTTGACAAAATTCAACACCCGTTTATGATAAAAACCCTGCAGAAAGAGGGCATAGAGGGAACTTTCCTTAACATAATAAAGGCCATATATGACAAGCCCATAGCAAACATCATCCTCAATGGTGAAAAACTGAAAGCATTTCCACTAAGATCAGCAACAAGACAAGGTTGCCCACTCTCACCACTCTTATTCAACATAGTTTTGGAAGTTTTAGCCACAGCAATCAGAGAAGAAAAGGAAATAAATGGAATCCAAATCGGAAAAGAAGTAAAGCTGTCACTGTTTGCAGATGACATGATACTATACATAGAGAATCCTAAAGATGCTACCAGAAAACTACTAGAGCTAATCAATGAATTTGGTAAAGTAGCAGGATACAAAATTAATGTGCAGAAATCTCTGGCATTCCTATATACTAAGGATGAAAAATCTGAAAGTGAAATTAAGAAAACAGTCCCATTTACCATTGCAACAAAAAGAATAAAATATCTAGGAATAAACCTACCTAAGGAGACAAAAGACCTGTATGCAGAAAATTATAAGACACTGATGAAAGAAATTAAAGATGATACAAATAGATGGAGAGATATACCATGTTCTTGGATGGGAAGAATCAACATTGTGAAAATGACTCTACTACCCAAAGCAATCTACAGATTCAATACATCCCTATCAAACTACCACTGGTATTTTTCACAGAACTAGAACAAAAAATTTCGCAATTTGTATGGAAACACAAAAGATCCCGAATAGCCAAAGCAATCTTGAGAATGGTAAAAGGAGCTGGAGGAATCAGGCTCCCTGACTGCAGACTATACTACAAAGCTACAGTAATCAAGACAGTATGGTACTGGCACAAAAACAGAAAGATATATCAATGGAACAGGATAGAAAATCCAGAGATAAACCCATGCTCATATGGACACCTTATCTTTGATAAAGGTTGCAGGAAATTACAGTGGAGAAAGGACAGCCTCTTCAATAAATGGTGCTGGGAAAACTGGACAGGTACATGTAAAAGTATGAAATTAGAACACTCCCTAACACCATACACAAAAATAAGCTCAAAATGGATTAAAGACCTAAATGTAAGGCCAGAAACTATCAAACTCTTAGAAGAAAACATAGGCAGAACACTCTATGACATCAATCACAGCAAGATCCTTTCTGACCCACCTCCTAGAGTAATGGAAATAAAAACAAAAATAAACAAATGGGACCTAATGAAACTTCAAAGCTTTTGCACAGCAAAGGAAACCATAACCAAGACCAAAAGACAACCCTCAGAATGGGAGAAAATATTTGCAAATGAAGCAACTGACAAAGGATTAATCTCCAAAATTTTCAAGCAGCTCATGCAGCTCAATAACAAAAAAACGAACAACCCAATCCAAAAATGGGCAGAAGACCTAAATAGACATTTCTCCAAAGAAGATATACAGAATGCCAACAAACACATGAAAGAATGTTCAACATCATTAATCATTAGAGAAATGCAAATCAAAACTACAATGAGATATCATCTCACACCAGTCAGAATGGCCATCATCAAAAAATCTATAAACAATAAATGCTGGAGAGGGTGTGGAGAAAAGGGGACACTCTTGCACTGCTGGTGGGAATGTGAATTGGTTCAGCCACTATGGAGAACAGTATGGAGGTTCCTTAAAAAACTACAAATAGAATTACCATATGACCCAGCAATCCCACTACTGGGCATATACCCTGAGAAAACCAAAATTCAAAAAGAGTCATGTACCAAAATGTTCATTGCAGCTCTATTTACAATAGCCCAGAGATGGAAACAACCTAAGTGCCCATCATCGGATGAATGGATAAAGAAGATGTGGCACATATATACAATGGAATATTACTCAGCCTTAAAAAGAAACGAAATTGAGCTATTTGTAATGAGATGGATAGACCTAGAGTCTGTCATACAGAGTGAAATAAGTCAGAAAGAAAGAGACAAATACCGTATGCTAACACATTATATATGGAATTTAAGGAAAAAAAATGTCATGAAGAACCTAGCGGTAAGACAGGAATAAAGACGCAGACCTACTGGAGAACGGACTTGAGGATATGGGGAGGGGGAAGGGTGAGGTTTGACAGGGCGAGAGAGAGTCATGGACATATACACACTAACAAACGTAGTAAGGTAGATAGCTAGTGGGAAGCAGCCGCATGGCACAGCGATATTAGCTTGGTGCTTTGTGACAGCCTGGAGAGGTGGGATAGGGAGAGTGGGAGGGAGGGAGATGCAAGAGAGAAGACATATGGGAACATATGTATATGTATAACTGATTCACTTTGTTATAAAGCAGAAACTAACACACCATTGTAAAGCAATTATACCCCAATAAAGATGTTAAAAAAAAAAAAAAAAAGAAGACGGTATGACTAGGAAGATAAGTAGATATGTATCATATTTCAACAGAACATAAAAGAGCAAAAATGGCTAATCAAGATAAACCTGATATGAAAAATATCAGATTTCAGACTATTTTAGGATTTTCTTCTGAATTCCATTTCTACCCGATAAAGTAACTTCACAGAATTACATAAAATTTTGTAAAGAAAATATAATTTAATGGTGACATATACTTTGTATCTGTCCTCAACAAATTTTTTGTTATGGAAAAATTGATTTGCATTACTTCTTAATATCTATCACAGCAGTCTTACCTGGAATACTTCCTATCTTCTCTTATTCAGTTGTAAATCTCAACATTCCTTTGAGACCAACATAATTGTATCTTTTTAATGAAGTTTCTAATGGTCTTACACCAGCTGTAGCTATTGCTCCCTCATCCCAACCATATAACCCTCAGAATATGCTACCTTTAATGATTCCTTCTTCTTTGCATGATCATTCTATGCCCCTCAAGTAGGAGTCCTTCAAAAATTAAGGTTTAGTGTATTTATAATGTCTGTTATATGCCGTTTCACATACACTCAAAAAGATTTGTTCCTACTGGTAATTCAATTTTCATCAAAGAATAAACAATTTTTTTATTAAATTATATTCCTTTGGATTGTGGCAGTCATAATTTCAGAACTCATTTTTTTATAGGGATATAAAATATATGAGTTCCACCATGGAGCTTCTAGTATGGAAGAGATAGATGGGAACTTCTAGATGGGGGAAACAAACACATGAAACAATAATTTATCCACTTGTGAATGCAGATAAACTGTATTTGCCAGTACTTTGATTTCCATACTCCGTGCCTCTTCCAATGTTAATTGCACATTAGCATTATTGTGATGTTTTTATTCTTTCTATTACACATATCCAGAAATAGTCTTATGAATTACAGTATCATTTAAGAATTAGTATAATAATGATAAAATAAAAGTAACAAATGACATTCTTCCATTTTTGTTCTGTTTTGAATTAAACCCTAGTCTCATTCTTCTTTGCCTTTCATCAGGATATAAATCATCCTCTTTTACTAGTTGTTACCATTTGAGAAATTTGGAAAATATTTTCAAATCTGATTTTTGAGAGAAAATTTTCTCATGCTTTTGTACAGGGTTTTGAATTAATGTATATATATATATATATATATATATATATATATATATATGATATATATATAAATCAATCATTTCTTATCCATGGGGACAAATTATACAGAAGTGAGATCATTCCATTATTATCACCTTAAGGTTTTAGAATAAACCTGAAAGTTCTGAATTTATGAAAGAGCTTTTTATTCCTGAAACTCAAAATCTCTAAGTCTATATGTAAAGTGGAAAGTAAGCTGAATAAACAGAGAAAGGTGAACTCTCACCCTGGCTGTCCAGTTCTACTGTTTTAAATACAGCGTTTAGTTATGGACCTTGCTCACACAGTGGAATGTGTTTTCATTGGACACTGATTACTGTTACTGTGGGGCTAGTTTGGATCAAATTTCACTTCTTACAACCCATTTCCTATCAGAGCTAATGGGTTTGTAGCTCATTTATAATGTTCATACTGGCAGAGATTTAGCTGATGTTTTCAAATCCTCAACAGGAGAGGTATTTCCACTCTCCTGAGTGCCTCTCAGCTGCAGGTAAAGAATGTTACAGCTGGATGAGAGCGCTAATTAGAGCCAATTATAGCCTGAGTGACCAGCAGTGGCATTAAAATGTCTGGCAGAATCTACCTTGTCCTTGCAACACAGAGACTTTGATTGAATCTCTACAAATACCTGTCTTGGAACATTAAACATATTATAGAATTGCAGGTAATAAGCACTTAATTTTAATAATCAAAAGAGGTATTGCCAAATGCATCCTGAAAGTAGGACTTGACTAGACATGTTTTTACACTGATTGCCAAAGGTATCTCAAAATTTATAGTAAATTTCAGATACTTAATGAGAAGTGTCAAAGTTCTATACCCAATTTGAACTTAATAAATCTGATCACCTGAATTTAATTCAACATATATACCCAAATTTTCTCACATGAGGTCACTGCCTCAGCATTTTGGAGAAAGTATTTTCAGACTATCTTCATTTTATTTTTATTTTACTCACTTTGTCCAATGGAAGACACAGGTCTTTTAGTGAGTGAGATTTTTTCCAATATCTTCATTTCTATCCATTCTGTAGAATGTAGGAGCTCATCTGGACCTTTGAAAGACCAAATAGACAAGAAGATCTTGTATAGGCAGAAACAGAAGGGTGGAATCACTCTATTTTTGCTATTTTTTAATAGTTTTTATTTGACAAATGAAATGGTATGATTTAGGAATATACAGAATACTTATAACTAAATATTGAATTAAAGTTTGTAAGAGATGTGAAAGAAGCATATATCATTTTTAAAATGCAATTGTGAAAAATGTTTTTCCTATCTAATCTACCTATCTCACCAACATCTATTTATCTATCTATCTATCTTCCATGAATAGGACTATTTATCTTAGAAACTATAGTACCATGTTCTAAAATATTCATATGCTCCAAACAATGTTTAGAGGTAAATATAATGAATAATTTTTTGAAATATGTTTAAAAGAGCTAAGAATTGAAAATATAGGAAATATATAAACACATTTAATTCATATACTTTGTGTTTGAATGGTAGATTTTAGATGTAGAAAATTATATGAGAAGTTTCCACTGCTTAATCAGCTTTTAATTTAAAACACAGAGCCTACATTTATTACAACTGTGTATACTTATAATGCACCATTTTCTGAAATTCACTACAGTATATAGCCATCATTTATAAGGGAGTAATCAATAATTTCTGATAGGTTGAACACAACAAAATCAATTAGCATCTATATAAAAACTAGGATTTTTTTTGGTGTGCATTTCTAAACAGTGTAAAACAGCTTAAAAACCACATGATGAAAATGTGCTTCATGGCATTGTTTGTCCTTACTCAAATTCGATTCCAGTTATGACCCTGAGAGATGATTAGTAAATTTGACTTTTTAATTAGCATTTTGCATAATTCATTGAAATTATAATGCACTCATGCATTTGATTGTCAAGGTGCAGATGTTCTAACATGAAGCTACAATTTTTTCATCTAAATAACTCTTTTAGTAAAACCTTTAATTTCTTACAATTCTATTGTTTAGGACCTTTTATTGTTCATTTTAAAAAAATTAGTTCAGAAGTAGATTTTGAAGTCAGCTTGTGTTGTTATGGTAAATTGTTTAGGATAGTAGGAATCAAAGGAAACTAACATTATTTAAAAGGTTGTTTATTTTAGTGAAAACTACTTGATCACAGTTAAAGTACTTTTAATGTAAAGAGTAGCTCTCTATTTCAAATCAACACAAAATTATAGCATAATAGAGCCAAATAGAAATTATAAAATTAAAAAATAAAGGGAATATTGGTTTCATTGCACAGTAGTAACATAGGCACGAAAACCATAGTGCTAACAAGATGTTTAAGTGACATCCTGGTTCTAAACCAGAAATATGGGTATGCATTTCTTATTTGGTTTCATAAGATGAGCCCGGGTATTTAAAAAAATATGTAAAAGAGTCTATTGATATCTCTGTTAAACAACTTTCCAAACTTTTTCCAAAGATATATCTGTTAATATTGAAGTTTAGTGTTTGTTTTTATGTAAATGGTAAACTCCTATCAACTGGGCAGCTCAGCTTCAACTCTGAAGAAAAGGAAGGAAAAAGGGAGCAAAATATGGAATATGTTGTTCAAAGGAAGTGGTAGGGTGCACCAGGTTTATAGTTAAAAACTATGGGTTTTTTTCTGCATACCAGAGGGACTTTTAAAATGAAGCAAATGTTTCCAAATGAGGTGAGAGAACTTGCAAGCTAGGATTCTTGGCCATTTGTCCTATTCACCAGCGATGTAAACTGCTGGGAATCAAGCACCCACACACATAGTTGCTACCTATTTCTCCAACATAAATTTTTGTGCTCTTGGTGCTGGAGAACATTGGCCAGCAAAACTGCTATTATTGCAAACATGTATGGCAATGCTGAATGAGACTTCTAGGGAGTAGTGTGGTAGAATGAATATTAGTACTGGGGACAAACACTTCCTTAGGACATAATATAAAAAGTACTTCTTCCATTTCCAAGCTCTGCTGTGCAGAATCCTTATTATAAGGATAATAGTATGAAAAGACCTCTGTGTTGCTCCTGGCATAGTCTACGTGGGTCCCTAGTAGGTAATCCCTCATAGCAATTTTATAACATCTGGCTCATAAAACAAAGTGAAGCATTGCATTCATGGCAATGCTGATGAGCTGAGATTGGCTCCTGTTGAGTTCCAGTTTTGTACTTCTAGGTAGCATTATACTGTGTCTTATGATTCTTTCATGCTAAGATGTTTTTTGCCCTTTTCTTACAAGTGATTGTATAAAAAATTGTAAAAATAGGTTGATTTGATAATATGTAAATTAACCTGAAATTTATGAGGATAAAGGTTCTAAAGGTCTCAGAAATTGCCAAACATTTGGGAATCATCGTATTAGAAATGGTAATATGGAATTTTGTTTGCAGAGGCAAGAATGATGATATCCAAATAAGAAAGCAATTGGTAAAAAAGTACATTCCACTAAGGCCTTAAATGTAAATTTTACTATCCTAAATTCTATGTTAGATTGTCTTTCTATTGAATTATTTGCATGAACTTCATGCTCATATTGCTTTTACCTTCATTCAGTGTTTTTTATTTTTAATAAATGACAATATTAAAGTCATAAACCTTGAACAGTAAAATTTCAAATGTTGAAGCCCTTTGAATTTCAAATATACTTAAAGGAAGGCTTTCTGAATACCATTCAAATGGCTATATAAAGCCAACCATTTATAAAGCCATTTAGAAATGAAGCCCAACTTTATAGGATATCATAGTAATCTTTTCCTAATTCTAATGCTCTTAGAAAGCTTTCATTTAGGAAGGAGGTGATTTAATTTTAAAGGCAAGCTGGCAAAGAGGAAACAGTGAGGAGAAATTAAAACACTTAGAATATTGTGTCATTGTGTGTAAGCCATATTCTTAGACATTTCCTTGTTCAGTAACACTGCCCATGTTCTCCAGATTTGCCATTAACCTGAACTATTTATATCATTTTGGCTGCTTTCCTGTAATGTTTCTAAGAAAGTTCAACTACTTTACAGTTAAAACCTCACTAATCTATACACATATATTAGAGAAAGGCATCATATGTATTCATCATATTCTGCTGTGGGTGTATGGCTAGCCTGAGACATGAAGAAGTGAATTACGTGGCAGAATCTCAGCTGTGATAATTTTGTGAGGTCATGTAGAGCAAAGTGGCAATCAGACTGACTAGTGTGCATCATTCCTAGATTATAAAGATAATGGTGTCTGTCCTGTTCTTAAATATGTTTTCAGGTTTTTTAATAAAAGAATGAGTCAATAAATAGCCTAATGTTATTTACTTTTGTGCTTTATTTTGTTTTATCCATATTGAATTGAAATAGACCAGTTTTTAGCTCAATGAAGAGCAATTTAAAATGAAATATGAGGGAAGACAAGAATGCACAGGAGAAAAGATGTAAAATCTTTTACAAAAAGAAATTCTTATTTAATAGAAAGAACAATGCCCACAAGTTAATGAAGAATCTTATAGGAGAAAGTATTTAGGAAGCTATTCATGAATAGTTAGAATCTCAGAAGTCTCTATAGCATTGCTTACTAAACCAGGTAATAGATGTAGTCAATAGGTATTCTGTTAATTGTCATCAGCATTTCCATCATCATCAATCATATAAATTTTTTTCTACTTAAAAATAGCTGATTTAGATAGCTCTGCCAGAAAATCAGATATTAGGATGACACAGCATATGAAATACATATTTAATGTGTATAAAGAAATAAAATTTGAAGAGAGAATTAGTAAATTGGAACAAAGACCAGAAAATAATTCAGCAAAAGAGTAATGACAATGGAAAATTAGAAAATACTTAACAAGAAAAATAGCTAGTAGAATAATAATAAAACATACAATTAGAGTCTCAGAAGTCAAAAAAAGGATAGAGTAGAGGCAACCTTCGAGAAATAATGACTAATAATTTTCTAGAAATGTTGAAATACATGAATTAACAATTATAGGAAATATGCTGTATACCAAGCATGTGAAAGAAAAAATATAGAAAGAAAAGAAAAAAGAAGAAAAAGAAAATTCGTATTTGTGGAATTACCAGGTCATAAAGCCATTTTGAACAAATTTCTAAAATATTGGTATCATACAAATCATGTTATCCAACCAAAGTGAAATGTTTTTGCCTCCCTGTGTTGTTTTGAAATGTATTTATTAAATTATTACCCTTTAGTACATTTAATTTTTAAAAAAATATTAAACTACATTTTTCCTAATAAATATATTTATTTTTTTAGATCATAACATTAGAATACTTATTGCACAACTGTCTGTCCAATAATTTTATCATTTTTTATGCATTTTCAAATACAATTGAAAACAATATTACTTTATATTCAACAATTAATCAAATTCATTGACAAAATGTATCAACTTCTACACTGAGCAGTGGTTCTGTCCTACACATTCTATCATGGTTCCTCTTCTATTTGCTGAAATAAATTCTTTAATCAATTATTATTATTATTAATATAGAGGGCATTACACTCTGTAATTATTGTACACGTGAAGACATATTTCTTGTATGCTTATTTGTAAATGAAAGCATGGCTAGATATTAAATTACAGGTTGAGTTATTTATTTAACATTTTAACTGTAACACATTTTTATCTCCATCTTGCTATTTTTGTTGATGAAGGCTGAGAGTAACTGTTCATTTGTAAAATTTGTTTTATCCTCTGGTAGTTTTAAGATAATTTCTTTGGTATTTTGAAATTTCACTGACATGTCTGCATGTGGATTTATTTTTATTTAACTTACCCCATACTTGGAGGGTACGTTGTATCTGAGGTCTCTTTTTTCCCCTAATTTTTAAAATTTCTCAGCAATGATCTCTGTAAATGTGACTCACAGTAATTCCCTCTGTTCTCTTCACCAAGAAAGGCTATTGGATTAGTATTGGGACTTGATTTATTCTTGATCTTTCAAATGTTGCTTCCTGTTTTTACCTCATTGTCTTCTGTGTTCTGATGCAGGTGTGGTCTTTTATCTAACTTCCAACTTATTTTTATATCTTTGTTTTTCTATATATGTCTTTTTATTTCAGTATTTATTTTTTAAATTTATACATTTCAATTTTATAGACACTTAATTTTATCCTTTTTGTTTCATAATATGTTCTTTTTAAAGATAGTTATGCTTATTATTTGATAAATATATCAAGTTTTTTTTTTTTTTTTTTTTTTTTTGCGGTACACGGGCCTTTCACTGTTGTGGCCTCTCCAATTGCAGAGCACAGGCTCCGGACATGCAGGCTCAGTGGCCATGGCTCACGGGCCCAGCTGCTCCACGGCATGTGGGATCTTCTTGGACTGGGGCACGAACCCGTGTCCCCTACATCGGCAGGCGGACTCTCAACCACTGCACCACCAGGGAAGCCCTCAAGTATTTTTAATATATCTTATTTTTAAATATTTGTCAGATTGAGCTAATCATTTGTTAGATGATTTTCATATGGAGTGAATTTACATTCTGATTATGGATTATGTTGACTTTCTTGGTGTTAGATTTCTTCATGTGTGTTTTTTTAATAGTTTGCAGGCTTAGATTCGCAAGAGTTTTTGTATGTGTTTTCTCTCGTTCTTTTTCTCTCTCGTTTACAACTTCTGTGTTAACCTGTCACTGTCTAGTTATTTTGTGAGTAGCTACATCCAAACCCAAGGATCACATCTTATAATGTGTGTTGAACTATTGATTGTATAGCAGATCAAGTTAGCAAGTGGGTGACTTAAATCTGTTTTGATAGTAAAGATACACTCTTGCCTGTTGCGTATATTAACATCCATTTGAAATTGTGTCAGTCTGATGAGTTAAAAAAAAGACTGCAATATTGTTATCTCTTTTTTAATGGTATCTCCTTTATTTTTTAAATTTTCAATTGATTTTTTTTACTGGAGTACAGTTGGTTTACAATGTTGTGTTAATTTCTGCTGTACAGCAAATTGAGTCAGTTATATGTATACATATATCCACTCTTTTTTAGATTCTATTCCCATATAGGTCATTAGAGAGTATTGAATAGAGTTCCCTGTGCTATACAGTAGGTTCTTACTAGTTATCTATTTTATATATATATAATAGTATATAAATATCAATCCCAAAACCCAATTTATCCCTCCCCCTTTTTCACCTTGGTAGGTATAAGTTTGTTTTCTACATCTGTGACTCAATTTCTGTTTTGTAAATAGGTTCATTGGTATCATTTTTTTTTTTTTTAGATCTCACATATAAGTGATATCATATGATATTAGTCTTTCTCTGAGTTATCTCATTCAGTATGACAATCTCTAGGTCCATCCATTTTGCTGCAAATGGCACAATTTCGTTCCTTTTATGGCTGAGTAATATTCCGTTGTATATATGTACCACATCCTCTTTATCCATTCCTCCATTGCTGGACATTTAGGTTGCTTCCATGTCCTGGCTATTGTAAATAGTACTGCAATGAACATTGGGGTGCATGTATCCTTTCAAATTTTGCTTTTTTCCAGATATATGCCCAGGAGTGGGATTGCTGGATCATATGGGACCTCTATATTTAGTTTTCTGAGGAACATCCATACTCTTCTCCATAAAAGCTGTACCAATTTACATTCCCACCAACAGAATAGGAGGGTTCCCTTTTCTCCACACCCTCTTCAGCATTTATTGTTGGTGGATATATGGTGATGGCCATTCTAACCGTGTGAGGTGATAACTCATTGTAGTTTCAATTTGCATTTCTCTGATAATTCGTGATCGTAAGCATCTTTTCATGTGCCTCTTGGCCATCTGTATGTCTTCTTTGGAGAAATGACTATTTAGATCTTCTGCCCATATTGTGATTGGGTTGTTTTTTTGATATTGAGCTGCATGAGCTGTTTGTATATTTTGGAGATTAATCCCTTGTCAGTTATTTTCTTTGCAAGTATTTACTCCTGTTCTAAGGTTTATCTTTTCGTTTTGTTTATGGTTTCCTTTGCTGTGCAAAATCTTTTATGTTTAATTAGGTCATATTTGTTTTCTTTTGTTTTTATTTTCATTATTCTAGGGTGTGGATCAAATAAGATCTTGCTGTGATTTATATCAAAGCGTGTTCTTCCCAATTTCTCCTCTAAGAATTTTACAGTGTCTGGCCTTACATTTAGGTCTTTACACCATTTCAAATTTATTTTTGTGTATGGTGTTAGAGAATGTTCTAATTTCATTCTTTTACATGTAGCTGTCCAGTTTTCCCAGCACCACTTATTGAAGAGACTGTATTTTCTCCATTGTATACTCTCGCCTCCTTTGTCATAGGTTAGGTAACCATAGGAGAGTGGGTTTACCTCTGGGCTTTCTATCCTGTTCCATTGATCTATATTTCTGTTTTTGTACCAGTACCATAATGTTTTGATGAATGTAGCTTTGTAGTATAGTCTGAAGTCAGGGATCCTGATTCTTTGAGCTCTGTTTATCTTTCTCAAGATTGCCTTGGCTATTCAGAGTCTTTTGTGTTTCCATACAAATTGTAAAAAATTTTTTTGTTCTAATTCTGTGAAAAATGCTATTGGTAATTTGACAAGGATTGCATTGAATCTGTAGATTACATTGAGTAGTATAGTCATTTTGACAATATTGTTTCTTCCAATCCTAGAACATGATATGTCTCTCCATTTGTTTGTGCCATCTTTGATTTCTTTTATCAGTATCTTATAGTTTTCTGACTACAGATCTTTTGCCTCCTTAGGAATATTTACTCTGAGGTATTTTATTCTTTTTCATGTGATGGTAAATGGAACTGTTTCCTTAATTTTTCTTTCTGAACTTTTGTTTTTAGTGTATAGGAATGCAAGGGATTTCTGTCTGTTAATTTTGTATCCTGCAAATTTACCACATTCATTGATGAGCTCCAGTAGTTTCCTGGTAGGATCTTTAGGATTTTCTATGTATAGTATCATGTCATCTGTAAAAAGCAAGAGTTTTACTTCTTCTTTTCCAATTTGGATTCTTTTTCTTCTCTGATTTCCATGGCTAGGACTTCCAAAACTATGTTGAATAATAGTGGCAAGAGTAGGCATCCTTACCTTGTGCCTGATCTTAGAAAAAATGCTTTCAGATTTTTATCATTGAGAATGACGTTTGCTGTGGGTTTGTTGTATATGATCTTTATTATGTTGAGGTAGGTTCCCTCTTTGCCTAGTTTCTGGAGAGTTTTTTGTTTGTTTCTTTGTTTTTGCCATGTCATGTGGCTTGTGGGATCTTAGTTACCTGACCAGGGATCAAATCTTTGCCCCCTGCAATGGAAGCACAGAGTCTTAACCACTGCACAACCAGGGAAGTCCCTGGAGGTTTTTTTATCATAAATGGGTGTTGAATTTTGTCAAAAGCTTTTTCTATATCTATTGAGATGATCATATGCTTTTTATTCTTCAGGTTGCTAATGTTGTATATCACATTGACTGATTTACATATGTTGAAGAATCCTTGAATCCCTGGGATAAATCCCACTTGATCATGGTGTATGGTCCTTTTAATGTATGGTTGGATTCTGTTTGCTAGTATTTTGTTCAGGATTTTTGCGTCTATGTTCATCCATGATGTTAGCCTGTAATTTTCTTTTTCTGTGGTATCTTTGGCTGGTTTTGGTATCAGAGTGATGGTGGCCTCCTAGGATGAGCTTTGGAGAGTTCCTTCCTCTGCCATTTTTTGGAATAGTTTGAGAATGATAGGTGTTAATTCTTCTCTAAATGTTTGATAGAATTCAACCGTGAAACCATCTGGTCCAGGACTTTTGTTTTTTGGAAGATTTTTAAATCACAATTTCAATTTCAGTACTTGTGATCACTCTGTTCATATTTTCTACTTCTTATTCAGTCTTAGATGGTTATACCTTTCTAAGAAATTGTCCATTTCTTCTATGTTCTCCATTTTATTGGCATATAGTTGCTTGTAGTAGCCTCTTGTGATGCTTTGTATTTCTGAGGTGTCTGTTGTAACTTCTTTTTCATTTCTAATTTTCTTGATTTGATCCCTCTCATATCTTTCTTGATGAGTCTGGCTAAAGGTTTTATCAATTATGTTCATCTTCTCAGAGAATCAGCCTTTAGTTTCATTGATCTTTGCTATTTTTTTCCTTCATCTCTATTTCATTTATTTCTTCTCTGATCTTTATGATTTCTTTCCTTCTACTAACTTTGGAGGGTTTTTTTGTTGTTGTTCTTTCTCTAGTTGCTTTAAGTGTAAGGTTAGGTTGTTTACTTAAGATTTTTCTTGTTTCCTGAGGTAAGACTATATTGCTATAAAATTCCCTTTTAAAACTGCTTTTCCTGGGTGCCATAGGTTTTGTATTGTCATGTTTTCATTGTCATTTGTCTCTATTTTTTGATTTCCTCTTTGACTTCTTCAATGACCCATTGGTTGTTTAGAAATATATTGATCTATCCTGGAGAATGTTTTATGTCCAATTGGGAAGAAAGTGTATTCCGCTGCTTTTGGATGGAATGTCCTATAAATATCAATTAAGTCTGTCTGATCTAATATGTCATTTAGGCTTGTGTTTCCTTATTAATTTTCTGTCTGTTCATTGATGAAAGTGGGGTGTTAATGTCCCCCACTATTATTGTGTTACTGTCAATTTTCCCTTATATGGCTGTTAGCATTTGCCTTATGTATTGAGGTGCTCCTATGTTGGGTGCCTATATATTTAAAATTGTTATACCTTCATCTTGGATTGAGCATTATGTAGTGTCCTTCTTGTGTCTTGTAACAGTCTTTATTTTAAAGTCTGTTTTGTCTGATATGAGTATTGCTACTCCAGCTTTCTTTAGATTTCTATTTGCATGGAGTATCTTTTTCCATCCTGTCACTTTCAGTCTGTATGTGTCCCTAGGTCTGAAGTGGGTCTCTTGTAGATAGCATATATTCAGGTCTTGTTTTTGTATCCATTCAGCTGGTCTGTTGGAACATTTAATCCATTTACATTTAAGGTAGTTATCACAGTCACCTCAAAACATACCATTTGACATAGCCCCGCCCATCATGGGACAAGACCCAGCTCCAACCACAAGAGGGCAGGTACCAGTCCCTCCCATCAGGAAGCCTACACAAGCCCCTGGACCAACCGCACTGACCAGGGGCAGGCACCAGAAACAAGAAGAACTATGATCCTGCAGTCTGTGGAAGGGAGACCATATGTTTCTATATATACATATAAACTTAGGGTGAGGAAGTCTTTTTTTAGTAAAACTCAAAGACAAAACCCACAATAAAAACTATTAAAATATTTAAATAAATAAAAACAAAATATCATTGACCATAAAAATTCATTCTTGTTTCCATTTAATATGGCCTCTGGGTAACAGGTCCTTATTTCAGTCTCCTCCAAATTTATGGAAAAAATGAATCATAAATTTTTACAAAATGGAAAACTATGCATCAGAAAATTTATTTAATGTAGGAAGCCTAAGAATAGCTAAAAATACTCTTAGAAATCATGTAATTCTACACTAAGCTTGTCAGTTACAGGATTAGTATATATTAATATATATAGATATATACAAGTACATATATTAAAATATATAATAGAAATACAAATATATGTAAATATAATGTACATAAATATATAAACAATAGATTTCATATACATTAATCAGCATCTCTTAGGAAATAACAAAATTAATATATAATTTATGGTTTACACAAATATATAAAACAAATATATAAATACATGTGAGCTGTTTTCATACCTTTTGCTAAAACTATTAAATATCACATCACTAAAACTATAAAACTTTATTTATTACCACATAAGAAGACTTGCATAGATGGGCTGATTTTCCATGCCTTTAATTGAAAGATAGAAAATTAAAAATCATTCCTCCCCAAATTATTGTATATATTTATCATAGCTGAAGTCAGATTTGTTGCTGTTTTTGTTTGAGCAGACAAAATAAATAATTATGAGGTTTATTCGAAAGAAGGTAAACAAGAATAGCTATGACAAATTTCTCACAAAGGATAATTCATTGAATATTTATGTGTTATTTAAGCAGATAAAAGTCTAACTATGACACAAATGGCACAAACCATAAAGGAGAGTAATTATAGATGTGACCATGCAAATAATAAAAACGTCTGTAAATATTACTGTGAACAAAATAAAATTGGTTTTCCAGTACAAGGTGAGAATTCAATATAATTTTATGCTAATTTTATATTTCATATTAGCAAAACTGATATGAAGGTAACTCTGTTATGGGGAAATGGCTATTTTCATGCATTGCTAACCATAGGCAAATTGGTACCAGCTGTTGGAGAATTTTCTAATACTGATATGGCCACTCAGCTATTTCAGTTTTAGGAATTTATTGTAAAAATTTTGAAAAAATAAAAACAGATATATGCAAAAGTTTGAGATAATTTTTACCCTATTATTATCATTAAAAAAAATTAAGGTGAAAATTATGGCATATTTCTAAAGTAAGATATTACATTAATTATAAAACAATATTATTGTGTGGGTGATTTTTCACAATTTGTTTAATGATACCACCAGTTTGCATGATATGTTATAAATGATATCTCATTTTTGTTTTTTGAAGAAATATTTTATAATAGAAAACATAAAGATGCTGCAAAATGTTTAAAAACAGTCATTTTTGGAGAAAGGATTACAAGTCTTTGTTTATTTAATAAATTGCATTTATTTATTTAATAAGTTTTTATTTGAAATATATTAAAACTGGAAAGTTCATAGATCATAAGAACGTATGTAGATAAATTTTCACAATTGGTAACCTCATACAAAGCCAGTAACCAAGGTTAAATAACATAACATTAGTAGCGACCCAGAAGCTACATTGTGCTGACTTCCAGTCCAACCTTTGCACTGTTAAGAAATTAATGTTGTATGTTATTGAACTTTGTATAAATTTAAAAAGAGAGTAATGAATTTATTTTTCTGTTTCTTTTCAATATTATACTTTAAGATTTATAGTGTTGTAAATTCATCTGTGGTGTCTTCATTCAGTGCTTCATAGTGTTCAATGCACAAAATATTGCAAAATATTTGTCCATTCTACAATTAATATTTGGGCTGAATTCCCTTTGAGACTATTATGAATGACACTGCAATGAAGTTTCTTGTAAATGAGTTCTGTCAAGTACATACATATATATTATATTATAAATTTATATATGTATATGAGTACATATATACAATTATCTTTAAATATTTATATATATTTGTATTCATATATAGGTATACATTTCTGCAATTCTAGGAATAAAACTTTCAGGACAAGAGTATGCATGTGTTCAGCTTTATTAAACAAAACTAAATCATTTTTTACTGTAATTATGATACTTATATCAGCCTTCAATTTCACCAGTAGAGTAGAAAAGTTCTTATTCTATATACTCATTAACAGTTGTTTTCTTCCTTTTAGCAATTCTGGTGAGTGTCCTTTTTGGTTTTTGGGGGGTTTCTTTTGTTTTGTTTGTTTTTTGCCATTCATATGGTTCTAATTGACATCACATGTGTGTTTTAAAATGTTACATATATTTTGTCTGTTTATTGGCCATTAGGGTACCCTTTTCTATGTGTCTGTGTAGTTATCTTGCCCAGTTTTTGTTGGTTTTCTTACTTTTCTTACTGATTTGTAGAAATTACTTGTATAGAATGTGTTTGAGTCTTTTGTTTAGTGCATAGCAAATATCTACTCCTGATCTGAGACATACGTTTTTTAATCTTTCTAGATTTTTTTGTTGTGTTGTATTCAGATATTGAAGTCCATTTAATAAGCTTTTGTTTTTAATTAATGCCTTTTGTGTGCTGTTTATGAAATCCGTTTCCCAATGTCAAAAAATTAAATATATTTTAAAATCTTGACTTAGATTTACAATCCCATGAAGAGTTCATTTTTGTGAAAGGTATGAGGTCCAGAATTTTTATTATGTTTTCATATGTATATATAATTAACTCTAAAATATTTAAAGGGTCATTATGTCCCTCTGCACTGCACTGAACAGCTATACTATTTTGCATTCCCTCCAGCAAATGAATTAGAGTTCCTATGGCTTCACATCCTTGCCAGCATTTGGTGTCAGTGTTTTGGATTTTGGTCATTCTAGTACATTTGTAGTGGTATCTCATTTTAGTTTGCAAGTTTCTAATATCATGATGAACACCTTTTCATATGCTTATTTGCCATCTGTATAGCTTCTTGGTGGAATGTCTGTTCAGGTCTTTTGTCTATTTTTTAACGTGCTTGTTCATTTTCTTATTGTTGAGTTTTAAGAGTTTTTTGTTTAGACAAAAATCCTTTATTAGATCTGTCCTTAGCATATATTTCTTCCCAGCCTGTACCATGTCTTCTTGTTCTCTTGATAATGTCTTTTGCAGAGCAGAGGTTTTTCATTTATGTAAGTTCAGTTTATCAATTGTTTCTTTCATAGATGATGTCTTTGAGGTTGTATCTAAAAATAATCACCATATCCAAGGTAATCTAGATTTTCTCCTATATTAACTTGTAGAAATTTGATCGATTTGCAATTTACATTTTAGGTCTATCATACTTTTTGAGTTAATTTTGTGAAAGGTGTAAGGTCTGTGTCTAGACTCAATTTTTGCATGTGGATGTCTAGTTTTCCAGCGCCACTTGTAGAAAGACTGTTTTCTCCATTATATTGCCTTTTTCTTTGTTGGAAATCACTTGATTTTATTTATGTGGGTCTATTGTATTTGATATTTTTTATTTTTAGAATATAATAAAGAATATATATTTAAAAACATTGTATTTTGATTACTAGTATATAAACAAAATTGTTTTTAGCCAGTAACTTTGTCAATCTCATTTATTTCTAATAGTTTTGCCTGATTTGAGGATATTTTATATAATTGTGTAATGTGTGTATACAGCTGGTTAGTTTCCTCTTCAAAACTTATTCTGTTTATATCTTTTCCTTTCTGTATTGCTTTGACTTCCCCTACACTCTTGAATAGAAGTTGTGATGATAGACATACTTCTCTTATTCTAAATAAGAGAAATCTTGTGACAATTCATCTTTAAGTACAATGCATATTATATATTAGTATTATTATACTAAGGAAGTTGATGATGATGAATACAGGCAGTTACCTTATAGTCTCAGATTGCTAAGTATTTCTATAATGTAGGGGTATTTCATCAAATATTTTGTTTAAATTTCTCAAACTGAGATGATTTTTTTCATTGTTTCTTTAATGTGATGAATATTGGTAAATTTCTAAATATTTACCTTTGCATCCAAAGAAAAATCCAATTGGTTATGATATATAATCAGGTTTATGTATCCCTGGATAATATTGGAAGTTTTCAAAAAGACTTTTGTAGTGTGCTTATAAGAATAGTTATCTTGTAAAATTATTTTCTTTTATATCATTGATAGGTTTTGGTGTCAAATTTATACTTGCCTAATATAAAGATTGTTAAGGTTTCTCTCATTTTCTATTGGCTGAAAGAACTTGTCTACAGCTGCCTATTTTAAAAAATAAATACTCAGTAGAGTTTAATGGCAAAGTCATCTGGTCCTGGAGGTTTTTCTGAATGGAAGATATTTAGTCATGGGTTTAGTTCCTTTAATATAAATTACATTACTGATACTTTATACTTCTATCATTTCTGTTAAAATTTTTTCTCCAAAGTATTTGTACATTTTAGATAAACTGTCAATTTTGTTGTCCAAAATCTCTAATATGATTATTATCTTTATTATTTTAATATCTGAAAAATTTACATTGATATTCCAATTTTCCCACTAATATTGATAATGTTTTCTCATATTTCTTCTTGATCTGCCTAGCTATTAATTTATGAATATTATTACTTTCTTCTCAGAACTAATTTTGGTGTTATTAATTTTCTCTATTATATGTTACTATATGTTTACTTTCTATTTCATTGACCATTGCTATTATCTGTATTATTTTCTTTCTGTTTCTTTCTTTAGATATGATGTGCTTTCTTTTCTAGCAATTTCTAGCTTCTAACAAAGGAATTTTGATCACACGTTTTCTGAATAATCAGTGTAAATTTTTATTTGATCTGTAGGCCATTCATAGGCACCTTGTTTGATTTCTTGTTCTTTTTGTTATTTTCTAGCTTAATTCCACTTTGTCATAAATATACTTTCTATGGTAGTACTCATCTAATAAATTTTGGAAACATTCTGTTTGTCTGAAAAATGTGTATTCTTATATCCAAGTTTTTTTTATTTTTAAAGTGAAAGCAGGCTTATTTAGAGAGATACACAGTCCATAGACAGAATGCAGTCTGCCTCAGAAAGTGAGAGCAACCCTGAAATATGGGGTGGTTAGTTTTTATTGGGTGGGTAATTTTATAGGCTAATGAGCAGGAGGATTATTCCAAATATTTTGGGGAAGGGGCGGAGATTTCCAGGAATTGGGTCACTGCCCACTCTTTGGTCTTTTATGGTGGGCCTTGGAATTGACATGACACCTGCGGATATGTCACTTAGCATGCTGATGTATTTTAATGAGCATACAATGAGGTTCAAGTTATAGTAGAAGTTGACACATCTGCCATCTTGAACCTAGTTGGTTCTAACCAATTTATGTTGTGCCCTCAATGGCTATGTCATTCTTTAAAGGTTGTGCCCTGCCCCCTTCCTGTCTCATTCCTCCCTCAGGGATTTTACTTCCATAATCTTATGGGAAGCAGAGAGGCAACAGTCCTTCTTCTGTAGCTGCTTCAGGGCTGAGATGGGGCATTGGCCCTGCCTGTCAGGGAGTAAAAATCTCTGGATGCCTGATCTAGGGGCCCCAGGGTCAGGACAGCTCCTTGTTTTAATTCAGTATGGGCTGGAGTCCTCGCATAGCCATCATCTTGATGTGGAACTGTTGTAACTGCTTCCATATCCTCTCTATGAATCTTCTTGAAGATGAAGCACTGTTGTAACAGCATCAGAGTACAATAACTGTCTATAAATGACAAAAGACTTAAAAGGCACAGTTAAACATCTCATTGTGTAAGCAATAACGAAGCTTGGTTATTGTTGAGACATACAAAATTTTAAGATAACAATTAGAACTATAGCATTATACCAGGACATTTCCAAGTTTTACAAACTTTATATAATTTTTAGAATGTCTATATTAATAACATTCTTCCATACAGTATGTTTTAAGTTGGTTTATCACTCATGAGATAATGCTCTCTATTTAATTTAATGTAACAAAAAATACTAGTTAAATATTTCTCTTTGAAATTCCTCAGGCGCCCTCTAAAGCATCCCAAAGTTAGCTGAAAGTCAAAAGAACTTTAATTAAAATTTGATATTTGGGAATTTTGTGAGAAAGTTTTGAAACATTTTGTCAAATAAAATCATAGGTCATGATGACAATACTTATTTGAGACAATACTTATTTCTTAACCAAGGTTACAAGAGATCTCAAAAGCAAATACAGAACACTTAGTGGCAAAGAAACTCACACAATCTGTTATCAAAAGCAGCATTCCAAGAAAACTTTGTTCTCTTAACAGAGACTGAATCCAAGTCTTGCCTCAGCCCACTCTCAACAAAATCCATTAACCTAACTAAATTTCCTTTTCATTTTCCACAAACCTTTTACAACTTTTTGTATTTATATTACTTTGTTCCCCCTTCTTTTTTTCATGTAGAAGCAAGCAGCTGTAGGAGAAAATTCACTCTTTTACTTTAAGAGAATGTAATGCCCTTTCTCATACCCTTTTTTTCAAAACACACATCCTACTTTCCTTAAGCGACATAAACTGCTGTAGATTGGTAAACATAAATACCAATGATTTCTAAAAAGCACGTGTTTTCTTATAGAGAATATTTCAGAGGAGTGGCACCAAACATATTTATCAATAGTCCTAAATACCTTTAGTTTCTCTGTTTAGTAATTGATGTCTCAGTATCTTATTTTATTTGGGAATGATCTAGCTATTCAATAAACCTCCATCACTTAATATAGAACAACTCCAAATTTCAAGTACATTTCCAAATATCTGGAGAGATTATTAAGTAGACATTCCTAAGATATAATTATTCTTAAAAGGTTTACCCCAAAGCTATTATCTCACTTTCATTTAATTCACTTATAAAAATTTCTTCATACCAAGTTATTTTTCTTGCTGACAAATTCATAACAGATATAAAAAGGTCTTATTTGACCTCTAGTAAACCTAAGTACAACAGAAGTATTATACTTAGCATTGATGACTCTAAAGACATATATGTTAATCAAATTAACAAGCTTAAGCTAATACCAGATATTAATTCAATACTGAATATTTTCCAAATCACATGAAACTGGAATATACTCTGGCTGATTTCCTTCATATTTATGAGTATTTATATACAAATCAAGGTCACCTGTTCAGATGGCTAAATATTTTTTTTACTAATATTTATGGAGAAGACACTTAAGATTTTTATTTATCCTTGACAAGTTCCAAATTATCCACCCCCTTTTGCAAAATTTTTATCTTAAAAAGATGGCAGAGGTAAGTGTTCCTGGAGAAAACCATGTAAAACATTTGCATTTCAAAGGCATGGGAGGAGAAAGTGAGTTCCTCCTGGGATGACTTTGTTCCACCTTCTTCAATACTGATAAGCCTCTTAAGATAAATAGGAAGGTTTTGGGAGTGGAAAAATGATTGGTGGGTTTTGGATTATTTGGGGAGCCACAACTCTGGTTCTGTAAAGACTAGACTTGTAAAACAAGGACAGTTTTTTGTTTTTTTTCTTTTTCAAAGAATTGGGTGGCTACCTCAATGATACTGAAGGACGGACATACCTATTTACATATGTTGGATTGTATTACTTTTTCTCATTTAGTTTAGGGGAGAAGTTCTCCCCCAAAATTCCTATCAAGTATAGTTTACTTAGACCAGTAACCTCACATTTTGGTGATCTATTTACAAACACTTTTGGGGATCCCCCCTGGGTATAAGAAATTTTCAAATTATGGCCCTCAGTCCAGCCTTTGATCTGAGGAGGCTTGCCTATAGCCTCATGTGATCCCATTTTTAAAGGTAGCTGGATAATTTTTAGCCCTTTCTTTCTTTCTTTCTTTCTTTCTTTCTTTCTTTCTTTCTTTCTTTCTTTCTTTCTCTCTCTCTCTCTCTCTCTCTCTCTCTCTTTCTTTCTTTCTTTCTTTCTTTCTCTTCTTTCTTTCTTTCTTTCTTTCTTTCTTTCTTTCTTTCTTTCTTTCTTTTGTCCATTTCACTCCTATCTTGTAGGCACCCTTAGCTTGAATTTTATAAGCACACAGAGTGGAGGCATTCATGGCATAACAGTGTCTGGATCTGTCCACTCAAAGGCAAAGAGATGCTGGGAGTCCGGGTGCAGGGGAATGCAGAAGAAAGAAACCTTTAGTTCTAGCAATGTGAAGAAACAGCCCATAGTTTAAAATTTTAGGCAGTGTGGAATGGAGACCTCCTCTGGATTGGGACTGAGGTAGACTTCTCCAGCCAAGAGCAATTGTTTTTCTTGGTGGGTGTCTTCTCCGTGAGGGTCTCCAACTTGGACTATTGTCTGGAATTTAGTGAGCAAGTCCCTTCCCAAAAGGGGAATGGGGCACTCAGTCATGAGCAGAAACTGATGTGCAAATGTAAAATTTTCTAGCAAGGAGTTGAGGGGAGGAGCAAATTGCTTGGTTTGGGGCCTTCCATCAATCCCCATTATCATATAAAACTGGGAGGACAAGGGTCCAGGAAAATCAGTCAACACAGAGTTGGCAGCCTCCATATCTAATAAAAAAATAACTTTCCTACCTGCCGTGTCAAGGATCCTCTGGAGAAATGACCAGGTGTCATTTGGGAGCCAGGAAGGGTCCTGGGCCCAGTCAGTCTTCGATCCTCTCACCCATCATTGGTTTGGGAGTCCTGAGTCCCCTTCGAGACTGGGGACAGTCCTGCTTCCAGCAACCCTCTTGTTTGTATATTGGGCAGGGTCCCAGTGGACTTTTCCCATACAGGGAGCATTTGTCCTTCCAGTAGCCCTCTTGGTCACACTTAAAACTGATGCTTTCTCAGTGAGACAGTGGCTCTGATCCAGGCTTCCTGGATCTTGTTCTCACCATGGGTCTTCACCAGGGAGTGTATCCCTGAGGTGGTATAGAGGTTAGGGCTGCCACCAGTAATTGTATTTTTCATTATTGTCTCTGAATCCTTGTTGTATCTTCAACCCTAAATACTGCAAAGGCCAAATCCATGAGCTGATGTATGGGTGTCTGTGGTCTCCAATTCCCCAGATGTGCTGTTAGGAGTAAATGGTTCAGAAGACTGTCCCCACCTTCAGAATTGGGGGAGTCAGGAGTTCCCAGTTGTGGACCTCGAGGAGGTGGACTCATAAGGGGATTATCTAAAACGTCAGTCTCCTGTGGGGGAAGAAGGCACTTTGAAAAGATGTGAGCCAGGCATACCTCGCAGGAGTTCTTTACACCTAGATTTTGGAATAGAGTCATGTACATTTGGATGTATGGGACTTCCCTCCATTTATCTTTCCTTTTACAAAATAGGTCCAGCTGCAAGATGGTATTGTAATTCAATGATCCATTTCCTGGTCAGATCTCTTGTTTCCCTAGTTTGTATTGGGGCTGTTCAGTATTGCAAAAGAAAATTAATTTCTTTTTCTTAAACCATCCTGTACAAATTTTCCCCATTTAACTAATATTCATCTTAGCGGGGAGTCCTTCAGGACGTTTATAGTTGCCCCCATTTTTTTATTAAGATGTCTTGACGAAAGAGTGTCTGATGGGTCCTGGCCAGATGGTAGTTATTTGTCCTGGCATTCTCCCAGTGTCAACAGTGGAGTCCCTGTGAGCACCTGAAATCTGCCTGGTCGGTGAGCCTGAGGAAGCCCCTTGGATTAGTCAAGTAAAGGAACAAGAGCCAGTGGGAGAAAAAGCAACCAGAGTCCCAGGGCTCAATCTTTCAGAGAGGGAGGGAGGAGACTTAGGCCCTGAGCCAACTAAACATATTACCTTTATCACTAAAAAAAGAGAAACAAATAGAGCTGAAGGGTAGGGCTGGAGCACCACAAGGCAGTGATCATAATACAACGCAAAAGCTCCCCTCAGGATACGGTCCTTGTGATGTTGAGGGAGGGCTACATCTCCACAGGTATAAAAGAGGCAATGCCCAACCTGCTGGCATAAACGAAGCTCAAGGATCTATAGACAGTCCAAGAAATCAGGAGAGGAGGAGAATATAAGGAAATCCAAGACAGGAGGTAAGGTGTACAGCCATGACGCTTTCTAGGCTTCAGATTTGTGAGCCTGCTGAGAAAGGTGCTTGACCACTACCTCCACTCAGGGGTTGATAAAGTCCACCCGCGACCCCCAAGGGGAGAGTACTTGTCCACAACTTCCACTCAGGGGTGTGTGGGCTCCCTACAAGATGTGACCCTTAACAGGGAGCATGACGTCCAGCTCGGTACCACAGTCAATGAGGGGGTTGTAATAAGGAGGAAGACTGAGTGGGACTAGGAAGATGCACAGCCGCAACACTTCCTGGGGGGTTAGGGACTGTGACCCTCTCGAGGGAAGTGCTTGCCCACAATATCTACTTGGGGGTGCAATGAGGCTGTAAGCCCTGAGAACACTCAGGGAGGACCAGGCTGCAAACCTAGAGGAGGACTCATGAAGTCTCCCAGTTTTGTCCCCCCAACGCAGTTCTAGCATACTGTAACTGGACTGGGACTAAAAATGAGTAGGGAGTGGGAATTGGGCTCGAAGAGCCACAGAGGGGAAACTCACCCAACCAAATTGTCAATAGCTTGCCTCACGGTCTTAATTTGGATATCCAGTGGTCATCTTGATGGATCTTCTTGAGTCCAAAGAGATAGAGGAATAGGAGAATGAGAAAGATTGAGAAGAGAGAAGTCTTGGCCTTGGTGGCCTCCTTCACGGCCAGAGAACTGGTCCCTGCCAGGTCGTGCAGGCAGCATTAGCTGCCAACTAAGGGGCTACTTGAGTACATGGCTTGGGATGAGTCCTAGCTACCTTCCACAAAGGGAAGCTGTAGCTTAATAGGCGGATTGAGATTATGCCCTTTGAAGCCCCATGTTGGGTGTCAGAAAAAATGTTGCTGGAAAAAGTGGGATGGGAGAGGACGGGCGGGTCCCTGAGATGGGCTGCCAAGTGTAGGTTCTTGGCTTCATGCAGGAAAGAATCCAAGAGCGAGCCATAATAAGGTGAAAGCAGGTTTATTTAGAAAGATACACATTCCATAGACAGAATGTGGTCTGTCTCAGAAAGTGAGAGTGGCCTCACATACACCTTTAAATAAAGTACAGTATCACAGACACACACACATATATATATATATCAATTACATCGTTTGCTAACCATGTATTTAAATTCTCTTTCATTACTGATATTTTTTTATTAGCAGTTGGGGAAGGTTTGTTAAAGTCTCACATTACAAATATGGACTCTTCAAGTCTACATTTAGTCAAATTTGGCTCTACATATTGTGAAGTTTGACTGATGAATAGAGATTTAGGATCCATATCTTCTTGTTGGATTGACAGCTTAATCATGATGATGCATTTTATTTTCATCTCTAATGTTTATAGCCTTACAGTGTCTGAGTAGTATAGCTATATCATCTTTCATTTTATGCAAATGTTTGTTTCTGTAGTATAACGTTTCTTTCCTTATATGTTTTATTTGGGTTTAATCTTTTTGTTTCCTGTTTAAAATATTTTACCATATATTAGCTTGTGTCTTATCCATTTAACTTTTAAAGATTTTCCTCTTAGAGATTAAAATCATTCCTGATTTATTACAGTCTTATACAATAATTCTTTACCACCTTGTTAATAATACCAGAATATTTCACTTTTCTATTTCTACAGTAATGATAGAACCTAAGAATACTTTAGCACTATGTATTTCTTTCACTTTTGACTTTTATTGTCATACTGCTTGATTCTACCTATATTTGAAATCCCCCAAATATTTTAATTATTATTTTGACTATATAATCTAAATTTACCTACCTTAAAGATGCTGATTCTTTCTTTTGCCTACTCAGATCTGCTGTTGACACTCTCTAAAGAATCTTTTTCATTTTAGTTACTGTACTTTTAACCTATAGTATTTCTATTTTATAAGAAATAATATCTGCCTCATTATTGGTATTCTTTACTTGGTGAGAAAACATACTTCTTAATTCTTTTGACTTGGTTTTCAGTAGTTGTTTAAACATATTTTAAATAGCTGATGTAAAAAGTTTTCTTCAAGGAAGTCCAACATTTATGCTTCTTCAGGGACATTTCTTGTTGACTACTTTATTTTTTCTTGTGTATAGACCATACTTTGTTGTTTCTTTGCAAATCTTGTAATTTTTTGTTGATAACTGTATATTTTAAATAATATAATATGGCAGCTCTAGAAATCAGAATTACCCCTTTCCAAACATTTGTTATTGTTTCTCTTTTTTTTTTTTTTTGCGGTACGCGGGCCTCTCACTGCTGTGGTCTCTCCCATTGCAGAGCACAGGCTCCGGACACGCAGGCTCAGCGGCCATGGCCCATGGGCCCAGCCGCTCCATGGCATGTGGGATCCTCCCGAACCAGGGCACAAACCCGTGTTCCCTGCATCGGCAGGCAGACTCTCAACCACCGTGCCACCAGGGAAGCTCAAGTCTAGTTTTTGACATCTGTGATCCTGAAGTCTCTGCTTGTTTATCTGAGTTTTCAGCTAAAGATTGGATAGAAATTTCCTTGGAGATCTGAAAACAAGAAGTCTCCTTGTTTTTACCAAGGAGTTTGCTGTGTGTTTTGGCGGTGGGGGTGGGGGGAGGCATGCCTTCAACACTCAGCCAGGCTCTTTACATCTCTTCCTTATATTCACTTTCTGCTTGTGCAGAGACTCAAAGTTAGTCAAAGGAACAAGTTTAGGGGCTTCTAAGGTCTTTCCTGAGCAGGCACACAGACCTGTTCATAAGCACTATTCTTATGTATGGACTTTCAGATTCTCAGGAATATGTTAGAGCTTTTCAAAGCTCCTATGAAACTCTTATTCCCCAACTTTCTTTTTTCAGTTTTTTTGGTTAGCCTGTTTTTTGCTCCAATTGTTATTTACTGCCAAGGCAGCTGCAATGTTAAACAATTACCTTTGATTATTTATGACAAATGCCCCTAGGGACAATGATGTTCACATTGGGAGAACTTGAGCAAGGACCAATAAGGACAGCTCTCCTTGTGTGGTCTTTCAGGGAATACTTACACTGATTAATGATGACAGATCCCTAAGAATATGTCTTTCAGGGACCTCCAATCCTGTTTTGGTCCCACCAGCAACTTGCAGAGTGCTGGTGTTCACCATGATAGTGGGCTATTGGTTTTTCAGGCTACCATGGAGCTGGGGAGGAGATGAAAAAAGGGTGAGTTAAAAATGAAACTCATTGTACTTACTGAGATTAAGGCACTTTTCTTAAAAAATTCTCCAGATGGCTGTAAGCTTTTGGTTACTTTCTAGAGTGCTGAAAAAAAAAAGTTGATTTTGACAATTTTTTGCTAATGTTCTCATTGCTTTTATGGAAGAGATGATTTTTTGAGATGTTTCCTCTACCATTTTTACTGATATCCCTGCATAGATTTATTTTTTAAGTTAAACATTATTTATTGAAAGTCAAATATCAAGTCAGTAGAAAAACCATTAATATAGGCTTTCCTCTGCTGAGTGTTCTGGATTCTGGGCCATACTGCATGGCAAAGTTTTGATTTCTGTTTGTTTTTTTCAAATTTTCCTTGGGTATTTAAAATTGGTTCATATAGAGTAAAAGTAAGAAGCTTTTAAAAACAACATGATATCTACTCTTTTAACAATTCTTTTATTGTTAAATATAGTATTCTAAACTATAGGCACAATGTTGCACAAAAGAACTGTAGAGCTTATTTGTCTTGAGTAACTGAAACTTTATACTTATTGTGAGTGAAAAAAATGTTGGCTGCCATATCAGTAAACTAAGGATGTTGCAGTCATAAAGCCATCACATTACAGCCACCCCTGATGGTAAGCCCTGAGGAAACTCAGGATGGAAACAGGATGCCCACCATCAAGCAGTCAGCCACTGAAGCCACCCCCAACAATGCACGCTTAGGAGACTCAAGATGAGAAAGCACAGGATACTGGCCCCAGATAACTGAGGTGCCTATCAAAGGAATGATTTCAATGAGCCCAGATATTGCATCTTCCTATACATAGAAAAGTGCCAAATTCATTAACTTGATATGTCTGGTTTTCTTTAATTAACAGTAATTTTTTGATGTTCTGACTACCTGGTCTTTGTTGCAAAAACTCTTATATGTCCTGGCTCGTCCCTTTCATCTTTGGAGCAGTCCCTTAGGAGCTATTTGAGAGGCTGCATCCTGGGCTTAAGTCCTCAGTTTTGTCCACCAAATAAAACATAATTCTCAACTTGTACGTTGTGCATTTTTTTCAGTTGACACTGTTGAACTGCAATTTCCCATTTTCCCTGTGCCCAGCCACTGGCAAACACCATTCTGTTTTCTGCTTCTATAATTTTGGCTGTTTTAGAAACTTCTTATAAATGGAATCATACAGTTTGATTTTTTAATGTTAATATAACTTTGTATCCCTGGGATAAATCCCACTTTGTCATATATACTATGATTTTTACATATTGCTGGATTTAATATGGTAAATTCTTTTCAGGATTTTTACAACTGTTTTCGTAAAAGATATTGGTCTGTACTTACTTATCCTAGTAACATCTTTGTCTGGTTTTAGTATTGATGTTACAAAGGCATCATAGAATGATCTGGGAGGGGTCTCTTATCTTTAATATGCAAAAAGGGATTTTTTTTTAAGAGGTATTGAAATGTTTTTTTATTGAGGTATAGTTCATTTACAATGTTGTGTTAATTTCTGCTGTACAGCAAAGTGACTCAGTTATACATATATATACATACTTTTTCATAATCTTTCCCATTATTGTTTATCACAGGATATTGAGTTCCCTGTGCTATACAGTAGGACCTTCTTGTTTATCCATCTTATATATAATAGTTTGCATCTGTTATCCCAAACTCCCAATTGATCCCTCCCTCCCCCTCTCCCTCCCCCTCCCCCTTGGCATCCACCAGTCAGTTCTCTATGTCTGTGAGTCTGTTTCTGTTCTATAGATATGTTCATTTGTGTTATGTTTTAGATTCCACATATACGTGATATCACATGGTATTTGTCTCTCTCTTTCTGACTTCACTTAGTATGACAATCTGTAGTTCCATCCATGTGGCTGCAAATTGCATTATTTCATTCTTTTTATGGCTGAGTAGTATTCCATAGTATATATGTACCTCATCTTCTTTATCCCTTCACCTGTCAATGGACATTTAGGTTGTTTCCATGTCTTGGCTATTGTGAATAGTGCTGCTATGAGCAAGGGGGTGCATGTATCTTTTTTTTTTTAACATCTTTATTGGAGTATAATTGCTTTACAATGGTGTGTTACTTTCTGCTTTATAACAAAGTGAATCAGCTATACATATACATATATCCCCATATCTCCTCCCTCTTGCATCTCTCTCCCACCCTCCCTATCCCACCCCTCTAGGTGATCACAAGGCACTGAGCTGATCTCTCTCTGCTATGCGGCTGCTTCGCCTTAGCTATCTATTTTACATTTGGTAGTATATATAAGTACATGCCACTCTCTCATTTCGTCCCAGCTTACACTTCCCCCTCCCTGTGTCCTCAAGTCCATACTCTATGCTTGTATCTTTATTCCTGTCCTGCCCCTAGGTTTTCAGATCTACTATTTTTTTTTTAGATTCCATATATATGTGTTAGCATATGGTATTTGTTTTTCTCTTACTGACTTACTTCACTCTGTATGAGAGATTCTAGGTCCATCCACCTCACTGAAAATAACTCAATTTCATTTCTTTTTATGGCTGAGTAATATTCCACTTTATACATGTGCCACATCTTCTTTATCCATTCATCTGTTAATGGACACTTAGGTTGCTTCCATGTACTGGCTACAGTAAATAGAGCTGCAATGAATACTGTGGTACATGACTCTTTGAATTATGGTTTTCTCAAGGTATATGCCCAGTAATGGGATTACTGGGTCATATGGTAGATCTATTTTTAGTTTTTTAAGGAAACTCCATACTGTTCTCCAGAGACTGTATCAAATTACATTTCCACCAACAGTGTAAGAGTGTTCCCTTTTCTCCACACCCTCTCCAGCATTTATTGTTTCTAGAATTTTTGATGATGACTATTCTAACTGTGTGAAGTGATACCTCACTGTAGTTTTGACTTGCATTTCTCTAATGATTAGTGATGCTGAGCATCCTTTCATGTGTTTGTTGGCATGGCAATCTGTATATCTTCTTGGAGAAATGTCTATTTAGGTCTTCTGCCCATTTTTGGTTTGGGTGTTTGTTTTTTTGATATTGAGCTGCATGAGCTGCTTGTATATTTTGGAGATTAATCCTTTGACAGTTGCTTCATTTGCAAATCTTTTCTACCGTTCTGAGGGTTGTATTTTCATCTTGCTTATGGTTTCCTTTGCTGTGCAAAAGCTTTTAAGTTCCGTTAGTCCCATTTGTTTATTATTTTTTTATTTCCATTTCTCTAGGAGGTAGGTCAAAAGGATCTTGCTGTGATTTATGTCATAGAGTGTTCTTCCTATGTTTTCCTCTAAGAGTTTTACAGTGTCTGACCTTACATTTAAGTCTTTAATCCAATTTGAGTTTATTTTTATGTATGGTGATAGGGAGTGTTCTAAATTCATTCTTTTACATGTAGCTGTCCAGTTTTCCCAGCACCACTTATTGAAGAGGCTGGCTTTTTTCCATTGTATGTTCTTGCCTCCTTTATCAAAAATAAGGTGACCATATGTGCATGGATTTATCTCTGGGCTTTCTATCCTGTTGATCTATATTTCTGTTTTTGTGCCAGTGCGATACTATATTGATTACACTAGCTTTGTAGTATAGTCTGAAATCTGTGAGCCTGACTCCTCCAGCTCTGTTTTTCTTTCTCAAGATTGCTTTGGCTATTCAGGGTCTTTTGTGTTTCCATACAAATTGTGAAGTTTTTTGTTCTAGTTCTGTGAAAAATGACATTGGTAGTTTGATAGGGATTGCGTTTAATCTGTAGATTGCTTTGGGTAGTATAGTGGTTTTCACAATGTTGATTCTTCCAATCCAAGACCATGGCATATGTCTCCATCTGTTTGTATTATCTTTAATTTCTTTCATCAGTGTCTTATAATTTTTTGCATACAGGTCTTTTGTCTCCTTAGGTAGGTTTATTCCTAGGTATTTTATTCTTTTGTTGCAATGGTAAATGGGAGTGTTTGCTTAATTTCTCTTTCAGATTTTTCATCATTAGTGTATAGGAATGCCAGAGATTTATGTGCATTAATTTTGTATCCTGCAACTTTACCAAATTCATTGATTAGCTTTAGTAGTCTTCTGGTGGTACCTTTAGGATTCTGTATGTATATTATCATGTCATCTGCAAACTGTGACAGTTTTACTTCTTTTCTGATTTGGATTCCTTTTATTTCTTTTTTTTTTTTTTTTTTGCGGTTTGTGGGCCTCTCACTGTTGTGGCCTCTCTCGTTGCGGAGCACAGGCTCCGGACGCGCAGGCTCAGCGGCCAGGGCTCACGGGTCCAGCCGCTCCGTGGCATGTGGAATCTTCCCAGACTGGGGCACGAACCCGTGTCCCCCGCATCGGCAGGCGGACTTTCAACCACTGCGCCACCAGGGAAGCCCCCTTTTATTTCTTTATCTTCTCTGATTGCTGTGGCTAAAACTTCCAAAACTATGTTGAATAATATAGTGGTGAGAGTGGACAACCTTGTCTTCTTCCTGGTCTTAGAGGAAATGGTTACATTTTTTCACTATTGAGAAAGATGTTGGCTGTGGGTTTATCATATATGGTCTTTATTATGTTAAGGTAAGTTCCCTGTGTGCCTACTTTCTGGAGGGTTTTTATCCTAAATGGGTGTTGAATTATTGTCACAAGCTTTTCCTGTATCTATTGAGATGATCATATGGTTTTTCTCCTTCAATTTGTTAATATGGTTTTTCACATTGATTGATTTTCATATATTGAAGATTGGATTCCTGAGATAAACCCCACTTGATCATGGTGTATGATCCTTTTAACGTGCTGTTGGATTCTGCTTGCTAGTATTTTGTTGAGGATGTTTGCAACTATGTTCATCAGTTATACTGGTTTGTAGATTTCTGTCTTTGTGACATCTTTGTCTGGTTTTGGTATCACGGTGATGGTGGCCTCATAGAATTAGTTTGGGAGTGTTCCTCCCTCTGCTATGTTTCGGAAGAGTTTGAGATGGATATGTGTTAGTTCTTCTCTAAACGTGTGATAGAATTCGCCTGTGAAGCCATCTGGTCCTGGGCTTTTCTTTGTTGGTCCTGGGCTTTTGTGCTTCTTATTGGTCTGTTTATATTTTCTATTTCTTCCAGGTTCAGTCTGAGAAGGTTGTGCCATTCTAAGAATTTGTCCATGTCTTCAAGGTTGTCCATTTTATTGACATATAGTTACTTGTAGTAATCTCTCATGATCCTTTATATTTCTGCAGTGTCACTTTTTACTTCTCCTGTTCCATTTCTAATTCTACTGATTTTAGTCTTCTCCCTTTTTTTCTTGATGAGTCTGACTAATGGTTTATCAATTTTGTTTACTTTATCAAAGAACCAGCTTTTAGTTTTATTGATCTTTGCTATTGTTTCCTTCATTTCTTTTTCATTTATATCTGTTCTCATCTTTATGATTTCTATCCTTCTGTTAACTTTGGGGTTTGGGTTTTTTTGTTCTTCTTTCTCTAATTACTTTAGGTGTAAGGTTAGGTTGTTTATTTGGGATGTTTTTGTTTCTTCAGGTGGGATTATATTGCTTTTAACTTCCCTCTTAGAACCGCTTTTGCTGCATCCCATTGATTTTGGGTCATCATGTTTCCATTGTCATTATTTCCTAGGTATTTTTTGATTTCCTCTTTGATTTCTTCAGTGATCTCTTGGCTATTTATTACTGTATTGTTTAACCTCCATGTGTTTGTATTTTTTATAGTTTTTTTCTGGTACTTGATATCTAGTCTCATAGCATTGTAGTCGTAAAAGACACTTGATATGATATGATTTAAATTCTCGTAAATTTACCAAGGTTTGATTTGTGATCCAAGATATAATCTGTCCTGGAGAATGTTCTATGAGCACTTGAGAAGAAAGTATATTGTGTTGTTTTTGGATGGAATGTCCTATAAATATCAATAAATCCATCTTGTTTAATGTATCATTTAAAGCTGTGTTTCTGTATTTAATTTTATTTTGGATGATCTGTCCATTGGTCAAAGTGGGGTGTTAAAGTCCTCTACTATGATTGTGTTACTGGTTATTTCCCTTTTATGGCTGTTTACATTTGCCTTATGTACTGAGGTGCTCTTATGTTGGGTGCATAAATATTTTGAATTGTTATATCATCTTCTTGGATTGATTCCTTGATCATTATGTAGTGTCCTTCTTTGTGTCTTGTAGTAGTATTTATTTTAAAGTCTTTTGTCTGGTATGAGAATTGCTACTCCAGCTTTGTTTTGATTTCTATTTGTATGGAATATCTTTTTCCATCCCATTACTTTCAATCTGTATGTGTCCCTAGGTCTGAAATGGATCTCTTGTAGAGAACATATATACGGGTCTTGTTCTTGTATTCATTCAGCCAGTCTATATCTTTTGGTTTGAGCATTTAGTCCATTTACATTTAAGGTAGTTATTGATATGTATGTTCCTATTACCTTTTTCTCAATTGTTTTGTTTTTGTTATTGTAGGTCTTACCCTTCTCTTGTGTTTCCTGCCTAGAGAAGTTCCTTTAGCATTTGTTGTAAAGCTGGTTTGATGGTGCGGAATTCTCTTAGCTTTTTCTTGTCTGTAAAGCTTTTAATTTCTCCATCGAATCTGAATGAGATCCTGAGTAGAGTAATCTTGACTGTAGGTTTTTCCCTTTCATCACTTTAAATATGTCCTGCCACTCCTTTCTGGCTTGCAGAGTTTCGCTGAAAGATCAGCTGTTAACTTTATGGGGATTCCCTTGTACGTTATTTGTTGTTTTTCCTTTGCTGCTTTTAATATCTTTTACTTGTATTTAACTTTTTTTTTTTTTTTTTGCAGTATGTGGGCCTCTCACTGCTGTGCCCCCTCCCACTGCGGAGCACAGGCTCTGGACATGCAGGCCCAGTGGCCATGGCCCACAGGCCCAGCCACTCTGCAGCATTTGGTATCCTCCTGGACCAGGGCACGAACCCATGTCCCTTGCATTGGCAGGTGGACCCTCAAAAACTGTGCCACCAGGGAAACTCTGTATTTAATTTTTGATAGTTTGATTAATATGTGTCTTGGTGTGTTTCTCCTTGGATTTATATTGTATGGGACTCTGTGCTTCCTGGACTTGATTACCTATTTCCTTTCCAATATTAGAGAAGTTTTCAACTATATTCAAATATTTTCTCAGTCCCTTTCTTTTTGTCTTCTTCTTCTGGGACACCTATAATTCGAATGTTGGTTTGTTTAATGTTGTCCCAGAGGTCTCTGCTCAATTCTATTCATTGTTTTTTCTTTATTCTGCTCTATGGTAGTTATTTCCACTATTTTATATTCCAGTTAACTTATCTGTTCTTCTGCCTCATTTATTCTGCTATTGATCACTTCTAGAGAATTTTAAATTTCATTTATTGTGTTATTCATCACTGTTTGTTTACTCTTTAGTTCTTCTAGTTCCTTGTTAAACATTTCTCATATTTTCTCTATTCTATTTCCAAGATTTTGGATCATCTTTACTATCATTACTCTGAATTCTTTTCAGGTTGATTGCCTATTTCCTCTTCATTTATTTGTTATGGTTGGTTTTTACCTTGCTACTTCATCTCCTGTGTGTTTCTCTGTCTTCTCATTTTGCTTAACTTACTGTGTTTGGGGTCTCCTTTTCACAGGCTGCAGGTTCTTAGTTCCTGTGTCTTTTGGTGTCTGCCCACATTGGGTAAGGTTGGTTCAGTGGGTTGTGTAGGCTTCCTGTTGGAGGGACCAGTGCCTGTGTTCTGGTGGATGAGGCTGGATCTTGTCTTTCTCATGGGCAGGACTGTGTCCAGTGGTTTGTTTTGGGGCGTCTGTGATCTTATTATGATTTTAGGCAGTCTCTCTGCTAATTGGCAGTGTTGTGTTCCTGTCTTGCAAGTTGTTTGGCATAGGCTTCCCAGCACTGTAGCTTGCTAGTTGTTGAGTGGAGCCGGGTCTTAGCCTTGAGATGGAGATCTCTGGGATACCTTTCACCTTTTTATATTACATGGGGTCAGGAGGTCTCTGGTGGAGCAATGACCTGAACTCCCATCTCAGAGGTTCAAGCCTGACACCCAGCCAGAGCACCAAGACCCTGTCAGCCACATGGCTCAGAAGAAAAGGGAGAAAAAAAGAAAGAAAGAAATTAAAATAAAAAGCAAAATAAAATAAAATACATTTATTAAATTAAAAAAATTAATAAATTATTAAAAATTTAAAAATTAAAAAGTAATTAAAAAAAAAGAAGGAAAAAATGGAAGAAAGAAAGAAGAGAGCATCCAAACCAAAAACCAAATCCACCAATGATGATAACCAGTGCTAAAAACTATACTAAAAAAAAAAAAAGGACCGACAGAACCCTAGGACAAATTGTAAAAGCAAAGCTATACAGACAAAGCACACAAAGAAACATAAACAAACATACTCACAAAAAGATAAAAAGAAAAAATATATATGTATATAAACAGCAAGAGAGCAAACAAATCAATAAACAAATCTACCAGTGATAGTAAACTCTAAATACTTAACTAAGATAAACATAAAACCGAAAAAAAATTAGATGCAGAAAGCAAGCCCCAAGTTTACAGTTGCTCCGAAAGTCAACTGCCTCAATTTTAGCATGATTCATTGTCTATTTTGGTATTCCATAGATGCAGGATACATCAAGTTGATTGTGGGGATTTAATCCACTGCTCCTGATACTGCTGGGAGAAATTTCCTTTCTCTTTTTTGTTCACATAGCTCCTGGGATTCAGCTTTGGATTTGGCCCCACCTCTGCATGTAGGTCACTTGAGGGCTTCTGTTCTTTGCCCCGACAGGATGGGGTTAAAGTAGCAGCTGATTAGGTGGCTCTGGCTCACACAGGCTGGGGGTTAGGAGGGTTACGGAATGGGGGGTGAACCTGTGGAGGCATAGGCTAGCGTGATGTTGTAATAGCCTGAGGTGTGCTGTGTGTTCTCCCATGGAAGTTGTCCCTGAATCTCTGGACCCTGGATGTGGCACTGTGCACAGGCCCCTGGGAGGGGTGGTGTGGATAGTGACCTGTGCTTGCACACAGGCTTCTTGGTGGCTGCAGTAGCAGCTTTAGTGTCTCATGACTAACTCTGGGGTCCATGCTGATAGCCACGGCTTACGACCATCTCTGGAGCTCATTTAGTCAGTGCTCTGAATTCCCTCTCCTCGCACACCCTGAAACAATGGTCTCTTGCCTCTTAGGCAGGTCCAGACTTGATCCTAGACTCCTCCTGGCTAGCTGTGGTGCTAGCCCCCTTCAGGCTGTATTCATACAGCCAACCCCAGTCCTCTCCCTGGGATCTGACCTCTGAAGCTGGAGCCTCATCTCCCAACCCCCACCCACCCCCGTGGATGAGCAGACAAGCCTCTCAGGCTGGTGAGTGCTGGTTGGCACCAATCCTCTGTGCAGGAATCTCTCTGCTTTGCCCTCTGCACCCGTATTGCTGCACTCTCCTCCGTGGCTTCCAAGCTCCCCCTCCAACCCCCGTCTCTGCCAGTGAAGGGGCTCCCTAGTGTGTCTAAACTTTTCCTCCTTCACAGCTCCCTCCCAGAGGTGCATATCCCATCCCTATTCTTTTGTCTCTGTTTTATCTTTTGCCCTACCCAGGTATGTGGGGAGTTTCTTGCCTTTTGGGAAGCCTGAGGTCTTCTGGCAGCCTTCAGTAGGTATTCTGTAGGAGTTGTTCCACACGTAGATATATTTCTGATGTATTTGTGGGGAGGAAGTTGATCTCCACATCTAACTCTTCCACCATCTTGAAGGTCTCCCCCAAAAGAGATTTTTTAGAATTGGAACTATGTCTTTCTTATTCTTGTTTAGATTTACCTGTGAAACCATGTGGATGTTGAGTTTTCTTTCTGGGAAAGTCTTGAACTATTCTTGCATTTTTTAAATAGAAGAGACATATTCAGCCTACTTATTTCTTTCTTTCTTTTTTTTTTTTTTTTTTTGATCAGAAGATCCTTTTATTTTCTTGGAAAGAAAATCTGTGCCAAATCAACCACCACACAGGCCCTTTTCTGAAGGGAATTTAACCAAAGAACACATGGAAACTGGGCATTTCATAAATGGATCAGGAAGCACAGGCCACGTTTGTGGGGCTTTTTTTATTTGTTTGTTTTTTTCTGATAGAATTTCACACATTAAGAAAAAAGCAGAACAGTCTTTATTTTAAAATCTATTTTTTCTGATAGAAGTATTGCTACTCTGGCTTTCTTTTGATTTCCATTTGCATTGAATACCTTTTTCTATCCCCTTACTTTCAGTCTGTGTGTCTCCAAACCTGAAGTGAGTCTCTTGTAGGCAGCATATATGCAGGTGTTTTTTTGGTTTCTATTCAGCCACTCTGTTTCTTTTGGTTGGAGCATTTATGTCATTTACATTTAAGGTAATTAGTGATATATATGTTTTCATTGTCATTTTGTTAATTGTTTTCGTAGGTCTTTTTTTCCCTTACTTCTTTTCTCCTATTGTCATTTGATGACTATAGTAGTGCTATGTATCTTTGGATTCTTTTCTTTTCTTTCTTTCTTTATTCAAATTGAAGTATAGTTGCTATACAATATTACAGGTATACAATGTAGTGATTCACAATTTTTAAAGTTTATACTCCATTTATAGTTATTATAAAATATTGGCAATATTCCCCATGTCATACAATATATTCTTATAGTTTATTTTATATACAATATATTCTTATAGTATATTTGTAACTACTCTCTACCCCTATATTGCCCCTCACCCCTTCCCTCTCCTCACTGGTAACCACTAGTTTGTTCTTTATATCTGTTATTCTGCCTCTTGTCTTATTCACTAGTTTGTTGTATTTTTTAGATTCCACATATAAGTGATATCATACAGTATTTGTCTTTCTCTATCTGACTTATTTCACTTAGCATATTGCCCTCTAAGCCCACCGATGTTGCTGCAAGTGGCAAAATTTCATTCATTTTTTATGGCTGAGTAGTATTCCATTATGTGCATATATGTGTGTGTGTGTTTGTGTGTGTATTTGTGTGTGTGTGTGTATACACCACATCTTCTTTATCCGTCCATGAGTAGATAGACACTTAAGTTGCTTCCATACCTTGGCAATAGTAAATAATGCTGCTATGAACATTGAGGTGCATATATCTTTTCAAATTAGTGTTTTTGCTTTATTCACTTATATATACAGGAGTGGAATTGCTGTGTCATATGGTATTTCTATTTTTAGATTTTTGGGAAACTTCCATACTGTTTTCTGCAGTGACTCCACCAATTTACATTCCCACTAACCGTGTACGAGAGTTCTCTTTTATCCATGTCCTCACCAGTATTTGTTATTGTGTTCTTTTGATGATAGCCATTCTGACAGCTGTGACATGATGTCTCACTGTGGTTTTGATTTGCATTTTCCTGCTTATTAACGATGTTGAACATCTTTTCATGTGCCTGTTGGCCATCTGCATATCCTCTTTGGAAAAATATCTATTCAGTTCTGCCCATTTTTTAATTGGGTTGTTTGGGTTTTTTTGATGTTGAGTTGTATGAACTGTTTATATATGTTAGGTATTAATCCCTTATAGATTATATCAGTTGCAAATATTTTCTTCCATTCAGTAAGTTGTCTATTCATTTTCTTGATGTTTTCCTTTGCTATGCAAATGCTTTTAAGTTGAATTAGGTCCTATTTGTTTATTTTTGCTTTTGTTTCCTTTACTTTAGGTGGCAGTTCCAAAAAAATATTGCTGTGATTTATGTCAAAGCATGTGCTGCCTATGTTTTCCTCTAGAAGTTTTGTAGTATCAGTCTTAGATTTAGGTCTTTAATCCTTTTTTGAGTTTATTTTTCTGTATGTTGTTAGAGAATGTTCTAATATCATTTTTTTTTAACACATAGCTGTCCAGTTTTCCCAGCACCACTTATTGAAGAGACAGTCTTTTCTCCACTGTATATTCCTTCCTCCTTTGTTGTAGATCAATTGACCATAAGTGCATGGGTTTATTTCTGGGCTTTCTATCCTGCTCCATTGATCTATGTGTCTGTTTTTGTGCCAGTTCCATACAGTTTTGTAGTATAGTCTGATGTCAGGGAGTCTGATTCCTCCAGCTCAGTTCTTCTTTCTCAAGATTGTTTTGGCCTTTTGAGATCTTTTGTGCTTCCATACAAATTTTAAAAATATTTTGTCCTACTTCTGTGAAAAATCCAATGGTAATTTGATAGGGATTGCATTGAATCTGTAGATTGCTTGGTTAGTATGGTCTTTTTAACAATATTGAGCCTTTCAATCTAAGAATATAGTATATCTTTTCATCTATTTGTGTCATCTTCAATTTCTTTCATCAGTGTCTTATTGTTTTCACAGTGCCGGTCTTTTGGCTCCTTAGCTAGGTTTATTCGTAAGTTTTTTTCCTTTTTGATGTGATGGTAAATGGGATGTTTCCTTAATTTCTCTTTCTAATAGTTTGTTTTTAAGGTATAGAAATGCAACAGATTTCTGTATATTAATTTTGTATCCTGTAGCTTTACAAAATTCATAGATAATCTATAGTAATTTTCTGGTGGAATCTTTAGGATTTTCTACGTATAGTATCATGTCATTTGCAAACACTGAGAGTTTTACTTCTGGCTTTCCAATTTGTATTCCTTTTATTTCTTTTTCTTCTTGGATTTCTGTGGTTAGGACTTCCAAAACTATGTTGAATAAAATTGGTGACAGTGGGCATCCCTGTCTTGTTCCCGATCTTAGAAGGAATGCTTTTCACCATTCAGTATGTTAGCTGTGGGTTTGTCATACATGGCCTTTATTATGTTGAGGTATGTTCCCTCTATGCCCACTTTCTGGAGAGTTTTTATCATAAATGGATGTTGAATTTTATCAGTTTCTGCATCTATTGAGTGATCATATGGTTTCTATCCTTCAATTTGTTAATGTGTTGTATCATATTGATTGATTTGCAGATATTGAAAAATCCTTGCATCCCTGGGATAAATCCCACTTGATCATGGTGTATGATGTATTTAATGTATTTTATGTACATTAATGTATGTTGGATTTTAATGTATTGTTGGATTCAACTTGCTTGTATTTGGTTGAGAAAGGTACCTATTTCTTTATACCACTTACATAATATACAACCCTTACACTAATATAATTTCACATCTTCTTTCCCAGCTTTTATTCTATTGTCATATATAATATTTTATTTGTACATGTATTATAAACCACAAACCACATGGCTATTTTTTGTTCAATGCTTGTCTTTTAAAGAGATTTATATAATAAGAAATATAGTATATGTGCTTACCTAGGCAGTTAACATTTCTGGTGCTATGTATTTTTTTGTTTTGATTCATATTTTCATCTGATATAATTTTACTTCTGCCTGAAGAAATTTCTCTAACATTTCTTATAACATGGGTCTTTAGGTAGTGAATAATTTCAGCTTTTGTATGTCTGAAAACTATTTCTCCTATGACTTTTTAAGTGTGTTTTCACTGGGATAGACTTTTAGGTAGTTAAATTTTTCTTTCAATACTTGAGAAATGTTACTCCACTTTCACTTACAATGTTTCTGGCAAAAAATCTGCTAAATTTTTAATTTTTTCCCTCTTTGTAAAATGTGTTTTAATCTGGTTGCCTGTAAGTTATTCTCATTATGACTGGTTTTGAGCAATTTTATTGTGGTGTATTTTGGTGTCATTTATTTTGGGTTTCTTGTGAGTGGGGTTTATACTTCTTGTACCTGGGTTATTGGATCTGTATGTTTATAATTTTTATCAAATTTTAAAATAATTCAAATAATTATTTTTTCATTCAAATATTTTTCCTACTCCTTTTCATTCCTTCAGGAACTCTAATCATGTATATATTAGATAGTTTGAAGTTTTACCATAGTTTATTAATATTCTTTTTACTTTTTAACATTTCATTTTCAATCTTCTCCTAATGTTGGATGGTTTCTATTCCTATTTATTAAGATTCACTAAAGTTTTCTTCTGTAGTATTTTAATTGCTGTTAATTTCATTCAGTATATCATGTGGAATTTTAAAATTCATACTTTAAAAAATAGAAATAAATAGACGTATTATCAAGGGAGTCCAAACAACCTAATGAAGAATCAGCAAATCATATCTTATTAAGGGAAGTTGAAGTAAGTGGATACCATTATCTTAAATAACTAGAAGAGAATTTAGAGTATTTATTTTTAGATATTAGAATAAAATTTGGAATAATGCTTCACAAAGAACACTTTTGACATAGAGAAAATTCAGTATAGAATGAGCTATTTTTTAAGGTAATGTTTCCTATCATCAAAATTTTAAAGTATAGTCTGTTGAGAAGATGTATATAAGGTAGAAATTTGTATTATATTAATTTTATTTTTACAGTCTATATTTAAAATTCCTATATGTATGTTTCTTTTTTCTTTGAATTTTATTTTCTTTATTTTTTTATACAGCAGGTTCTTATTACTCATCCATTTTATACACATCAGTGTATACATGTCAATCCCACTCTCCCAATTCATCACACCACCACCACCACCTGCCACTGCTTTTTCTGCTTGGTGTCCACATGTTTGTTCTCTACATCTGTGTTTCAATTTCTGCCCAGAAAACTGGTTCATCTGTACCATTTTTGTAGGTTCCACATATATATGTTAATAGGTGATATTTGTTTTTCTCTTTCTGACTTACTTCACTCTGTATGACAGTCTCTAGATTGGTCCACGTCTCTACAAATGACCCAATTTCATTCCTTTTTATGGCTGGGTAATATTCCACTGTATATATATACCATATCTTCTTTATCCATTTGTCTGTTGATGGGAATTTAAGTTGCTTTCATGACCTGGCTATTGTAAGTAATGCTGCAAAGAACATTGGGGTGCATGTGTCTTGTTGAATTATGGTTTTCTCTGGGTATATGTCCAGTAGTAGGATTGCTGGGTCATATGATAATTCTATTTTTAGTTTTTTAAGGAACCTCCATACTGTTCCTCATAGTGGCTGTATCAATTTACATTCCCACCAACAGTGCAAGAGGGTTCCCTTTTCTCCCCAACCTCTCCAGCATTTGTTGTTTGTAGATTTTCTGATGATGCCCATTCTAACTGGTGTGAGGTGATGCCTCATTGTAGTTTTGATTTGCAATTCTCTAATAATTATAAATGTTGAGCAGCTTTTCATGTGATTCCTGGCCATCTATATGTCCTATAGGAGAAATGCCTATTTAGGTCTTCTGCCCATTTTTGGATTGGGTTGTTTGTTTTTTACATATTGAGCTACATGAGTTGTTTATATATTTTGGAAATTAATCCTTTGTCCATTGATTCATTTTCAAATATATTTTCACATGGTGAGGGTTGTCTTTTTGTCACCTTTGCAGTTTCCTTTGCTTTGCAAAAGATTTTAAGTTTCATTAGGTCCCATTCATTTATTTTTGTTTTTATTTCCATTACTCTAGGAGGTGGATCAAAAGAGTGCTTGCTGTGATTTATGTCATATTTAGGTCTCTAATCCATTTAGAGTTTATTTTTGTGTATGGTGTTAGGGATTGTTATAATTTCATTCTTTTACATTTAGCTGTCCAGTTTTCCCAGCACCCCTTATTGAAGAGACCGTCTATTCTCCATTGTGTATCCTTGCCTCCTTTGTCATAGATTAGTTGACGATAGGTACATGGGTTTATCTCTGGGATTTCTATCCATTCCATTGATCTATATTCCTGTTTTTGTGCCAGTACCATATTGTCTTGATTACTGTAGCTTTGTAGTATACTCTGAAGTCAGGGAGTCTGATTCCTCCAGCTCCGTTCTTTTCCCTCAAGACAGCTTTGCTATTCAGGGTCTTTTGTGTCTCCATACAAATTTTAAGATTTTTTGTTCTAGTTCTGTAAAAAATGCCATTGGTTATTTGATAGGGATTGCATTGAATCTGTAGATTGCTTTGGGTAGTATAGTCAATATTTATTCTTCCAATCCAAGAACATGGTATATCTCTCCATCTGTTGGTATCATCTTTTATTTTTTTCATCAGTGTCTTATAGTTTTCTGCATACAGGTATTTTTTCTCCCTAGGGAGGTTTATTCCTAGGTATTTTATTCTTCTTTTGCAATGGTAAATGGAAGTGTTTCCTTAATTTCTCCTTCATATATTTCATCACTAATGTATAGGAATGCAAGAGTTTTCTGCACATTAATTTTGTATCCTGCAACATTACCAAATTCATTGATTAGCTCTAGTAGTTTTCTTGTGGCATCTTTAGGATTCTCTAGGTATAGTATCATGTCATCTGCAAACAGTGACCGTTTTATTTCTTCTTTTCCAATTTGTATTCCTTTTATTTCCTTTCCTTCTCTGATTGCCATGGCTAAGACTTCCAAAACTATGTTGAATAATAGTGGTGAGAGTGGACATCCTTGTCTTGTTCCTGGCCTTAGAGGAAATGCTTTCAATATTTCACCATTGAGAATGATGTTTGCTGTGGGTTTGTCATATATGGCCTTTATTATGTTGAGGTAGTTTCCCTCTATGCCCACTTTCTGGAGAGTTTTTACTGTAAATCGTTGTTGAATTTTGTCAAAATCTTTTCCTGCATCTATTGAGATGATCATATGGTTTTTATTTTTCAACTTGTTAATATGGTGTATCACATTGATTGATTTGCGTATGTTGAAGAATCCTTGCATCATTGGGATAAAACCACTTGGTCATGGTTTATGATCCATTTAATGTGTTTTTAGATTCTGTTTACTAGTATTTTGTTGAGGATTTTTGTATCTATATTCATCAGTGATATTGGTCTGTAATTTTCTTTGTTTGTAGTATCCTTGTCTCGTTTTGGTGTCAGGCTAATTATGGCCTCATAGAATGAATTTGGGAGTGCTCCTTCCTCTGAAATTTTTTGGAAGAATTTGAGAAGGATGGGTGTTAGCTCTTCTGTAAATGTTTCATAGAATTCACCTGTGCAGCTATCTGGTCCTAGACTTTTGTTTGTTGGAAGATTTTTAATCACAGTTTCAATTTCATTACTTGAGATCGCTCTGTTCATGTTTTCTATTTCTTCCTGGTTCAGTCTTGGGAGGTATACCTTTCTAAGAATTTGTCCATTTATTCCACATTGTCCATTTAATGGGCATAGAGTTGCTTGTAGTAATCTCTTAGGATGCTCTGTATTTCTGTGGTGTCTGTTGTAACTTCTCCTTTTTCATTTCTAATTTTATTGATTTGAGCCCTCTCCCTCTTTTCTTGATTAGTCTGTATAATGTTTTATCAATTTTGTTTACCTTCTGAAAGAACCAGCTCTTACTTTTATTGATTTTTTCTGTTGTTTTCTTTGTTTCTATTTCATTTATTTCTGCTCTGATCTTTATGCTTTCTTTCTTTCTGCTAAAATTGGGGTTTGTTTGTTCTTATTTCTCTAGTTCCTTTAGGTGTAACGTTAGATTGTTTATTTGAGATTTTTCTTCTTTTTTTTTTTTTTTTTTTTCCTGTGGTATGTGGGCCTCTCCCTGTTGTGACCTCTCCTGTTGCGGAGCACAGGCTCTGGATGTGCAGGCTCAGCAGCCATGGCCCACCAGCCCACTCCTCCACAGCATGTGGGATCCTCCCAGACTGGGGCACGAACCCATGTGCCCTGCATCAGCAGGCGGACTCTCAACAACTGTGCCACCAGGGAAGCCCTTTCTTCTTTCTTGAGGTAGGCTTCTATAACTATAAACTTCCCTCAGACCTGCTTTTCCTGCATCCCATAGGTTTTGGATCATCGTGTTTTGTGGGTTTTTTTGTTTTTTGTTTTTTTTTTTCGGTACACGGGCCTCTCATGGTTGTGACCTCTCTCATTGCTGATACAGTTTCCAGACACACAGGCTCAGTGGCCATGGCTCACGGGCCCAGCCACTCCATGGCATGTGGGATCTTCCCAGACCTGGGCACGAGCCCGTGTCCCCTGCATCGACAGGTGGACTCTCAACCACTGCACTACCAGGGAAGCCCTGGATCATCGTGTTTTCATTGTCATTTTCTCTAGGTATTTTTTGATTGCCTCTTTGAGTTCTTCAGTGATCTCTTGGTTGTTTAGTAACGTTTTGTATAGCCTCCATGTTTTTGTGTTTTTTACGTTTTTTTTCCCTGTAGTTGATTTCTAATCTCATAGTGTTGTGGTCAGAGAAGATGCTTGATATGATTTCAATTTTCTTAAATTTACTGAGGCTTGAATTTTGACCCAAGATGTGATCTATCCTGGAGAATGTTCCATGCGCACTTGAGAAGAAAGTGTTACCTGCTGTTTCTGGATGGAATGTCCTATAAATATCAATTAAATCTATCAGGTCTATTGTGTCCTTTAAAGCTTGTGTTTCTTTATTTTCTGTTTGGATGATCTGTCAATTGGTGTAAGTGAGGTGTTAAACTCCCCAACTATTATTGTGTTACTGTTGATTTCCTCTTTTATAGCGGTTAGCAGTCACCTTACGTAATCAGGTGCTCCTATGTTGGGTGCATATATATTTATAATTGTTGTATCTTCTTCTTGGATTGATCCCTTGATGATTATGTAGCATCCTTCCTTGCCTCTTGTAACATTCTTTATTTTAAAGTCTATTTTATCTGATATGAGTATTGCTACTCCAGCTTTCTTTTGATTTGCATTTGCATGGAATATCATTTTCCATCCCCTCACTTTCAGTCTGAATGTGTCCCTAGGTCTGAAGTGGGTCTCTTGTAGACAGCATATATATGGGTCTTGTTTTTGTATCCATTCAGCCAGCCTGTGTCTTTTGTTTGGAGCATTTATTCCATTCACGTTTAACATAATTATTGATATGTTGTTCCTATTACCATTTTCTTAATTGTTTTGGGTTTGTTTTTGTAGGTTCTTTTCTTCTTTTGTGTTTCCCACATAGAGAAGTTCCTTTAGCATTTGTTGTAGAGCTGGTTTGGTGGTGCTGAATTCTCTTAGCTTTTGCTTCTCTGTAAAGCTTTTGATTTCTCAATCGAATCTGAGTAAAATCCTTGCTGGGTAGAGTAATCTTGGTTGAAGTTTCTTCCCTTTCATCACTTTAGGTATATCATGCCACTCTCTTCTGGCTTGTTGAGTTTCTGCTGAGAAATCTGCTGTTAGCCTTATAGGAGTTCCCTTGTATGTTATTTGTCCTTCTTCCTTTGCTGCTTTCAGTAATTATTCTTTGTTTTTAATTTTTGCCAATTTGTTTACTATATGTTTCAGCATGTTTCTGCTTGGGTTTAACCTATATGGGACTCTGAGCTTCCTGCACTTGGGTTGCTATTTCCTTTTCCTGTTAGGGAAGTTTTCAACTATAATCTCTTCAGATATTTTCTCTGGTCCTTTCTCTCTCTGTTCTCCTTCTGGGACCCCTATAAGGCAAATGCTGTTGCGTTTAATGTTGTCCCAGAGGCCTCTTAGGCTGTCTTTCTTTCTTTTCATTCTTTTTTCTTTATTCTGTTCTGCAGCAGTGATTTCCACCATTCTGTCTTTCACATCACGTATCTGTTCTTCTGTCTCAGTTATTCTGTTATTGATTCCTTCTAGTGTATTTTCCATTTTGGTTATTGTGTTTTCATCTCTGTTTGTTTGTTCTTTAACTCTTCTAGATCTTTGTTAAACATTTCTTGCATCTTCTCGATCTTTGCCTCCATTCTTTTTCTGAGGTCCTGGATCATCTTCACTATCATTATTTTGAATTCTTTTTCTGGAAGGTTGCCTGTCTCCACTTCATTTAGTTGTTTTTCTGGGGTTTTATCTTGTTCCTTCATCTGGTATGTAGCCTTCTGCCTTTTCATTGTCTTTCTTTGAATGTGGTTTTTGTTCCACAGGCTGCAGGATTGTAGTTCTTGTTTCTGCTGTCTGCCCTCTGGTGGATGAGGCTATTTAAGAGAGTTTTGCATGTTTCCTGATGGGAGCGACTGGTAGTGGGTAGAGTTGGCTGTTGCTTTGGTGGGCAGAGCTCAGTAAAACTTTAATCCACTTATCTGCTTATGGGTAGGGCTGGTTCCCTCCCTGTTGGTTGTTTGGCCTGAGGCAAGGAAACACTGGAGCCTATCCAGGCTCTTGGTGGGGCTAATGTCAAATTCTGGGAGGGCTCATGCCAAGGAGCACTTCCTAGAACTTCTGCTGCCAATGTCCTTGTCTCGTGATGAAACATAGCCACCCCTCACTTCTGCAGGAGACCCTCCAACACTAGCAGGTTGGTCTGGTTCAGTCTCCTATGGGGTCACTGTTCATTCTCCTGGGTCCCAATGCACACACTACATTGTGTGTGCCCTCCAAGAGTGGAGTCTCTCTTTCCCCCAGTCCTATCAAAGTCCTGCAATCAAATCCTGCTAGGCTTCAAAGTCTGATTGTCTAGGAATTCCTCCTCCCATTGCCGGGCCCCCAGATATGGAAGCGTGATGTGGGGTTCAGAACCTTCACTCCAGTGGGTGGACTTCTGTGATATAAGTGTTCTCCATTTTGTGAGTCACCCACCCAGCAATTATGAGACTTGATTTATTGTGATTGCACCCCTCCTACCATTTCTTTGTGGCTTCTCCTTTGTCTTTGGATGTGGGTATCTTTTTGGTGAGCTCCAATGTGTTCCTGCCAATGATTGTTCAGCAGTTAGCTGTGATTCCAGTGTTCCTGCAGGAGGGAGTGAGAGCACCTCCTTCTACTCTGCCAATTTGAACCAATGTGATATATATGTATATATCTTACTAAAGAATGTAAAAACCAATTTTTAACTTTTTACCCCAATCTTTGTAGATTCACTACAAAACTGTAACAAATAAGAAAGATATTCTGTACCCTTTATCCAGTTTTCTTTGAAGGTGCCATCTTGCAAAACTATAGCACAATATCACAATCAAGGTATTGACATTGAGACTATCCTCATAACTTATTCAGATTTCTTCAGTTTTACTTGTACCCATTTGTATTTGTGTGCACATAAGCATTTACTTCCATACTATTTTATTACACATGTAGTCAACACAGTGAAGACAAAGAATAATTCTATCACCATAAAGATCCCTTCTGTCACCCATTTATAACTACATCCTCCTCCTTCCCACTTGCCAACATCCCTAACCCCATCTCAACATCTTGAGAACTACTAATTTGTTCATTTCTACAGTTTTGTCTTTTCAAAAGTGTTATATAAATGAAATCGTATAGTATGTAATATTTTAGCTGCCTTTGGTAATTACTAGTTGGAGATTTCTGGAGCACCCTGTCCACAATATATGGGAGGCAATAGTAAACTCAGGGGGCTGACCACTGTGTCTCCCTCAAGTCCTATGATCCCTAGGTAGTTCATCCTCTTCTTTCCACCTTTTACGGTCTTTCTGGGCTTGGTTGCTGTGTTATGTGTAGGATGTTTCAGCTGTAAGAAGAATGACCTGGGTGGAATGGGGCTATTTCATGTATGCCAGAACCCCCAATCCTCTTATATCAATCTCTAAAAATTATGAAGAGACATTTAGCGTCCATGAAGTAATCACATTCAAGTTATTTAATTTGCTTCCCCTGAATATGAAGCACCAGTTTCTATTTTTAGAGTACTTTGTAGAGCCTGTAACTATCTTTCAACCCATAAATCACAAAATTTGAAGGCATAGAATATTAGTTTTATCTTGTTTCACTCCATCTTCATGTTCTAGGTGGTCAATTTTTTTTTTTTTTTACATTTCTTTGTTATCCAGGAAAAACTAATTTTTTATTAACTCAGCCATAGATATATTTTATCATTACTTATGCTCTTTATAAGATTTGACAAGATTATTTTTCATGTATTATAATAAATAATAGAATTCTAACACTTTAACATATATATATTTGATTTCTCATTACATAGACTTTGAGTTTTCAATTTTACCAGAAGAAACTATTATTTATTTCAAGTTCAGATATATTGCTCAAAATTATAAGATTTTTCTGGCACTTCTCATTAAAAATTCAGGTGGCTAGCTGTAAAAATCACACTGCAGCCTCTTAAATGCTATATATTCCAGGGATTCCAAATACCCTTAAAATTATATATACTGATCACTTTCTTGGATTTAACATATTTTAAACATCACTACAAGAAAGAGAACTTTATTCCTGTTTCATAAATTTCATACAACCATGTAGCATTATGGCTCATCAATTTTCTTTGACATATTAAAAAAATGTTTTCTAATTTGTCAAATACCTAGAGTGGGCAGGTGTTTTACTAACCTGAGTTTTGTTCCCATGGTACAAATAACATTAATTCAGTTGCATTGGATGTTAATCCGTTTTGTTCACTTTTATGAAGTCTGATTTTACATACTCTAATGAACAAATACTGTTTACTAGAACATGTGGGAAAAGAATGCTTAGAGAAAAGCTAGGAATAAAATTATTTAAAAGTACAATTTTCAAAATTTATCAATAATAAGTCTGAAAACCCTAAAAAGATATTAGCTCTTAATGGACCACTGAAATGAAAGCAAACTTATTTGGAGGAAATTAGTTTGGAGAGGTTGAAGCCTCAAATTTTAATTGAATGTAAATGGTGCATTCAGTATGCAAGGCATCATCATTTGCACAACCTTGAAAAAGATAAAAAGAAGTCTCTCTGTACAGGAAATAGCACATTAAAAGCTGTGTATAGCCAGTTATGTCAGTAAACCTGTATTGTGTGTGTGTGTTAGCAGACCATCCTGGTGGAAGAGATGTATTATAATTATGATGTTTATCATACATAATTACTGAACATGAGCTGTATTATATGGCACTGACAAGCATGGATCTGTAGTTCTAGATTTATGTCCTTTTAAGTTCCTAAGCAGAGTTTGTTATGTATAAACCAGCAGAAGCAGATGGACTGCTCTCCAGAGTACAATAGAACAATGTAGGATTTTACAGAGAAAGTTTCCTCTAGTAAAACCACAGAAATTCAGGCAGCTAGAGAGTAGAATCCCACAACTGACCAGAAACAACTACTGGTCACACTTAAAATCGAATTGATATATATTAATTCGGAGAAACAGGACACTTATGAAGACAGAGATGGAGAGAGAGAGAAGGGTGGGGGGAAGGAGAGAAAGAAAGAAACTTCTTGTTTAAAGATTGGCACAAACCTGGCTGTATTGAATAAAAACTGAAAGCACAGACTCTAAAGCCACTTTTCAGTAGATATGTTACTTTGGACACATTTGTTCACCTCTCTTCCATTTCCTCTTCCAAAACATGTAGATAGTAACTGTTTCACCCAAAGGGTTGACATGAGGTTTAAATGTGATGAGGATTAAATAGTAACATCCATGCAACTTCTGGTTATAATTATTAACCTGATTTTATTGACGAGGAAAAGTCTCAGAGTTTAAGAGCCTTGCCCAACATTACCCACCTAGTAAGAGTGAAAGATAATAAGTATCTTAGTTATCTGTTGCTGTATAACAAGTCACTCTAACATTTAGTGGCTTAACACAAGAACAGTGTATTGTTTCTCATGATTCTTTTAGGTGACCAGGTGGTTCTTTTGCTTCTTTGACTTGGGCTCACTTTGCAACTACATTTCCCTGGTGGGTCAGCTGAACAGTAGGCTCAGCTAGAACAGCTCAGATGGGAGGCCTTTGCTTTCCAATATTTTTGTCCCAGTTTTCTTCAGGGTTTCAAGATGCAAGCTACTAGTCTACAAAGACCTTAGCACACTTCTGGTTGACTCACCTTTGCTGATGTCACATTGACAAAATCAAGTCACAAAGGCAAGCTCATAGTCAATATAGAAGAGGACTACCCAAGGTATAGACATGAAAAATGTGATTTATTGGAGGCCATCAAGGAAACAATTATCTACATCTATGGGTTTGAAAATCCTTTGTTTTTTAAATGTGCTCTTTTGTTTATTGAATTCAGATAAGAAAATTTGCAAAATATAGATTAATCATTTATGAACATTATTACAATGAAAAACCTCCATGTATTTGTGTGTGTGCGTGTGCATGCCCACACACAAATGCTTTAATGGGGGTATTGCTGAAAATTCTTGAAATTGACTGACTCAGTGATGTACAATTTAATTGAAAATATCTGGATAAATAATATTCCAAAAGTTTGTGGCAAACCAAGTTATAAGAATAATAAAACTGTTAAAGTAGGAATTTATTCAGAAAACAGGTACATTGATGTTGAATCTTGCCTGTGCCACTAACCTGCTGATTCATTACCTACTGATGGATATTTGGGACGTGAGTGTGTAAGGCAAAGAATGTTAGGTATCATATTGAGTATTTTACTCATCTGGAAATATAGTTAAAAATTAGTGTATATATTTTTAGTAGATATGCCTGTGATAAATCATGTACCTCTGTCTCCAGTGAATTGACTTTTGTGTAATACTCCTTCATTTGTACCATATTGTTTCCTTAAAGTTTAGTTTCCTCCTCTCTAAAATGCAGATATAATACCTATAATACCACTTCTTTCTATTTTTAGAGTTAGAGTTGGTGTACATCAAGAATCTGTCATAGTGCTTGGCACTTAATGGCACTAAATGAACCTAGCAATTACTCCTCCTTTGTTTTGCTGCTCTCCTCCCCACCTCCTCCTCCCTCCCTCCCTCCTTCCTCTGCTTCTTCCTACTCCTGTCTCTCCCCTTCCCTCCCTTCTTCCCTTCCCTCCCTTCCTTCTCTTTCCCTTCCCTCCTTCCTTATTAAATTTGATTTTTGGTGTCTTTTGCTATGCATTATTTTAAATATTCCTTTAGTAAAATATAACAATATTTGCCTTTATAGCTTCTGGGTTACAACATGCTTAGTAAGTTTACAACCATAAGCTTTAAAAAATTTTCCTCCAATTGTGAAACTGTGTATTTTAAGTCCACCATGAATTTTTATGCATATGGTTGGGCAAATGTTTGTTGCAAAGTCAGGGTATATATTTTTTCTTATATAAATATATAGCCAATTATCATACAATCACTAATTTAATATCATCTTTATCATATACTACTTTACTATTTATACATGTTTTTCTGTCTAGACCTAATTTGTTCCATTAATGCAATTTCCTATTCTTAAACCAAACGCACACATTTTTAATTACTGTAACTTTACTGCATTATGACATTTGGCCAGTCATGTTTACTTTGTCTAACTCAAAGTACTTATTTTTTAAAATGTTCTTGGATATTCTCATGCATTTTATTTTACATAGGAAGTTAAAAATTCTTACTTCTTTTCTATTAATTTTCTTAACTTCCAGAATTGTTCTCACTTTCTAGAATTCCAATTAGATAAATGTTGGATTTTCTCTCTTGTCAATTTTATGTAACCTTTATATTGTGTTTTTCTTCTCTTTATACTTTGTGCTTTACATTTGTGTTATTTCCTTACTTATATTTTTTTATATCATATATTCAACTTTCTAGGGTTGTTCATAGTATTAAATGAGCTAACATTTGTGAATTACCTTATGTGTATGAGATCAATATAAGTATTAATACTTATTATTGAATATATATAAAATCATATTAGTATTATTAATAACAGGTAGAAATTAGACAAGCAGATGGGGATTCCCCAAACTGTATCCTGACTGTGAAAAACTTTCCTCTGGAGGTGAAGTGGTTTTGTCTATTTCTTCACTGGAATTAGTTGTTTTTAAAATTATTTTCTTATGTGCAAATTCTTTCTTTATATCCAGTAAAATGGTCTCAATTATTTTAACTACGTTCTGTGTTAGTGTTTGTCCTCATCAACCAATCTCCCTAGAAGAGGTCTCCCTAGGAAAGTATTACACTTTACAATTCTTGGGGCTTTATTATCATAAAGGCAAACATTTAAGTACTTGCTCCAAATATCCACAGGGCAAATCTGCCTAGCTATTTCACATGCAGTCATTTATCTGATTATCATAATGATAACTCCTAAACTTTGAAGAGGTAATATACTTCATGCCACTTCAAAGCTATTAAGATATAGTAATACTATTAACATTATGATATTTCATATATACCTTCATCCACTCCATATCTTTGTTTTGTTACTATTATTACATGTTGAAAGGGTTTTAAACAACATTTATTGATATATACATCAAAATACACAAATGTTGGATTTTTTTTTTTTTTTTTTACAATCCAGTCGTTTTTAGTATATTCAGTTTTGTGCAGCCATTACCAACAATCTGATTTTAGAATATCTTCATATCTCCGCAAATGCCCCTTAATCAGTAGACGTCAGTTCTCATTTTCCCCCAAACTCTGTCTTCCCCAGATATGGGCAACAACCAATATAATATCTCTTTCTATTGTTAAAAGATAAAGTGAGGTATATTAAAATTTTCAAGTTTATTTGAGCATACATCAATTAGAATTAGACATCACCAAAACAAAAGTTGTTAGGAGCACTGCATAAACAGGAGCTAAGAGATGCTTTTAGAGAGAAGATGCAGAAGCAAAGCAAGGAAATTATTTTATCACTATAGTTTAAACAGTTGCTTTATTTGGAAAGCCAAATTGGCTGTTTGTGATTGGTTCTTCTTAAGTTTATTTTCTTGGATTCCAGCTCATTGACTCTGGCTTAGGGTTTGGTTTGCTTAACGTAGGATATCAAGGCATTAGAGTCACCCCCTGTCTAATGGCCTCCTTGTTTGATTGCTTTAACTCTATGGATTTTCCTATTTTGGACATATATAAATAGAATCATTAATTTGTGGTATTTTGGACTGGCCTTTTTCACCTAACATAATGTTTCTGGTCCATCCATGTTATAGTATGTATTAGATTTTCATTCCTTTCATTATTGAATAATATTCTATTACAAAAGAACTGCACATTTTATCTGTTCATTAGTTGGCAGACATTTTGATTGTTAGCAGTTCTGTAAATTATGAATTGATTGCGGTGTGTACATGTTTCCATTTCTATTGAGTGTATACCTAGGAGTGGAATTGCTTGGACATATGGTAGCTCTAACATTTTTGACAAAACGTCAAACTGTTTTCCAAAGTAGCTATACCATTTTATATTCCTACCAGTAGTGTATAAAGGTTCTAGTTTCTCCACATCCTTACCAACATTTGTCCTTATCTGTCCTTCTGTTTATAGCCATCGTAGTGGATATAAAGTGGCATCTCGTTACTGTGTGGATTTGTATTTTACTGATAACTAAGAACATTGATCATCTTTTCATGTGCTTAATTCACCCTTTGCTTATCTTCTTTGGAAAAATGTCTATTTAAATACTTTGTCCATTAAGAATGAGTCTTTGCCTTTTTATTTATTGAATAATAAGACTTCTTTATATTTTTTCTGGAGACTAGACACTCATTCATGATTTGCAAGTATTTTCTCCAATTATGTGGGTTGTTTTTATTTGTTCTTATTCAGATTGGGGTTCTTCTCTGTCCAAAAGTCTTTAACTTTAATAAAATCCAATTTTTCTTTTCTTTTTGTTACTTGTTTTTTGGTGTCATATCTAATAAATCATTGCTAAATCCAATTTTACAAAGATTTACTCATATGATTTCTTATAAGGGAGTAGTGTTCCCACTGTTACATTTAGGTCTGTGATCAATTTTAAGTTAATGTTTTATGTGTGATAAGAAGTAGGGGTCCATCCCAACCTCCCAATTCATTACACCCCCACCACCCCCACCACTATTCCCCCTTGGTGTCCATACGTTTGAGATTGACATATATACACTAATATGTATAAAATGGATAACTAATAAGAACCTACTGTTATATAAAAAAATAAATAAAATTCAAAAGAAAAGAAGTAGGGGGTCCAACTTATGTCTTTTGCATATAAATATCCAGGTGTCCCAACACAATATTTTGAAATACTCTTCTTTTTCCCTTCATTAGTCTTATCATCTTTGTGAGAATCAATTGACCATACATATAAGGAATTTATTTCTAGACTGTTAATTGTATTTTATTATCTGTCTTCATGCCAGTACAACACTGTACTGATTAGTGTAGTGTAACTTTGTAGTAGTTTTGAAATTGAGAATCATGAATTGTTGAACTTTGCTCTTCTTTTTTGAAGTTGTTTTGGCTCATCTCAGTCCCTAAAATTTTGATGTAAATATTAGGAAGAGTTTTTCAAATTTTGCAAAAAAAAAAAAAAGTGAGATTTTTATAAAAGTACTTTGAATCTGTAGACGAATTAGAAAAGCATTGCCATCGTAACAATATAAAGTCATACTGTTTATGCACATGGGATATCTCTCCATTTATTTTTATTTTCTTTAATGGTTTTCAGTAATGTCTTATGGATTTGTGTATCAGTCTTACACTCTGTTAAGTTTATTCCCAGGTATTTTATTCTTTGTTATGCTATTGTAAATAGGTTTGTTTACTTAATTTTATTTTTTAAATTATTCATTGCTAGGACATATAAATACAACTGAATGTTGCATATTGACCTCATGTATTATAACCTTGCTGAAATCGTTTGTTATTCCTAATAGTTTTATTGTGGATTTCTTCAGATTTTTTGTATATAAGATTACATAATTTACAAAGAGAGAAAGTTTTGCTTATTTTGTTCAAAACTTTATTTTTCTTGACTAATTTTTCTGGCTAGAACCTCCAGTACAACATTGAATAGCAGTCACAAGAGTGAACATCCTTGTCTTATTCCTAGTGTAAGGAAAAAGCATTCAGTTCTTAACCATTTTCAAGTCTACAATTTTAGCTGGCAGTTTTAATTCGATGGAGTTTATTAAGCTGAGGAAGTTTGTATCTATTCTTAACCTGTTGAGGTTTTTAATAACAAAAAAAGGGTTGGATTTGTCAAATATTTTTGTGTCTATTGAGATTGCCATATAATTTTATCTTTTATTCTACTAATATGTTGCATTACATTGATTGACTTTCAAATGTAAAACCAACCTTGCATTCCTGGAGTAAATTCTACTTGGTAATCAAGTGTAATCTTTTTTTCTTTTCAGTCCTGTATTGGCTTTGCTAGAATCTTGTTGAAGAATTTTGCTTCCATAGTCAAGGGGTATTGGTCTGTAGTTTTCTTCTTGTGAATGTTTTTGTCTTGTTTTGGTGGCAGTTATATATTGAGCTATAAAATATTCCCTACTTTTCTATTTAAGGTCAAGTTTCTTAAGAATTGGTATTAATCCTACTTAAAAGTTGGTTAGAATTCACCACTGAAGCCATTTGGGCCTGGGCTTTTCTTTGTGGTATTTTTTTTATTATTACAAGTAGGATGTCCTGTTATAGGTCTATTTAGATTGTCTATTTATTGAGTCAGTTTTGCTAGTTTGTGTCTTTATAGAAATTTGTTCATTTCACCTAAGTTGTCTCATTTTTAGCACATAGTACTCCCTTATAATCTTTTCATTTCTGTAAAGTTAGTTTTCTTTATTGTAATCCTATTTGTAATTTTTTTTCATCTTTTCCTGTGATCTAGTTATAGGTTTATCAATTTTCAAATACTTTCTGAAAAACAACTTTTTGTTTTGTTACATTTTTCCAGTGGTTTTCATTTCCCCTTTTAATTTATTTATAATATATTATAATTTTTTCCTTTTTCTCTCCTTGTTTTGTATTACGTTTATCGTTTTTAATTCCCTAAACTGGTAAGTTAGATTACTGATTTGAGATCTTTCTTCTGATTAAATATAGGTGTTTCTAAATTTTTATCTGAGCACTATTTTAGAAGCATCACAATAGATTCAGCATGTTGAGTTTTGTTTTCACTTATCTTAAAGTATTTCCTAATATCCCTTTGATCCCTTCATTGTTCCATTGGTTATGTAGGAATGTGTTCTTTAATTTCTAGATAGTTATTGGATTTCTTTCAGTTATTGGATTCTAATTCGATTTTCATTGCAGTCAAAGAACATACTTTGTATTACTTTAGTCTTTTAAATTATATTGTGTCTTGTTTTATGGTCTAGGATAAAGTTTATCCTGGAGAATGTAACATATGCCCTTGAGAAGAATATGCATTATGCTGTTGCTGTTTGTAGCATTGTAAGGTTGATAGGATTAGTAGATTTATAATGCTATTAAAAGGAAATATAGTTGATTTATAATGTTTCATGTGTACAGCAAAGTGATTCAGTTATATACATGCATATAGTTCTCTGTGCTATAGAGTAGGTAATTGTTGTTTATTTTTCATGTTTTGTTTAATTTTGTTTTTTTAATTTAATTTTATTTTTATACAGCAGGTTCTTATTAGTCATCTATTTTATACACATCAGTGTATACATGTCAATCCCAATCTCCCAATTCATCACACCACCACCCCCACCACCAGCCGCTTCCCCCCATAGTGTCAATATGTTTGTTCTCTACATCTGTGTCTCAATTTCTGTCTTGCAAACTGGTTCATCTGTACCATTTTTCTAGGTTCCACATATATGTGTTAATATATGACATTTGTTTTTCTCTTTCTGGCTTACTTCACTCTGTATGACAGTCTCTAGATCCATACACGTCTCAACGAATGACCCAATTTCATTCCTTTTTATGGCTGAGTAATATTCCATTGTATATATATACCATATCTTCTTTATCCATTCATCTGTCGATGGGCATTTATGTTGCTTCCATGACCTGGCTATTGTAAATAGGGCTGCAGTGAACATTGTGGTGCCTGTGTCTTCTTGAATTATGGTTTCCTCTAGGTATATGCCCAATAGTGGGATTGCTGGGTCATATGGTAATTCTATTTTAAGTTTTTTAAGGAACCTCCACACTGTTCTCCATAGTGGCTATATCAATTTACATTCCCACCAACAGTGCAAAAGTGTTCCCTTCTCTCCACACCCTCTCCAGCATTTACTGCTTGTAGATTTTTTGATGATGCCCATTCTAACTGGTGTGAGTGATACCTCATTGTAATTTTGATTTACATTTCTCTAATAATTAGTGATGCTGAGCAGCTTTTCATGTGCTTCTTGGCCATCTGTATGTTTTCTTTGAAAAAATATCTATTTAGGTCTTCTGCCCATTTTTGGATTGGGTTGTTTGTTTCTTTAATATTGAGCTGCATTAGCTATTTATATACTTTGGAGATTAATCCTTTGTTCATGTATATGTTTGCAAATGTTTTCTCCCATTTTGAGGGTTGTCTTTTCGTCTTGTTTATGGTTTCCTTTGCTGTGCAAAAGCTTTGAGGTTTCATTAGGTCCCATTTGTTTATTTTCATTTTTATTTCCATTACTCTAAGAGGTGGATTAAAAAAGATCTTGCTGTGATTTATGTCAAAGAGTGTTCTACCTATGTTTTCCTCTAAGAGTTTTATAGTGTCTGGTCTTACATTTAGGTCTCTAATCCATTTTGAGTTTAATTTTGTGTATGGTGTTAGGGAGTGTTCTAATTTCATTCTTTTACATGTAGCTGTCCAGTTTTCCCAGCACCAATTATTGAAGAGAATGTCTTTTCTCCATTGTATATCCTTGCCTCCTTTTTCATACAGTAGTTAATGATAGGTGTGTGGGTTTATCTCTGGGCTTTCTATCTTGTTCCATTGATCTATGTTTCAGTTTTTGTGCCAGTACCATATTGTCTTGATTATTATAGCTTCGTAGTATACTGTGAAGTCAGGAACACTGATTCCTCAAGCTCGGTTTTTTCCCCCTCAAGACTGCTTTGGCTATTCGGGGTCTTTTTTGTCTCCATAAATATTTTAAGGTTTTTTGTTCTAGTTCCGTAAAAATTTCCATTGGTAATTTGATAGGGATTGCATTGACTCTGTACATTGCTTTGGGTAGTATAGTCATTTTTACAATATTGATTCTTCCAATCCAAGAATATGATATATCTCTCCATCTGTTGGTATCATCTTTAATTTCATTTATCAGTGTCATAGTTTTCTATGTACAGGACTTTTGTCTCCCTAGGTAGGTTTATTCCTAGGTATTTTATTCTTTTTGTTGCAATGGTAAATGTGTTTCCTTAATTTCTCTTTCAGATTTTTTATCATTGGTGTATAGGAATGCAACTGATTGCTATTGCATTAATTTTGTATCCAGCAACTTTACCAAATTCATTGATGAGCTCTCATAGTTTACTGGTGGCATCTTTAGGATTCTCTATGTATAGTTTCGTGTCATCTGCAAACAGTGACAGTTTTACTTCTTCTTTTCCAATTTGGATTCCTTTTTCTTCTCTGATTGCTATGGCTAGGACTTCCAAAACTATGTTGAATAATAGTGGTGAGAGTGGACATCCTTGTGTTGTTCCTGATCTTAAAGGAGACGTTTTCAGTTTTTCACCCTTGAGAATGATGTTTGCTGTGGTTTTGTTGTATATGGCCTTTATTATGTTGAGGTAGGTTCCCTCTATCACCACTTTCTGGAGAGTTTTTATCATAATTCGGTGTTGAATTTTGTCAAAAGCTTTCTCTGCATCTATTGACATGATCATATGATTTTTATTTTTTAATTTTTTAATATGGTGTATCACATTGATTAATTTGCGTATATTGAAGAATTCTTGAATCCCTGTGATAAATCTCACTTGATCATGGTGTATGATCCTTTTAATGTGTTGTTATATTCTGTTTGCTAGTATTTTGTTGAGGATTTTTGCATCTATATTCATCAGTGCTATTGGTCTGTAATTTTCTTGTTTTTAGTATCTTTGTCTGGTTTTGGTATCAGGGTGATGGCCTCATAGAATGAATTTGGGAGGGTTCCTTCCACTGAAAATTTTTGGAAGAGTTTGAGAAGGATGGGTATTAGCTCTTTGCTAAATGTTTGATAGAATTCATCTGTGAAGCCATCTGGTTCTGGACTTTTGTTTGTTGGAAGATTTTTTTTTTTTTTTTTTTTTTTGCAGTACGTGGGTCTCTCACTGTTGTGGCCTCTGCTGTTGTGGAGCACAGGCTCCGGACACACAGGCTCAGTGGCCATGGCTCATTGGCTCTGCTGCTCTGCAGCATGTGGGATCTTCCTGGACCGGGGCACAAACCTGTGTCCCCTGCATCAGCAGGCGGACTCTCAACAACTGCGCCACCAGGGAAGTCCTGTTGGAAAATTTTAATCACAGCTTCAATTTCGTTACTTTAGATTGGTCTGTTTATATTTTCTATTTCTTCCTGGTTCAGTTGGAAGGTTATACCTTTCTAAGAATTTGTCCATTTCTTCCATGTTGTCCATTTTATTGGCATAGAGTTGCTTGTAGTAGTCCCTTAGGATGTTCTGTATTTCCACGGTGTCTGTTGTAAGTTCTCCTTTTTCATTTCTAATTTTATTGATTTGAGTCCTCTCTCTCTTTTTCTTGATGAGTCTGGCTAATGGTTTATCAATTTTATTTATCGTCTCAAAGGACCAGCTTTTAGTTTCATTGATCTTTGCTATTGTTTTTTTTTGTTTCTATTTCATTTATTTCTGCTCTGATCTTGATGATTTCTTTCCTTCTGCTAACTTTGGCTTTTGTCTGTTCTTCTTTCTTTAGTTCATTTAGGTGTAAGGTTAGATTCTTTGTTTGAGCTTTTCCTTGTGTCTTAAAGTAGGCTTGTATAGCGATATACTTCCCTCTTAGAACGCTTTTGCTGCGTCCCATAGGTTTTGGATCGTCATTTTTTCATTGTCATTTGTCTCTGGGTCTCTTTTTATTGTCTCTTTGATTTCTTCTGTGATCTCTTCGTTATTTATTAACGTAGTTTTAGCCTCTATATGTTTGTGTTTTTTACGGTATTTTCCCTGTAATTGATTTCTAATCTCATAAGGTTGTGGTCAGAAAAGATGTTTGATACGATTTTAATTCTCCTAAATTTCCTGAGGCTTGATTTGTGACCCAAGATGTGATCGATCCTGGAGAATGTTCCGGCACACTTGAGAAGAAAGTGTAAGCTGCGGTTTTTGGATGGAATGTCGTATAAATATCAATTCAATCTATTTGTTTTATTTTTTCATTTAAAGCTTGTGCTTCCTTATTAATTTTCTCTTTGGATGATCTGTCCATTGGTGTAAGTGAGGTGTTAAAGTCCCCCACTATTATTGTGTTACTGTCGGTTTCCTCTTTTATAGCTGTTAGCAGCTGCCTTATGTATTGAGGTGCTCCTATGTTGGGTGCATAAATATCTACACTTGTTATATCTTCTTCTTGGATTGATCCCTTGACCATTACATAGTGTCCTTCCTTGTCTCTTGTAACATTCTTTATTTTAAAGTCTATTTTATTTGGTATGAGTATTGTTACTCCAGCTTTCTTTTGATTTCCATTTGCATGGAATATCTTTTTCCATCCCCTCACCTTCAGTCTGTATGTGTCCCTAGGTCTGAAGTGGGTCTCTTGTAGACAGCATGTATATGGGTCTTGTTTTTGTATCCATTCAGCAAGCCTGTGTCTTTTGGTTGCAGCATCTAATCCATTCACCTTTAAGGTAATTATCAATATGTATGTTCCTATTACCGTTTTCTTAATTGTTTTGGGTTTATTTTTGTAGGTCCTTTTCTTCTCTTGTGTTTCCCACTTAGAGAAGTTCCTTTAGCATTTGTTGTAGAGCTGGTTTGGTGGTGCTGAATTCTCTTAGAATGTCTGTAAAGCTTTTGATTTCTGCATTGAATCTGAATGAGATCCTTGCCGGGTAGAGTAATGTTGTTTGTAGATTCTTCCCTTTCATCACTTTAAGTATATTATGCCACTCCCTTCTGACTTGTAGAGTTTCTGCTGATAAATCAACTGTTAACCTTATGGGAGTTCTTTTTTATGTATCTGTTGTTTTTCCCTTGCTGCTTTCAATAATTTCTCTTTACCTTTTATTTTTGCCAATTTGATTACTATATGTCTCAGTGTGTTTCTCCTTGGTTTTATCCTTTATGGTACTCTCTGTGCTTCCTGGACTTGGGTGCCTATTTCCTTTCTCATGTTTGAGAAGTTTTCAAGTATAATCTCTTCAAATATTTCTTGTGTCCTTTTTCTCTCTCTTCTCCTTCTGGGACCCCTATAATGCAAATATTGTTGCATTTAATATTGTCCCAGAGGTCTCTTAGGCTGTCTTCATTTCTTTTCATTCTTTTTTCTTTATTCTCTTCTGCAGCAGTGAATTCCACCATTCTGTCTTACAGGTCACTTATCCGTTCTTCTGTCTCAGTTATTCTGCTATTGATTCCTTCTTGTGTATTTTTTATTTCAATTATTGTATTGTTCATCTCTGTTTGTTTGTTCTTTAATTCTTCTAGGTCTTTGTTAAACATTTCTTGCATCTTCTTGCCCTTTGCCTCCATTCTTTTACCAAGGTCCTGGATCATCTACACTATCATTATTCTGAATTCTTTTTCTGGAAGGTTGCCTATCTCCACTTCATTTAGTTGTTTGGGTTTTTATCTTGTTCCTTCATCTGTTACGTAGCCTTCTGCCTTTTCATCTTGTCTGTCTTTTGAAGGATGTGGTTTTTATTCCACAGGCTGCAGGATTGTAGTTCTTCTTGCTTCTGCTGTCTGCCCTCTGATGGATCAGGCTATCTAAGAGGTTTGTGCAAGTTTCCTGATGGGAGGGACTGGTGGTGGGTATAGCTGGCTGTTGCTCTGGTCGGCAGATCTCAGTAAAACTTGCCTGCTGATGGGTGAGGCTGGGTCTCCTCACTGTTGGTTGTTTGGCCTGGGGCAACCCAACACTGGAGCCTACCTGGGCTCTTTGATGGGGCTAGTGGCCCACTTCAAGAGGGCTCAGGCCAAGGGGCACCTCCCAGAACCTCCGCTGCCAATGTCCCTGTGCCCACACTGAGACAGAGCCCCCCCCCTACCCGCAGGACACCCCTAAACACCAGCAGGTAGGTCCGGTTCAGTCTCCATGGGGTCACTGCTCCTTCCCCTGGGTCCCAATATGCACATCACTTTGTGTGTGCCCTCCAAGAGTGGAGTCTCTGTTTCCCCTAGTCCTGTCCAATTCCTGCAATCAAATCCTGCTAGCCCTCAAAGTCTGATTCTCTAAGAATTCCTCCTCTTGTTGCCGGACCCCCAGGTTTGGAAGCCTGACATGGGGCCCAGACCCTTTACTCCAGTGAGTGGACTTCTCTGGTATAAGTGTTCTCCAGTTTGTGGGTCACCCACCCAGCAGTTATGGGATTTGATTTTATTGTGATTGTGTCCCTCCTACCATCTCATTGTGGCTTCTCCTTTGTCTTTGGATGTGGTGTATCTTCTTTGGTGAGTTCCAGTGTCTTTCTGTCAATTATTGTTCAGCAGTTAGTTGTGATTCCAGTGTTCTCGCAAGAGGGAGTGAGAGCACGTCCTTCTACTCCGCCATGTTGAACCATCTCTAAAACAGTTTTTTGTCTTGTTTATCTATTTTTTATATAGTGTTGTGGATATGTTAATCCCATAATCATAATTTATCCCTCTCCCCCTTTCCCCTTTGGTAACCATAAGTTTGTTTTCTATGTCTGTGAGTCTGTTTTGTTAATAAGTTCATTTGTATGTCTTTTTTAGATTCCATATAAGTAATATATGATATTTGTCTTTGTCTGACTTTCTTCTCTTAGGACTATAATCTCTAGGTCCATCCAAGTTGTTGCAAATGGCATTACTACATTCTTATATAAATAAATAAATATATATATATACACCACATATTCTTTTTCTATTCATCTGTTGATGAATATTTAGTTTTCCTTTTGTGATTGGCTACTGTAGATAGTGCTGATATGAACATTCGGGTGCATGTATCTTTTTAAGTTAGAGTTTTCATCGTTTCTGGATATATGTCCACGAGTGGGATTGCTAGAACATATGGTAATTCTATTATTAGATTTTAAAGGAAACTCCATACTGTTTTCCACAGTGCTGCACCAATTTACAATCCCACCAACAGTGTTGGAGGGTTCCCTTTTCTCCATATCCACTCCAGCATTTGTAGAGTTTTTGATGATGGCCATTCTGACTGGTGTGAGGTGATGTCTCATTGCAATTTTGATTTGCATTATTCCAGTAATTTATTCCAGTAATTAGCGATGTTTAGCATCTTTTCATGTGCCTGTTGGCCATCTGTATGTCGTCTTTGGAGAAATGTCTATTTAGGTATTCTTCCCTATTTTTTTTTTTTTTTTTTTTTTTTTTTTTTTTTTTGCGGTACGCAGGCCTCTCACTGTTGCGGCCTCTCCCGTTGCAGAGCACAGGCTCTGGACACACAGGCTCAGCGGCCATGGCTCACAGGCCCAGCTGCTCTGCGGCATGTGGGATCTTCCCAGACCGGGGCATGAACCCATATCCCCTGCACTGGCAGGCGGATTCTCAACCACTGCGCCACCAGGGAAGCCCTGCCCATTATTTTAATTAGGTATTTTTTTGTTTTTGATATGGATCTACGTGAGATATTTGTATATTTTGGAAGTTAATTCCTTGTCAGTCACATTGTTTGCAAATATTTTCTCCCGTTCTGTAGGCTGTCTTTTCATTTTGTTTATGGTTTCCTTTGCTGTGCAAAAGCTTTTAGGTTTAATTAGGTTCCATTTGTTTATTTTTGTTTTCATTTCCCTCACTCTGGGAGATGTATTGAAAAATATTGCTGCGATTTATGTCAGAGAGTGTTCTGCCTATATTTTCCTCTAAGACTTTTATAGAATACAGTATTACATTCAGGACTTTAATCCATTTTGAGTTTATTTTTGTGTATGGTGTTAAAGACTGTTTTAATTTCATTTTTTTTTTTTACAGGAAGCTTTCCAGTTTTACCAGCACCATTTATTGAAGAGACTGGTTTTCCTCCATTGAATAGTTTTGCTTCCTTTGTTGTTGATTAATTGACCATAGATTTGTGGATTTATCTCGGCTTTCTATGTTGGTCCATTGATCTATATTTCTGTTTTTGTGCCAGTACTATACTGTTTTGATTATTGTAGCTTTGTAATACAGTCTGAAGTCAGGGAGCCTGATTCCTCCAGCTCTGTTTTCCTTTCTCAAGATTGCTTTGGCTATTTGGTGTCTTTTGTGTTTACACACAAATTAATTTTTTTTTATTCCAGTGCTGTCAAAAATGCCACTGGTAACTTGATAGAGATTGCATTGAATCTCTAGATTGCCTTGGGTAGTATGGTCATTTTAACAGCATTTATTCTTTCATCCGACAACACAGTATATCTTTCCATCTATTTGTATCTTCTTCAGTTTCTTTCATCAGTGTCTTATAGTTTTCTCAGTGTGGGTCTTTTGCCTCCTTAGGTAGGTTTATTCTTAGGTATTTTATTATTTTTGATGCAATGGTAAATGGTACTGTTTCCTTAATTTCTCTTTCTGATAGTTCATTGTTAGTGTATAGAGATATAACAGATTTCTGTATATTAATTTTGTATCCTACAACTTTACCAAATTCATTGATGAGCTCTAGTAGTTTTCTGGTAGCATCTTTAGGATTTTCTATGATGTATAGTATCATGTCATCTGCAAACAGTGACACTTTTATTTCTTACTTCCCAGTTTGGATTCCTTTTATATCTTTTCCTTTGCTTATTGCTGTGGCAAGGACTTCCAAACTGTGTTGAATAAAAGTGGCAGGAGTTGTCATCCTTCTCTTGTTCCTGTTCTTGAAAGGAATGCTTTCAGCTTTTGACCACTGCATGTGATGTTAGCTGTGGGTTTGTCAAATATAGCCTTTATTATGTTGAGCTATGTTCCCTCTGTGCCCACTTTCTGGAGAGGTTATTTTTTAATCATAAATGGATGTTGAATTTTATGAAAAGTTTTTCTGCATCTATTGAGATGATCATTTGGTTTTTTATTCTTCAATTTGTTAATGTGGTATATCACATTGATTAATTTGCAGATATTGAAAAATTCTTGCATCCCTAAGATAGATCCTACTTGATCATGGAGTATTATCCTTTTAATGTATTATTGGAGTCATTTTGCTAGTATCTTGTTGAGTATTTTTTCATTTATGTTCATCAGTGATATTGGACTGTAATAGGTTTTTTTGTGATATCTTTGTTTGGTTTTGGTGTCTTGGTGATGGTGACCTCATAGAATGAGTTTGGAAGTGCTCCTTCCTCTGCAATTTTTTGTAATAATTTCAGAAGGATAGGTGTTATCTCTTCTCTCAATGTTTGGTAGAATTCACTTGTGAAGCCATCTGGTCCTCGACTCTTGTTTGTTGGGAGTTTTAAAATTACTGATTCAATTTCAGTACTGGTAATTCGTCTGCCCATATTTCCAATTCCTCTTGTTTCAGTCTTGGGAGATTGTATCTTTCTAAAAATTTGTCCATGTCTTATAAATTGTGTATTTTGTTGGCATATAGTTGCTCTTATTATCCTTTGTATTTCTGAGGTGTCATTTGTAACTTCTCCTTTTTCTTTTCTGATTCCAATGATTTGGGCCCTCTCCCTTTTTTTCTTGAGAAGTCTGCCTAAAGGTTAACATTTTGTTTGTCTTTTCAAAGAACAGCTTTTAGTTTCATTTATGTCTTCTATTATTTTCTTAGTCTCTATTTTGTTTATTTCTGTTCAATTTTTAAGGGAGCAAAACTACTCTTCTGTATCATACTATAATGGTGTATACATGTCCTTACACATTTGTTAAAACCCACAGAGTGTACAATACCAAGAGTGAAACTTAGTGTAAACTATGGACTTTTGGTTACAATGATGTGTCAATGTAGGTTCATCAATTGTAACAAAATATCACTCTGGTGAAGGATGTTGACAGTGGAGGAGTTTGTACATGTATGGAAATGGGGGTATATGGGAACTCTCTGTACATTGTTATAAATATGCTGTGTACCTAAAAGTGATCTAAAATATAAAATTAAAACAGTGGGGCTAGGGCAGGGGCTAGTTATAGCTATATAAGTTTGTATTTGGGAGCTTCAAAGTGATAATACAGTGACATATCTTGATTGTGAGAGTGGTTTCATAAAGCTACTCCTGAGATAAAATTTCATAAAACAATATTTGCACAAACAAATTAGTGTATATACAATAAATCTGAAGAATCTCACTGGATAATATAAAAATACATTTATAATATTTTTTACATATACCTATGTACTCAACTCCACCACCACCATTCTTTCTTTAATCATGCACAGTCAAGTTCCTGTCTAATGTACTTTAATTTCAGTCATTTCATGTTGATTAACAGATGTTGAACTATCCTTGCATTCCTGGAATAAATCTCTCTTGATTACAATATATGATATTTTTAATGTGTTGTTGAATTTGGTTTGTTAATATATTGTTGAGGATTTTTTAATCTATGTTTTTCAGGGATACAGACCTCTAATTTTTGTGTGTGTGTGTGTATTTCTAGTCTGGTTTTAGTATCAGTGTAATGTTGACCTCATAAAATAAGTTTGGAAGTGTTTCCTCTTCTATTTTTGGAAGAATTTGAGAACAATTTTTATTAGTTCTCTTTTGAATGTTTGGTAGAACTACCCAGGGAAGCCATCTGGTCTGGACTCTTGTTCTTTGGGACATTTTTGATTAGTGATCCAATCTTCTTACTACTAATAAATCTGTTCAGATTTTCTAACTCTTTATGAATTTATTTATTCTAGGTTATCAAATTTGTTGGCATATAATTGTTCATACTAATCTCTAAGATCCTTTGTATGTTCTTCATTTTAAAGAATAGCTTGTGGCATATAGAATTTGTGTTGACTTTTTTTTCTTTCAGCTTTTTGATTAGATAATCTAACTTCTTTCTAGTATCCTTAATTGCTGATCTTATTGAGGATTTCTTGTACATGATGAATTTTCTCCAGCTGCTATCAAGAGTCTTTCTTTTTCTTTGGTCTCTGACAATTTGACTAAAACGTGTCTAGGGGTAGATTTCCTTGAATCTAACCTACTGAGAGCTTGTTGAGCCTTTTGGATCTGGATAATTAAGTTTTTCATCAAATTTGGAAAGTTTGGGTCCACTGATTCTTCAGATATTCTTTGTGCCTCTCTCTCTGTCTCCTGTCCTTCTGGGACTCCCATTTTGTGTATGTTGTTATTCGATGACATCTATTTTAGGCTAAAAAATGGTCCCTCCAATTTGTCCATGTCAAATCCTTGGAATCAGTTAATGTTACCTTATTTGGAAAAAAATTGTCTTTTCAGATGAAATTAAGTGAAAGATCTTAGAGATGAGATCATCCTGAATTATCCAGGTGGACCATATATCTAATTACAATTGTTCTTTGAGAGATACAGGGCTAGAACAGATAGAAGAAGGAGACAAGTGACTTCCCTGGCAATCCAGTGGTTAAGACTTCGCATTCCAATGCAGGGGGTGTGGGTTCGATCCCTGGTCAGGGACCTAAGATCCCACATGCCTGATGACCAAAAAACCAAAACATAGAAGAAATATTGTAACAAATTCAATAAAGATTTTTAAAAATGGCCCACATCAAAAAAATCTTTAACAAAAAAAGAGGAGGAGGCAATATGCTCACAGGCATACATATTAGAGCAGTGTAGCTCAAAGGATTCCAACAGACACCAGAAGCTTGAAGAGGCAAACAATGGATTCTCTCTCAAAATGTGAAGGGAATATAGCCTTGACAATACCTTGACTTGGACTTTGGCTTCCAGATATGTGAGGAATAATTTTCCATCATTTTAAGCCATCAAGTTTGTTGTGTTTTATATGGTAGCTTAAGAAAACTAATACCGTGTCTCACAGGTCTCTGAGGCACTGTTTATTTTTTTCATCTCTAATTCTCCTACTGGATAATAATCACCCATCTCCAAGTTAGCTAACTCTTTGTTCTTCTCCCTCAAATTTGCTACTGAACCATCTATTCAATGTCTTTTAATTTCCGTATTGTACTTTTTAAACTCCTGAAAATTTTTAATTGATTTAAAATTTTTTCTATCACTTTATTGACATTCTCTGTTTGATGGGTTACCATTGCCATATTTTTCTTTAATTCTTTAGATATGTTTCTTCTTTGTTCAGTGAATATATTTTTAATACTCATTTAAAATCCTATCCAGTGGGCTTCCCTGGTGGTGCAGTGGTTGAGAGTCCACCTGCCGATGCAGGGGACATGGGTTCGTGCCCTGGTCCGGAAAGATCCCACATGCCATGGAGCAACTGGGCCCGTGAGCCATGGCTCCTGGGCCTGCACATCCGGAGCCTGTGCTCCACAATGGGAGAGGCCACAAGATTGAGAGGCCCGCATACCACAAAAAAAAAAAAAAAAATACTATCCAGTGAATTCAACATCTGGGCCCACTAGATACAGTTTCTATTGATTCCTTCCTTCTAGTATATGGGCCAAACATGTTTGTTTCTTTCCATGTCTCATAATTTTTGTTGAATATCAGTTATTTTAAATAATGTAATGTGGTGCCCTGGAATCAGATTTCCCTCTCTCCAGGGTATTTTCATGTTGTTGACATTGCTGAAAATTTGTATAGTGATGCTCCTGGATTACTTCTGTAAGTATATATTATATGTTATGGGCGAGCATGGAAGTCTATTCTCAGTTAGCTTAGTGGTCAACTAATAGATAGTTCTTGTTAAATTTCTTGAACCAGTGAGACTCCCAACTTTTTTTTTTTTTTTTTTTTTTGCAGTACGTGGGCCTCTCACTGCTGTGCCCTCTCCCGTTGCAGAGCACAGGCTCTGGACGCGCAGGCTCAGCGGCCATGGCTCACAGGCTCAGCCGCTCCGCGGCATGTGGGATCTTCCCGGACCGGGGCATGAACCCATGTCCCCTGCATCGGCAGACGGACTCTCAACCATTGCGCCACCAGGGAAGCCTGAGACTCCCAACTTTTACTGCGGATTTCTGTATGTGTGCTGTGGTAAGTGTTAGAGAATCTGGCAAGAACTTTACAACTTTGCCTTAGGTTTCTCTTTCTATGTATGCAGAGCCTCAAGGTTAGTCAGAGACTAGAGGTTAGAACCATCTAAGGACTTTCCTAGGTATGTACACAGACCTGTTCATAAGCATAAACTTGTAGATTCCCAGTAATATGTCTGTACTTTCAAAGCTTCCTAGGGATATCTCATTCTCCAGATTTTCCTTTTAAGATTTTGGCCAGCCTCTTGTCTACATCACATAATACAGCCATCTTAGGCTGTCATAATTTAAAACAATTACTGGGTTTTTTTAGCACATATCCTAGTTAACAAGATTTCCTCATTGAGTAAGCTCTTGAGTAAAGACAAATGCTGTAGATGTGCCTTTTTCTATATTCCAAAAAAGCCAAATGGTGACAATTCTCTGAGCATGTTTTTTAAAGAGACTCCAAACCTATTTTCTCCCACCAGTGGCTACTAGCCTGCTGACACAACTAATATTGTTTCAAAATCGCTTGTTTCTAAGGTTATCATGATACTAGGAAGAGGGGAAGTGTAACAGGACAATTTGAGTGCTTACCAAAATTCAGCAATTCTTCTTGATTGATTATGAAACATGAGATTTTGATAATGTTTTCTGCTGTTTGCAAACTTTCATGGAGGGTAGATATGATAAGGAGAGCCTTTTCCTGATATTCTGGAAGTTCCCCCCAAAAGCACTTCTGTGCTTTTGGTAATATTTGATTCCAGTTTTGCTTTCTAGGTTATGTTTAGAAGAATGTGATTCCACTTAAGGGCACAATTGTTTTGTTGGTCATAAGTTTCTTCTTTCAGATTTATCTATTCCCCTGATTTTTATCTTTCTACTTTACAGAAATAATATACAACGTCTTCAACTGATAGCATCTCTGTTTTGGCAATTCTTCTTTTGCTTATGTACACATACACAACTTTATTTAAACTTATTTTCTCTCATTTCAATGAGGTTATGAGGAATTAAATTATACATAGTTGTTTATTCTATCAAATATGTTAGGTAGACCTAACATTCAGTGTTTATATTTAATTTACAAGATCCATATGCACATTATGAATATGCACATATTGATAATGAACATGTTCCTGTAATTTAATAAATACCTAATTGAATGTTGTATTTTGAAAAAATGCTCTTTAGTTTTGAAAGAGTTTTATTATTGTTCATGGGCACTTTACTCAAGTAGATGATACTCATGTTTAATGTTCTCTAGTTTCAATAGTTTAAATACTGAAAGAACAGTTAATAGACATATTCTTTATTTAGAAGCACCTTGTTATGCTGTACAAGAAAAAGTCTTGAATCTACATATCATTAATAGAAATGTCAGTGTAAGCTGGGCATTACTCTAGTGAAATTAATGACTATTTAAGATATATGAATTCCATTCCTCCAGTGTATTTGTTAAAGTATGTGTAAACTAAAAGATATGCACTCTCACTTGTAAAAATATAATAGTATTATCTAGTTAAAAATAACAGCTACTCAAATAGTTTCTAAGTATGAAAATTGATATATTGAGCAGGCAGAAAAATGTATATGAAAAAAACTACCATCTCTGATGTAAGGTTTCTACCTGAGTAAAAATGTAAATTTTCTTCATGAACTTCAAATGCATTTCAATTGTAATTACATAACATAACCAGTGCTTTTGTGCCTTCATTTATTATTCCTTTTACTTCTGAGGTCTATAAAAGAAAGCTTGGAGGATGAAATGATTATTGAGATTAGAGCTAACTACATCATTTTGATCTGTTTTCACAAAATGCAGACAAAGCCTTTTTTTGTTTCTTTCCAGTAGTGCTCAGGCAGTTTGGAAATGTGAAGTTTTGAATTATGCAACGATAAGTGGCTCATACTTTACCTATAACAAGAGTGTGTGCTTTAGTCATGAGTGTGAGCTATCTTCATTTTTAGGAATCACTTCTCTGAGACAAAAAATCACCAACGTTACTATAAGCTCTTAGTAAAGAATGGTTCTATGTGTTAATAAAGTGTTTCTCTTCATAAACCTTTCTCAAAGAAGCTTTCAAGTTGAATTTGGTAAGCTTTCCATTCCATTTTTTTCAAGAGTTAAGTATGTCTACTTGAATTTTAATATCCAAGGGAAAGCATCTTTCTTACAGGTGAACAAAAAAATGTCACTTTGCATTACTGAGAAAATCCCCACCATCTTTTGGAAGTCTTGCTGGTTAACCACTAGTAGTTATTAAGTTAACAGATCAGAAGAGTCCAGACTTACTAAAACATTGTAGTCAACTAATTATTCCGTAGTCTGCAGGAGTAGCACAGTTAAATCCATATCAAATATCCCTAAGAATATTGAATTAGTTACAGATACTCATTTACTCACAACAATAACTATCTCCTCATATAGAAGAATAGTGAAATAATTATAAGAATAAAGCATCCCCTAAGGTTATAGAGAAAACCTAGAACTTAGCCCAGGTGTATTTTGAGGATAAAGATGAAGACAGGGCACCTGAGATTGTAAAGGGTCTTCCCGGCTGAGGTATAAAGTAACATAGCATGCTGGCAAACAAATTTGCTAAACATAACTGTTAAGCAATTCAATAAACATTTTCACTTTCTCTGAAACATATGACAGTAGAAACTGTGAAATAAATTGACCCCAATATGCAGTTGAGTGTAAAGCCCCTGGGACAAGTCCAGCTATGTAGGTGGAGACATTTATGCCTGGCCACAGCTGGCCTAGAATATACTTTACTAAGAAAGGAGAATTCAGTATAAATTAGAAAAAAGAGGGGGATAAAATTTCAAGAAAGAGAAAAGCATGTCTATCAGTCTCATATTTAATTGTTTTTCTTTCTACAAGGCTTCATTTTTTAAAGATTTTTAACAAGAAGAAATTTTAAAACTACAACAACAAATGGTACACTGTGGATTTCAGTCTAAAGGCTTTCTGACTGCAGCATCTCACAAGATGCTTAACTTTTAAGACAGGGAAGCTTCTTTTTGTTGATTGACTTTGACATACCAAGATATAGGAGGGTAAATAGAATGTTAAAGTGATTTTTCTATCCCTTTCTCTGTATTATATTCTAATTACTTCATTATTTCTTCAAAAATATTGTATATGCTACTAAATTAAAGCCTTGAGAACATTGTTAGTCTACTTGTAGATTTAAAAAAATATTTAACTTTCATTTGTTAACTTGCTTATTTTATGCTTCCTCCTTCCATGGAATTTAAACTCCATGAGTGCAAAGACCTGTGTGTTTTCTTCAGTCTTCTATCTCCAGTGTCCATATTAACACCTGAGACAAATAGTGAGCTCAGTAACTTTTAGTAGGTATGTTATTATGACTTCATTTACAAATATATTATTCAAGTATTGCTGTAGAACCAATAAGCTGCATAGTGCTCATACTGGAAAAACAAAGGAAATTATCCAAATTTTGCTATACATTCAAGCAAAAACAAAAATATTATGAAAATTAAAGGATTTTATTTTCAAGTTTTATCTGGTTGTCAAAAACATCTAATATTTGTATTCTATAAGTTTTGTCTTTGAGTAATGTGATTTTCTTTTTCTTAATAAAATGACATGTTATCAAGATGAAGAGGAGATTTAAATATAGACATATGGTTAGAGTAGATGTTGCTTAGGGTCACTTCTAACCCTGAGATTACAAGATGACTTTGGAAATGAGACTTCCAGAGGAGCTTGGCCAATCAGTAATTGTTTAGAACTCTACCTTATAATCTATTTTACAAACTGGGACACTTCAAAAGTGAAATGAGGTGTTTTTAATAATTAGACCAGAAAAAGTGGCATAAAGGATATTGTCTAGAGAAAACTAGGATTTTATTTCTCACTATCTAGAGTGATGGTTTTAGGATATCTCTTTCTGAGACTTGACAGTAATTGACTGAAAAAATCCTCATGAGTCCGAAGGTCTCACATACACACACAGACACAGAAATGTGGAAAAAATCTTGGGGTTCCACAGTATCTGGAAGGTCTGAGAAAGACACAGTGCTCTTCAGTAGCCAAAACATGGGCTAGTCAGAAATGCAGAGATGATCTTACTGATCATCTTACTCCTGGCATCTGTTTCATTAAAAAACCTTTTATTTGTCTGCTTTTTGCTAGAGATTTCAGTATCTGAATTTTGGGAAAATTAATCAATCAGTGGAAGTGGACATTATCGTCACAGAGCCAAGTTCACAAGTGTACAGAAGGAGTTACCAAATGAAAAATGAACTCCATTCAAAAAACATTGATAACCTAACAAAAAGTTAGAGGGATTAATATAAATTACAATCTATCCAGACTAAACAGTAGCAAATGATAATGATAACTGCCTTATAAATTTGTGACCAAGGTAGGATTATCCAAATGTTTGGTATTTGTGTCTGGGTTTACTCTTCTAATCCCAAAAGAGTTGGTTTAAATTATGCTTACAAAAGTAGATCTGCTCTTTGTGGTTTGCATCTGTCCATTATTTATACACGACATATTTACTGTAATGCTCTTAAGTCTGACAATTGTTTCTAACTGCAGTTATTTGGCTCACATTCTTTTTGTGAAATATTTGGGAGTGCTTTTTTAGAGTGGAAACAACAGATAAACTCTTCTTTAAGAGTGATAAGAATCACGTGAATAACTTTAAGACCAGAATAAGGAAAGGACATTTCTGAGGACTGAGAACTTGGGCTACTTCCTGGGGAAGTATAAATATATAAAAAACTAAATTGCAACTTACTCTCACATGGATTAACCATTTATGAAGAAACTGAAGCTGATAGTATGTTCTCATCATATACTGTTGATGCATCAAAGAGTGAAGAGATTAGCTGAAAGAAGGATCAGAGTGATTATGTTTGTATGCATCTGAAAGTGTTAAGTGAATAAAAGGTCTTCAGAACAGTAAGTGTTAAAATGTTTACAGATATTCTCATGTATAACATTTTACCATTTTCTTATGTTTGCTTTTGCTTTATATATACTTCTGGTTTAAGAGATCCTACATTCAGTATTTAAAATAGCTGTTTTATTACTATTTTTTATAAAGCTTCTGATTTTGTGAACATAGTGTCTCTATAGAAACAAAAACTCTAAGATTATTTTGGAAAAAAATTTTATGTCGAGAAAAATAATAGAAAACAATACAGTGATAAAACATCCAAAATAGTTCTGTTGTTGTTGCTGGAAAGGGTAATAACTTCTTTGTTGCTTGGCACATTACGTAGTATATAAATGTTATATTCTTAACTTAAATGGCTTAGATAATCAGAAAAAGTAAAAAGACCTAAAAGGTTTAGAAAATTCATTTAGTCTAGTATCACTGACTTGGGTATACCTTTTAAGACCTTTTAATGCATTTTTTATTTTTCAATTTCAAAATAAAAAGTTTAGAATTGATGTATTTCATAATAGGTGATGTAAAAATTAACCTATAATAATGAGTTTTATTTTATAAAATGTGTTTTTAATCAAGTAATAATGCCCATATTCATTTTTTGTGATTGTAGTAAATAGGCAAAATAAAAATAGATATGGTCACAGGAACATATTTTACCTACCAGCAAATTATAAAATAACGATGGAAATCAGAAAGGCCAAAGGAAAAAAAAAAAAAAAAAGAAAGAAAACTTTCCCTTTCTTTGAGATACATTATCTCAAACTGAATTCTGTTTTCCTTGTTTTTATAATGAAGTCTTCTAGCCGTGTTAATATGAATTCTGAAAAAAGTGAGTTTCTCAAGTTTCTTTAATTCCAATAACTGCAGTTATAGAAGGGTGTGATTTTATTTGTGTGTGACAATTATGGAGAAACATTCAATACAGTATGATTAGAATTTAATCAGGTCAGTGGAGTGTGAGCCATTACACAGGAAGTACAGCTCCTGAGGCAATAGAAATCTCATGTAGAAATGTATACTTATTACCTTATTGAGAGTGTTTGGGTTTGCAGTTTACCAAAGTGTAAATAGCCAATGTTTTTTATAAGTTGTGTGTAACTTGATTAGCGGATAAACTAAAGTGCATAATAAGCCATTTTACCATATACAGTTACCCATTCAAGCCTGCCATCCATTGAGCTGTGCTTAAAAGGACGTTTGCAGGATACTGTAACTACTTCTTTATTTCAGAGTTTCTTTGTTTATGTATCAGCATACAAAATTTAGTAATTAGCAATGCGTCTCAGTTCATTTAATGTAAATGAGCAAGATTTCAACTCTACTATATTCTATTAGGGTGTAATAGCTCTCTTGACCTCTACCTCCACCCCAGGGAAAATGAAAATAGCAGTGCCTTCCTTTCTCTTCATGAAAATGTAAAGTACCTTTTACATCAATTTGTATTTATGAATGAAAAAAAATGTGAGATTACTTTTATTTATCAGACTCAAACTGTAGTAAATCATGGCATAAATGTGCACTTTTGGGGGTTTGAGCCACAAATTAAAGTCAACAATATTTTCACCTTTTCTTTATGAATAGAAACTTCAAACAGAAAATAAACATTTCAAATTGCTTTTTCTTTCAACATGCAGGAAGAGAAACAATTTTCAGAAGTTAATAACATTTCTGCAAAGGCTGTGGGAGAATCATGCAATGCTAAACTGCATAGCACAGAAGTCTGCTAAACAAAAAACTTTTTGGAACCTCTACTGCATTTTTTTCTTTACTGTTCCATAAGATTTAAAGTACTTTCAAAGAGTAACCATTTTTTAGAAACTGGATGTCTTATACATCTTAGAGAAGGAGACATTTAAACCATAATTCAATCTTATATCAATCACAGTCATGAAGGTAAGGAATTTCTGAAATATGTTTTCTTTGACACTTCTAGAAATATATGAAAGCTCTGTTATTTTTAATGCATGTCTTAATGAGGAAAATATTTCAATGGGTTATATTTTTTTGATTAAGACATTTGTTTTCCCAATTATGACTTGATATGACTGTAATTTTACATAGAATGGATATATTTTACAACTCTTTAAACAAGGGAAAAAAACTTTGGAAAAAAATATGATGTGGAAGTTTAATGCCTTATGAATTAACCATATGGCTGAGATTGTCTTTCTCTCTACTCTCACTCTAGCCAGAAATCACATTGTAGCTGACAGCCATCTTGCTAAGTCTAGCACCTTGTATTGGTAGAACTAAACATAAAACTCTCATTCTGGTGGTCACACACCCTGCGCCCAAAATGGAGCCCGCATTTCCACAGAGCTGGAACTCCTGGCTCGGGGTCTCTTTCCTCATCCGTCACTGAACTTCCCAGGAATCCGAGGGGAGGGCAGCCTCACTGAGGCTGCCGGCTCTGGAGGGGCCCCACCAGCCGAAGCCGCGACAGTCCTTGGGACTGCGGGCCAGAGTGAGTACAACTTGGAGGAGCTTCAAGATGGTGGAAGAGTAAGACGCGGAGATCACCTTCCTCCCCAAAAATACATCAGAAATACATCTACATGAGGAACAACTCCTACAGAGCACCTACTGAATGCTGGCAGGAGACCTCAGACCTCCCAAAAGGCAAGAAACTCTCCACAGAGCTGAGTAGGGTAAAAGAAAAAAAAGAAAAAAACAGAGACAAAGAATAGGGGCAGGAACTGCACCAGTGGGAGGGAGCTGTGAAGGAGGAAAGGTTTCCACACACTAGAAGCCCCTGCGTGGTTGGAGATTGCGGGTGATGGAGGGAGGGAAGCTTCGCAGCCACGGAGGAGAGCACAACAACAGGGATGCAGAGGGCAAAGCGGAGAGATTTCCTCACAGAGGATTGGTGCCGACCAGGACTCACCAGCCAGAGAGGCTTGTCTGCTCCCCTGCCAGGGCGCGCGGGGCTGGGGGCTGAGCTCAGGATTCGGTTGGATCCCAGGGAGAGGACTGGGGTTGGCTGCGTGAACACAGCCTGAAGGGGACTAGTGCGCCACACCTAGCCAGGCGGGAGTCCAGGAAAAAGTCTGGAGCTACTGTAGAGACGAGACTTCTTCTTGCCTCTCTGTTTCCTGGTGCGCGAGGAGAGGGCATTAAGAGCGCCGTTTAAAGGAGCTACAGAGACAGGTGCGAGCCGCGGTTATCAGTGCGGATGCTAGAGAAAGGCATGGGACACTAAGGCTGCTACTGCAGCCACCAAGAAGCCTGTGTGCAAGCACAGGTCACTGTCCACACCTCCCCTCCCAGAAGCCTGTGCAGCCCGCCACTGCCAGGGTCGCGTGATCCAGGGAAAACTTCTCTGGGAGAACGCACAGCATGCCTCAGGCTGGTGCAACATCATGCAGGCCTCTGCCGCTGCAGGCTCGCCCTGCATCCGTAGCCCTCCCTCCCCACTCCTGAGTGAGCCAGAGCCACCAAATCAGCTGCTCCTTTAACCCCATCCTGTCTGAGTGAAGAACAGATGCCCTCAGGCGACCTACACGCAGAGGCGGGTCCAAATACAAAGATGAACTCTGGGAGCTGTTTGAACAAAGAAGAGAAAGGGAAATCTCTCTCAGCCATCTCAGGAGCAGCAGATTAAATCTCCACAATCAACTTGATGTACCCTGCATCTATGGAATACCTGAATAGACAACGAATCATCCCTAATTGAGGAGGTGGACTTTGGTAGCAACTATATATATATATATATATATATTTCCCATTTTTCTTTTTATGAGTGTTTATGTGTATGCTTCTGTGTGTGATATTGTCTGTATAGCTTTGCTTTTACCATTTGTCCTAGGGTTCTGTCTGATAATGTGTTTTTTTTTAATTACTTAAAAAAACCTTTTTGTTTTTATATTTTTTTTAATTTTAATAACATTATATTCTATTTTACTTCATTTTATTTTATCTTCTTCTTTCTTTCTTTTCTCCCTTTTCTTCTGAGCCTTGTGGAGGACAGGCTCTTGGGGCTCCAGCCAGGCCTCAGGGCTGTACCATGGAGGTGGGAGAGCCAAGTTCATGACACTGGTCCACAAGAGACCTCACAGCTCCACATAATATCAAATGGTGAAAATCTCTCAGAGATCTCCATCTCAACACCAAGACCCAGCTCCACTCAACGACCAGCAAGCTACAGTGCAGGACACCCTATCCCAAACAGCTAGCAATAGAGGAACACAACCACATCCATTAGCACAGAGGCTGCCTAAAATCGTAATAAGGCACAGACACCCCAAAACACACCACCAGACGTGGACCTGCCCACCAGAAAGACAAGATCCAGCCTCATCCACCAGAACACAGGCACTAATCCCCTCCACCAGGAAGCCTACAGAAACCACTGAACCAACCTTAGCCACTGGGGACAGACACCAAAAACAATGGAAACTATGAACCTGCAGCCTGCGAAAAGGAGACCCCAAACAAAGTAAGTTAAGCAAAATGAGAAGACAGAGAAACACACAGCAGATGAAGGAGCAAGGCAAAAACCCACCAGACCTAACAAATGAAGAGGAAAGAGGCAGTCTATCTGAAAAAGAATTCAGAATAATGACAGTAAAGATGATCCAAAATCTTGGAAATAGAATGGAGAAAATACAAGAAACATTTACAAGGGCCAAGAAGAACTAAAGAGCAAATAAACAGAGATGAACAACACAAGAAATTAAATTAAAATTTCTCTAGAAAGGATCAATAGCAGAATAACTGAGGCAGAAGAACAGATACGTGACCTGGAAGATAAAATAGTGGAAATAACTACTGCAGAGCAGAATAAAGAAAAAAGAATGCAAAGAATAGAGGACAGTCTCAGAGACCTCTGGGACAACATTAAACACACCAACATTCAGATTATAGGGGTCCCAGAAGAAGAAGAGGAAAAGAAAGGAACTGGGAAAATATTTGAAGAGATTATAGTTGAAAAGTTCCCTAATATGGGAAAGTAAATAGTTAATCAAGTCCAGGAAACACAGAGAGTCCCATACAGGATAAATCCAAGGAGAAACATGACAAGACACATATTAATCAAACTATCGAAACTTAAATACAAAGAACAAATATTAAAAGTAGCAAGGGAAAAACAACACATAAGGGAATCCCCATAAGGTTAACAGCTGATCATTCAGCAGAAAGTCAGAAGGGAGTGGCAGGACATATTTAAAGTGATGAAAGAGAAGAACCTACGACCAAGATTACTCTACCCAGCAAGGATCTCATTCATATTTGATGGAGAAAATAAGTTTTACAGACAAGCAAAAGCTAAGAGAATTCAGCACCACCAAACCATCTATATAACAAATAGCTAAAGGAACTTCTCTAGGCAGAAAACACAAGAGAAGGAAAAGACCTACAATAATAAACCCAAAACAATTAAGAAAATGGTAATAGGAATATACCTATCAATAATTACCTTAAATGTAAATGGATTAAATGCTCCAACCAAAAGACATAGACTGGCTGAATGGATACAAAAACAAGACCAGTATATATGCTGTCTACAAGAGATCCACTTCAGACCTAGGGACCCATACAGACTGTAAGTGATGGGTTGGAAAAAGATATTTCATGCAAATGGAAATCAAAAAGAAAGCAGGAGTAGCAATTCTCACATCAGACAAAATAGACTTTAAAAAAACACTATTACAAGAGGCAAGGAAGGAGAGTACATAATGATCAAGGGAAGAATCCAAGAAGAAGATATAACAATTTTAAATATTTAGGCACCCAAAATAGGAGCACCTCAGTATATAAGGCAAATACAGCCATAAAAAGGGAAATCAACAGTAACACAATCATCATCCAAAATGAAAATAAATAAGGAAACACAAGCTTTAAATGATACATTAAACAAGATGACTTGATATTTATAGAACATTCCATCCCAAAACAACAGAATACACATTCTTCTCAAGGGTTCATGGAAAATTCTCCAGGATAGATCATATCTTGGGTCACAAAGCAAACCTTGATAAATTTAAGAAAATTGAAATCATATCAAATATCTTTTCTAACCACAACACTATGAGACTAGAAATCAATTACAGGGAAAAAATCTTTGAAAAATACAAACACATGGAGGCTAATTAATACACTACTTAATAACCAAGAGATCACTGAAGAAATCAATGAGGAAATCAAAAAATATTAGAAACAAATGACAATGAAAACACCACGACCCAAAACCTATGGGATGCAGCAAAAGCAGTTCTAAGAGGGAAGTTTATAGCTATACAAGTCTACCTTAAGAAAGAAGAAACATCTCACATAAACAACCTAACCTTACACCTAAAGCAATTAGAGAAAGAAGAATTTAAAAAACCCAAAGTTAGCAGGAGGAAAGAAAGATCATAAAAACAAGATCAGAAATGAATGAAAAAGAAATGAAGGAAAAAATAGCAAAGATCAATAAAACTAAAAGCTGGTTCTTTGAGAAGGTAAACAAAACTGATAAACCATTAGCCAGACTCATCAAGAAAAAAAGGGAGAAGACAATAGAATTAGAAATGAAAAAGGAGAAGTAACAACTGACACTGCAGAAATACAAAGGATCATGAGAGATTACTACAAGCAACTATATGCCAAAAAAATGGACAAGCTGGAAGAAATGGACAAATTCATAGAAATGCACAACCTTCCGAGACTGAACCAGGAAGAAATAGAAAATATGAACAGACCAATCACAAGAACTGAAATTGAAACTGTGATTAAAAATCTTCCAACAAACAAAAGCCCAGGACCAGATGGCTTCACAGGCGAATTCTATCAAACCTTTAGAGAAGAGGTAATACCTATCCTTCTCAAACTCTTCCAAAATATAGCAGGGGGAGGAACACTCCCAAACTCATTCTACGAGGCCACCATAACTCTGATACCAAAACCAGACAAAGATGTCACAAAGAAAGAAAATTACAGGCCAATATCATTGATGAACATAGATGCAAAAATCCTCACAAAATGCTAGCAAAAATAATTGAACAGCACATTAAAAAGGATCATACACCATGATAAAGTGGGGTTTATCCCACGAATGCAAGGATTCTTCAATATATGCAAATTAGTCAAGTTGATACACCATATTAACAAACTGAAGGAGAAACCCACACGGTCATCTCAATAGATCCATGAAAAGCTAAACCCACGCACATATGGTCACCTTACCTTTGATAAAGGAGGCAAGAATATACAATGGAGAAAAGACAGCCTCTTCAATAAGTGGTGCTGGGAAAACAGGACAGCTACATGTAAAAGAATGAAATTAGAACACTCCCTAACACCATACACAAAAGTAAACTCAAAATGGATTAAAGACCTAAATGTAAGTCCAGACACCATCAAACTCATAGAGGAAAACATAGGCAGAACACTCTATGACATAAATCACAGCAAGATCCTTTTTGACCCTCCTTCTAGAGAAATGGAAATTAAAACAAAAATAAATGAACAGGACCTAATGAAACTTTAAAGTTTTGCACAGCAAAGGAAACCTTAAACAAGACGATAAGACAACCCTCAGAATGGTAGAAAATATTTGCAAATGGAGCAACTGACAAAGATTAATCTCAAAAACATACAAGCAACTCATGTAGCTTAATATCAATAAAACAAACAACCCAATCCAATAATGGGCAGAAGACCTAAATAGACATTTCTCCAAAGAAGATATACATATTGCCAACAAACACATGAAAGAATGCTCAACATCATTAGTCATTAGAGAAATGCAAATCAAAACTACAATGAGATATCATCCCACACTGGTTAGAATGACCATCAAAAAATCTACAAAAAATAAATGGTAGAGAGGTTGTGGAGAAAAGGGAACTCTCTTGCACTGTTGTTGGGAATATAAATTGATACAACCCCTATGGAGAAATTTATAGAGGTTTATTAAAATACTAAAAATGAGAACTACCATACGACCCAGCAATCCATCTTCTGGGCATATACCCTGAGAAAACCATAATTCAAAAAGAGTCATGTAGGGCTTCCCTGGTGGCGCAGTGGTTGAGAGTCTGCCTCCCGATGCAGGGGACACGGGTTCGTGCCCCAGTCTGGGAGGATACCACATGACGTGGAGCAGCTGGGCCCGTGAGCCATGGCCTCTGAGCTTGTGCATCTGGAGCCTGTGTTCTGCAATGGGAGAGGCCACAACAGTGAGAAGCCTGCATACAGCAAAAAAAAAAAAAAAAAAAAAGTCATGTACCAAAATGTTCATTGCAGCTTATTTACAATAGCCAGGACATGGAAGCAACCTATGTGTCCATCAACAGATGAATGGATATAGAAGATGTGGCACATATATACAATGGAATATTACTCAGCCATAAAAAGGAATGAAACTGAGTTATTTTTAGTGAGGTGGATGGACCTAGAGACTGTCATACAGAGTGAAGTAAGTCAGAAAGAGAAAAACAAGTACTGTATGCTAACATATATATATGGAATCTAAAAAAAAAATGAAAAAGAAAATGGTCAGAAGAACCTATTCTTTATTTATTTATTTATTGGAATAAAGATGCAGACCTACTAGAGAATGGACTTGACAATACGGGAGGGGAAAGGGTAAGCTGGGACAAAGTGAGAGAGTGGCATGGACATATATACCCTACCAAATGTAAAATAGATAGCTAGTGGGAAGCAGCCGCATAGCACAGGGAGATCAGCTTGGTGCTAGTGACCACCTAGAGGCGTGGGATAGGGAGGGTGGGAAGGAGGGAGATGCAAGAGGGAAGAGATATGGGAACATATGTATACGTATAACTGATTCACTTTGTTATAAAGCAGAAACTGACATACCATTGTAAAGCAATTATACTCTAATAAAGGTGTTAAAAAACAAGAAAAACAAACAAAAAAAACTCTCACTCTGGCATCATTGGCTTAAGAGAGTTGTCAGCAAACGTTTTCTTAAAGGGTCAGAGAGTACATACTTTAGCTTTGTGGGCTATATAGTCTCTGTAGCAACTACTCAAGTTCATTCTTATAAAATAGCTATACATGATACATAAACAAGTGAGTATGGCTATCTCCCAGTAAAATATGGACACTGAAGTTTAAATCTCATAATTTTCACATGTCCTGAAGTAGTCTTGATTTTATTTTTTTCCAATAGTTTAAAAATGTAAAAACCATTCTAACTTGCCATACAAACAAGCATTGGTCTACTTTGGGTTGTGGGTCATAGCTTGCTGATCTCTAGTTTAAGATATGCTTCTTGTTGTGCTGGCTAAAATTGTATTTCTGTGCCCATGATGTACAATCTTCTTGCTTTAATTTTTGATCAATGCTCCCAGTCTTAATAAGAGTTTCCACATTTTGACAGAATTCTTGCTGGTTCCTTTAAGTCTTTCCAAACTGCTAAATCTCCTGCTTGCTTTCTTTTCCTTTTCCTTCCTTTTCTTCCCAGCATTTTCTCATTTGTACTGCTGCCTTTCATCAATCAACAAATACAATGCTAACATAATGTTACAGGCTCCTGCTAAGGTCCGGTCAATTCTCCAGACTATATTTTTTTTCCAATTCTATCTACTTCTTTTTGTTCTCCAAGACCCAACTTATTATGGATACAATAATGGAAACAACAATGGAAACAGCAATGAGTAAAACATACAAGGTGTTTGCTCTCATAGAGCAAAGTGAAGAAAAATATGTTGGGTATCAAAAATAAATGGTTTGCATATTCCTCATTCAAAGTAATAGGCCACTGGTTGTGGGTCCCAATGTCAACACACATGGACTGAGGTTGATAAATTTTTGATTTATTGTAACACATTTAACAAAATTTCTGAATATATTCTGTGTAATATACATAATCTGCCATGTTTAGAGTGAATGTGTGTATAAATTTTATTTGTTCCACCCAAACTCTCATCTAAGCAGCTTTATACCAGAGTGAGTTGATCATTTCATGTTATATTTATATGTTAAAGAAGGAAGACAAAAATAAATAGGCTTTAGTTTTTCTGTTAAATTTATATTATGATCTTAGCTTTCTTGGGAATTTGATGGTAAGGTATAGTAAAGATTGTTTATATAGTATTCAATGCATGTATAGATGGACCAAATTTCAGGGGAAATTATTTGCAGTGGTCCATGGCAATATCAGTTTATGCATTTCCACCCTAAAAAATTAGAACAAATGAATATTTTTGTCATATAAAATTCTGACTGGCATAATTATGTAGACTTAGCTACAGCTGAAACATATCTTCTAAAACTCCATCTAAATTCATGTTAACATCTTTCTTATTGGCAATTACTTAAAAATTCAGTTTTCTCATTTATTGCATGCCAAACAATAAAATTGCTAAGTGAAATTTAATGGTGCAAAGCAACATAAATAGGTGCTGAGGAAAAATGTACTAAACATGGCAGACAATACGTGAACGTCTGACTGGAACCTATTTCGTCAGAAATAATTAGGACATAAATTTAACATAATTGAGAAGTATAGAATTTGTTATTTAAATTTCTAATTTGTTATAGAAATTTAATAGTGCAAGTGTGTGATAGAAAGCAAGAACACATATTTCTTTAATTCTCAACTCTTTGTGGAGTATTATAACTGCTTGAAAGGATGCATAAAACTGTTGTATTTCAAGACAACAGAAGTGTTCTCTAGAAGAGGTATAACAGAATTGTTCAAAAAAAGAAAATACATGTTGATCAGGAAGTTTACTTTTTTTTTTTTTTAAAGAGAATGCTTGCAAGATTAAGTCTGAACCAAAAATAGGTAGAAAATTAATTCTGGAAAAAATTCTGCTGATAAAAGGTAATATTTTTGTTTATAAAATATTTACCATTCTGTATATATATTGAATGTTCTTGCATAATCTTTATTTCTATAATTTTTTACAAAATAATGATATATTCTCTAGTCTATACATATGTGGTTTAGCTACCTGCAGGGGCATGATGGAGTTCCTCCCAAAATTTGGTCCAGAGGTTGAGACTCATGATGCCAATACACACATATATACAGCAAGAAGATATCAAAAGGTATATTTACATAATAAAGCTTTTCTGGGGAGAGTGGCAGGGGGCTTTAAGCTGGAGTGAATATGTCTTGAGAAAGTGACCTTGGGTTTTTATTGTGCTTAGGGCATGTGCCCAGAGTTAGGGTTTTTGCACACAGCCAGGGATTTGTATGGTTTGAGTCTCCTACCCACACCAAAGAGGGTAGCATACAGGCTTTTTCTTAGATTCCCAGATGTGGGAGAGAAGGAAGGGTGAGACTTAAAAAATGGGGTCAGGCTCTTCATTACAATTGGCATACTTAAATGTAAAAAGTAAAATTTCTAATTTTGGAAATCAGCATATTAATAAATTTCTAAGAAGTCACATGAAAAACAGATAGTTCTACAGTGTCTACTATGGGTTAAGCACTGTACTTAGCATTTTGGTTATATTAAATAATTTAATTTTCACAAGAACTGGTAAGTGAGGAACTATTATCTGTATTTTTCCTAAAAGAAAACTAGTATATAAAACAAAGTAACATGTTCAATGACATGTGCCTAATGGCACATGCCCAGGTAGAAATTAGTTAAGGAAGGATTTATACAAAAATAGACTACTGCCAGAATGTGGAATTAAACCATATATCCTCCCTCTGGATAATGAGATTGTGTAAGTGGAATTAAATATTTTTTGCTTTTTCTTTAAGTTTTTGAAAATGAGAAAAAAACCTGCAAGAGCTCTCACTGTACTTATTTAACAAATATTTACTCTACTAGGGGGCTTAGCCTTTAGTCAAAGCAATTGTAAATTGGGATTTTTGTGGCAATTTAGAATAGAAAAGAATTCCCAAATATATTTCTATTTAATCCTTTTCATTAATATTTTCATTTTTGCATCAAACCACTTTTTTATTTCATCAATTTCAAAACTTTGACAGCCAAAGAAGCAGTTTGAACTCCAGTAGTGTTATGAAAACATGTAAGTCCATTTGGCATTACAATTTAACAGTCCATGTGATTGAGGGCAAAACTTGCCAAATGTATAAAAACAAGTAAGAAATAACCTGTGGTCACCTAATCTATGACAAAGGAGGCAAGAATATACAATGGAGAAAAGGCAGTCTCTTCGATAATTGGTGCTGGGAAAACTGGACAGCCACATGTGAAAGAATGAAATTAGAACACTCCCTAACACCATACACACAAAAAAATGGATTGAAGACCTAAATGTAAGACCTGATATGATAAAACTCTTAGAGGAAAACATAGGCAGAACACTCTCTGACATAAATCTCAGCAAGATCTTTTTTGATCCACCTCCTAGAGTAATCAAAATAAAAACAAAAATAAACAAATGGGACCTGATTAAATTAAACTTAAAAGCTTTTGCACAGTAAAGGAAACTATAAACAAAATGAAAAGACAACCCACACAATGGGAGAAAATATTTGCAAATGAAGCAACTAACAAGGAATTAATCTCCAAAATATACAAACAACTCATGCAACTCAATATTTAAAAACAACAACAACAAACAATCCAATCAAAAAATGGCCAGAAGACCTGAATAGACATTTCTCCTAAGACGACATACAGATGGGCAAGAGGCACATGAAAAGATGCTCAACATCTCTAATCATTAGAGAAATGCAAATCAAAGCTACAATGAGGTATCACCTCACACTCATCAGAATGGCCATCATCAAAAAAATATACAAACAACAAATGCTGGAGGGAGTATGGAGAAATAGGAACCCTCCTACACCATTGGTGGGAATGTAAATTGGTGCAGTCACTATGGAGAACAGTATGGATGTTCCTTAAAAAACTAAAAATAGAGCTACCATATGATCCAGCAATCCCAATCCTGGGCCTATATGTGGAGAAAACCATAATTCAAAAAGATACATAGATCCCAATCTTCATCGCAGTACTATTTACAATAGCTAGGACATGGAAGCAACCTAATTGTCCATTGATGGATGAATGGAAAAAGAAGATGTTGTATGTATATACAATGGAATATTACTCAGCCATTTAAAAGAACAAAATAATGCAATTTGCAGTGACATGAATGGACGTAGAGATTGTCATACTGAGTAAAGTAAGTCAGACAGAGAAAGATAAATATCATATCTCTTATATGTGTAATCTAAATAAACAGTACAAATGAACTTATTTACAAAACAGATATAGTCACAGATGTACAAAATAAAATTATGGTTACCAATGGGGAAAAGTGGGGAGGGATAAATTGGGATTGACATATACACACTACTAATTTAAAAATAGATAACTAACAAGAACCTGCTGTATAACACAGGGAGCTCTACTCAATACTCTGTAATGACTTATATGGAAAAAGAATCTAAAAATCAGTGGATGTATGTATGTGTGTAACTGATTCACTTTGCTATAAAGCAGAAAATAACACATCATAAATCAACTATACTCCAATAAAAATTAATTAAAAAAACAAGTAATAGGTAAAAATAAATACAGTAGAGAAAAAATAAGGCATTAAATGTAATGAACTAGTCATAAACCAGAATTTTTTATTTCTAACATGGTAAAGGATAAGAGTTAAACATTCTGAGTCACTGGAGAATCAGAATTTAGAATGTTTCAAGGGATGCTTATTTAGGGGAATGTGTGGAAACAGAAATCACTTTATAATCTTGTTAATATATCTCCATATTAATTAATATGGAGTTAAACAACATGCTATTGAAGAATCAATTGGCTCAAAAGAGAAATAAGAAAACAATACCTTGAGCCAAATGAAAATACAACATACCAAAACTTATGGGGTGTAGTAAAAGAAGTTCTAAGAGGGAAGATCATAGCAATAAACACCTACCTCAAGAAACAACACTCAAACAATCTAACTTTGCACCTTAAGGAACAAGGAAAATAACAAATGAAGCCAAAGTTAGTACAAGGAAGGACATGAATCAGAGCAGCAATAGAGAAAAAAGTACAATAGAAAATATCAATGAAACTAAGTGCTGGTTCTTTGAAAAGATAAACAAAATTGACAAACCTATAGCTAGACTCATCAACAATAACAAAAAACATCTCAACAAATCAGAAATAGAAGAGGAGGTGTTATAATTGACACCACAAAAATACAAAGAATCATAAGAGACTACTCTGAACAATTATACACCAACAAATTGGGCAACCATTTGGAAAGAAGAAGAAATGGATAAATTCCCAGAAACATAGAGCATACCAAGACTGAATCATGAAGAAATAGAAAATCTGAACAGACTGACTACTAGTAAGTAGACTGACAGTAATCAAAAACTAACCAATACTCAGATACAAATAACAAATCTTTTCAAACATTTCCAAACTCATTTTATGAAGCCAGCAGTACCATGATACCAAAACCAGACATGGATTACACAAGAAATGAAAACTATAGCCCAATATCCCTGATGAACCTTCAACAAAACTTTAAAAACCCTCAACAAAACTTTAGCTAAATTCAGCCATACATTGAAAGGATCATACACCATGATAAAGTGGGATTAATTCCAGGGATGCAAGGATGGTTCAACATCTGCAAATCAATGTGCAACACCCTATTAAAAAGGATAAAAATTGTTTTTCCATCCTCTCACTTTCAGTCTGTATGTGTCCCTAGATCTGAAGTGGGTCTCTTGTAGACAGCATATATACACGTTTTGTTTTTGTGTCCATTCAGCCAGTCTGTCTTTTGGTTGGAGCATTTAATCTATTTACATTTAAGGTGATTATCGCTATGTATGTTTTTATTGCCGTTTTGGATTTGTTTTTGAGGGGTTTTTCTTCCCTTCCTCTTTTGTTCTCTCCTCTTGTGATTTGATGACTAACTTCAGTGTTGTGTTTGGATTCCTTTTTCTTTTTTGTGTGTGTATCTATTGTAGATTTTCAGTTTGTGGTTACCATGAGGTTTTGATATAGCACTCTGTATGTAAACAAGATTGTTTTAAGTTGCTGGTCTTTTAATTTCAAATGCATTTCCAATATCCTTCATTTGTGCTTGCCTCTTCTCACAATTGCTGGTTTTGATATACAGTAAGTCCCCTACATATGAACCTTCAAGTTGTGAACTTTCAAAGATGTGAAAGTGCACTCACATGTCCAATCATGTAAGTTAGTTCACGTGTCTGGTGTACACTGTTACATGTGTTCATTCTTTACAAGTGGTTGTGCTTTCTGTGTACTTTATAGTACTGTATAGTGTACAGTATCTTTATTTCAAGCCCAGGGTGTCTGGAAGAAAGTGTAAAAGCAGCAGTATATAGCCAATTGTGTTATTTGGGTGCCTAGGCTTACTTTGTTGGACTTACAGACAAGTTGGGATTACAAACGTGCTCTCAGAACTCGTTCATATGTAGGGGACTTACTATATGTGCAGATGATTTCTTACCTTTTCTGTATGTTTGCCTTTACCAGTGAGCTTTTCCATTCATAATTTTCTTGTTTCTAGTTGTGGCCTTTTCTTTTCCACTTAGAGAAGTCCCTTTAGCATTTGTTGCAAAGCTGGTCTTATGGTGCTGAATTCTCTTAGCATTTGCTTGTCTGTAAAGCTTTTGATTTCTCCATCAAACTGAATGAGAGCCTTGCTAGGTAGAGTATTCTTGATTGTGGGTTCTTCCTTTTCATCACATTAAATATATCATGCCACTCCCTTCTGATAGTTTCTGCTGAGAAATTAGCTGATAACCTTATAGGAGTTCCCTTGTATGTTATTTGTTGCTTTTCTCTTGTTGCACTTAATATTTTTCCATTGTCTTTTATTTTTGTCAATTTGATTACTATGTCTCAGAGTGTTCCTCCTTGGGATTACCATGCCTGGGACTCTCTGTGCTTCCTGGTCTTGGGTGACTGTTTCCATTCCCATGTTAGAGAAGTTTTCAGCTATTATCTCTTCAAATATTTGATCTTCAAATATTTTCAAAGAAAGAAAATATTCTCTCTTTCTTATCCTTCTGAGACCCTGATAATGTGAATGTTGGTGCATTTAATGTTGTCCCAAAGGTCTCTTAGACTTCTGCATTTCTTTAACTCTTTTTTCGTTGTTGTGTTCCATGATAGTTATTTCCACCTTTCTGTCTTCCAAGTCATTTATCCATCCTTCTGCCTCATTTATTCTGCTATTGATTCCTTCTACTGTATTTTTCATTTCAGTTCTTGTATTGTTCATCACTGTTTATTCTTTAGTTCTTCTAGGTCTTTGTTAAACATTTCTTTCATCATCTCAACCCTTGCCCCCATTCTTTTTCTGAGACCCTGTGTCATCTTCACTATCATTATTCCGAACTCTTTTTCCAGTGGGTTGCCTATCTCCACTTCACTTAGTTGTTTTTCTCAGGGTTTATCTTGCTCTTTCATCTGTGACATGTTCCTCTGCCATCTCATTTTGTCTAACTTTCTGTGAGATTGCAGTTTCCATGCCACAGGCTGCAGGACTATAGTTCTTCTTGCTTCTGTGGTCTGCCCTCTGGTGAGTGAGGCTATCTAAGAGGCTTTGCAGGCTTCCTGATGGGAGGCATGTGTTCCTGCTCAGTGGTGGGTGGAGCTGGGTCTTGTCCTTCTGGTGGGCAGAGCCATGCTCAGGAAGACATTATGCCACTTGTTTGATGATAGGTCTGGCTGTGTTCCCTCCTTGTTGGTTGGTTGGCCTGAGGAGTTCCAGCACTGGAGCCTATAGGCTGTTGGCTGGGGCTAATGGCAGCCTCTGGGAGGGCTCACACCAATGAGTATTCCCCAGAACTGCTGCTCCCAGTGTCTTTGTACCCACAGTGGGCCACAGCCATCCCGTGCCTCCACTGGAGACCCTCTAAAAATAATAGGTAGGTCTGGCCCAGTCTCTTAAGGGATAACTGGTTTTTTCCACTGGTTTCTGGTGCACATGAGATCTTCTCTGCACCTTCCAAGAATGGAGTTTCTGTTTACCCCAGTCCTGTGGAATTCCTGTGATCAAACTCTGCTGGTATTCAAAGCCAGATTCTTTGGGATCTTCTCCTCCTTTTGCTTGATGCCCAGGCTGGGAAGCCTGATGTGGGGCTCAGAACTTTCACTCCTGTGGAAGAAGTTCTGTGGTATAATTATTTTCTAGTTTGTGGGTCAACTACCTGGCAGGTATGGAATTCGATTTTATTGTGATTGCACTCCTCCTACCATCTCATTGTGGCTTCTTTGTTGTCTTTGGATGTTGGGTATCTTTTATGGTAGGTTCTAGCAATTTTTTTGTCAATGGTTGTTCAGCAGTTAGTTAGTTGTGATTTTGGTGTTCTCAAAAGAAGCAGTGAGCTCATGTCATTCTACTCTGCCATGTTGAGCTAATCTGCAAAGAGGCATCTCTGTCTCTCGGAGATCACCCAGGTTTCTGCTCTCCCTCTCACCAGCTTCCTAGGCATGCACACAAACAACATGGCCACATAGGTATTCCATGTGAATGGAAATGGAAAGAGAGCTGGAATAGCAATACTCATATCAGACAAAATAGACTTGAAAATAAAGACTGTTACAAGAGACAAAGAAGGACACTGCATAATGGTCAAGGGTCAATTCAAGAAGAAGGTATAACAATTGTAAATATATAGGCACCCAGCATAGGAACACCTTAATATATAAGGTAACTGCTAACAGCCATAAAGGGAGAAATTGACAGTAACACAATGATTAATAGGAGGGGACTTTAACACCCCACTTTCATCAATGGACAGATCATCCAGACAGAAAATCAATAAGGAAACACAGTCCTTAAATGACACATTAGACCAGATGGACTTTTATTTATATTCCATTCAAAAGCAGCAGAATATGCATTTTTCTCATGCACATGGAACATTCTCCAGGAATGATCACATGCAGGGCCACAAAGTGAGCCTCATTAAATTTAAGAAAATTGAAATCATAGCAAGCATCTTTCCTGACCACAACATTATGAGATTAGAAATCAACTGCAAGAAAAAAACTGTAAAAAAAAAACCCCACAAACACATGGAGGCTAAAAATATACTACTAAACAACAAAAGGATCACTGAAGAAATCAAAGAGGAAATCAAAAAATACCTAGAGACAAATGAAAATGAAAGCATGATGAGCCAAAACTTATGTGATGCAGCAAAAGCAGTTCTAAGAAGAAAGTTTATAGCAATGCAACCCTACCTCAGGAAACAAGAAAAATCACAAATAAACCACCTAACCTTACACCTAAAGCAACTAGAGGAAGAAGAACAAACAAAACCCAAAGTTAGCAGAAGGAAAGTAATCATAAAGATTGGAGCAGAAATAATTGAAATAGAGATGAAGCAAAAAATAGCAAAGATCAATTAAACTAAAAGCTGATTCTCTGAGAAGGTTAACATAATTGATAAACCTTTAGCCAGACAAATCAAGAAAAAAAGGGAGCGAGCTCAAATCAATAAAATTAGAAATAAAAAAAGGAGAAGTTACAATGGACCCCACAGAAATACAAAGAATCAAAGAGACTACTAAAAGTAAATTTACACCAATAAAATGGACAACCTGGAAGCAAAGGTACAATCTCCCAAGCCTGAAGCAGGAAGAAGTAGAAAATATGAACAGACCAGTCACAAGTACTGAAATTGAAAGTGTGATAAAAAGAAAAAAACAAAACAAAAATCACCCAACAACAAAAGTCCAGGACCAGATGCTTCACAGGTGAATTCTATCAAACATTTAGAGAAGAATTAACACTTATCCTCTGAAACTATTCCTCTGAAACTATTCCAAAAAGTTTTAGAGGAAGGAATACTCCCAGATTCATTCTATGAGGCCACTATCACCCTGATACCAAAACAGGACAAAAATACCACACAAAAAGAAAATTACAGGCCAGTATCCCTGATGAACATAGACACAGAAATCCTCAACAAAATACTAGCAGTCTGAATCCAGCAATACATTAAAAGGATAATACACCATGATCAAGTGGGATTTATCCCCAGGATGCAAGGATTTTTCAATATCTGCAAATCAATCAGTGTAATACATCATATCAACAAATTAAGAATAAAAAACATATGATCATCTCAATAGATGCAGGAAAGTCTTTTGACAAAATTCAACACATATTTTATGATAAAAGCTCTCCAGAAAGTAGTCATAGAGGAAACATATGACTCAAGATGATAAAGACCATATACAACAACCTACAACTAACATCATACTCAACAGTGAAAAGCTGAAAGGATTTCCACTAAAGTCAGGAACAAGACAAGGATGCCCACTCTCACCACTTTTATTCAACATAGTTTTGGAAGTCCTAGCCATGGCAATCAGAGAAGAAAAAGAAATAAAAGGAATCCAAATCGGAAAAGAAGTAAAACTGTAACTGTTTGCAGATGACATGATACTATACATAAAAAATCCTAAAAATGCTACTAGAAAACTAGAGCTCATCAGTGAATTTGGCAAAGTTGTAGGATACAATTTATACACAGAAATTAATACACAGAAATCTGTTGCATGTCTCTGCCCTAGTAACAAAATATCAGAAAGGAAATTAAGGAAATAATCCTCTTTACTATCACATCAAAAAGAATAAAATACCTAAGAATGAACCTACCTATGGAGACAAAATACCTGTACTCCAAAAAATATAAGATGCAGATGAAAGTAATCAAATATGACATAGGTTGAAAAATATACCATGTTCTTGGAATGGAAGAATCAATATTGTCAAAATGACTATACTACCCAAGGCAATCTACAGATTCAATGCAATTTCCATCGAATTGCCAATGGCATTTCTCACAGAACTAGACCAAGAAATTTTACAATTTTTATGGAAACACAAAAGACCCTGAATAGCCACAGCAATCTTGAGAATGAAAAAGGGAGCCAGAGGAATCAGGCTCCTTCACTTCAGACTATACTACAAAGCTACAGTCATCAAAACAGTACAATACTGGCCCCAAAACAGAAATGTAGATGAATAGAACAGGATAGAAAGCCCAGAGATAAATCTATGAACCTATGGTCAATTAATCGATGGCAAAGGAGGTAAAACTATACCATGGAAAAAGTTTCTTCAATAAATCGTGCTGGTAAAACTAGAAATCTTCATGTAAAAAATAAAATTGAAATTAGAACATTCTTTAACACCATACACAAAAATAAACTCATAACGGATTAAAGCCCTAAATATAATACTGGATTCTATAAAAGTCTTAGAGGAAAATATAGGCAGAACACTCTCTGACATAAATTGCAGCAAGATCTTTTGCAATCCATCTCCCAGAGTAATGGAAATTAAAACAAAAATAAACAAATGGAACCTAATTAAACATAAAAGCTTTTACACAACAAAGGAAGCAAAGCAAAAGATAGCCCACAGAATGGGAGAATATATTTGCAAACAATCCAACTGACTAGGGATTAATCTCCAAAATTTACAAACAGTTCATTTGGCTCAGTATCATAAAAGCAAACAAACCAAACAAAAAATGGGCAGAAGACCTAAATAGGCATTTCTCCAAAGAAGACATACAGATGGCCAAGAGGCACATGAAAAAATGTTCAACATTGCTAATTAGAGAAAGGCAAATCAAAACTGCAATGAGGTATCACCTCACACTCATCAGAATGGCCATCATCAAAAAGTCTACAAATAATAAATGCTCAAGAGGGTATGGAGAAATAGGAACCCTCCTACACCATTGGTGGGAATGTAAATTGGTGCAGCCACTATGGAGAACAATATGGAGGTTCCTTAAAAAACTAAAAATAGAGCTACCATATGATCCTGCAATCCCACTCCTGGACATATGTCTGGAGAAAACCTTAATTCCAAAAGGTACATACACCCCAGTGTTCATTGCAGCACTATTTACCATAGCTAGGACATGGAAGCAACCTAAATATCCATCAATAGAGGAATGGATAAAGAAGATGTGGTACATATATACAATGGAATATTACTTAGCCATAAAAAGGAATGAAATAATGTCATTTGCAGCGACATGGATGGACCTAGAAATTGTCATACTGAGTGAAGTAAAACAAAGATAAAAATATTATGTGATATCACTTATATAGGGAATCTAAAAAAAAATGGTACCAATGAACCTAGTTATAAAACAGAAATTGAGTCATAGATATAGAAAGCAACCTTATGGTTACCAACAGGGAAAGGGTGGGGAAGGGATATATTGGGGATTGGGATCGACATATACACACTAATATATATAAAATAGTAACTAATAGGAACCTATTCAATACTCTGTACTGAACTATATGGGAATAGAATGTAAAAAGAGTGGATATATGTATATGTATAAATGATTCACTTTGTTGTACACCTGAAACTAACACAACATTGTAAATCAACTATACTCCAATAAATTAATTGAAAATAAAATAATTAAGGAGATACCATAAAAAAAGGTGACAATACTGAGGTGTTGTTTTTAACCCATTAGACTGACACTATTTCAAAAGGATGTTAATATACACAACAGGCAAGAGTGTAACTTTACTATCAAAAACAGATTTAAATTACCCACTTGCTAATTTGATCTGCTGTATAATCAATAGTTCAACATACATTATAAGATGTATCCCTTGAGTTTGGAGTAAGTACTCACTAATTAACTAGACAGTGACAAAAAAAAAAGAATTTGTAAATGAGAGAGAAAAAGAACAAGAGAGAAAACGGTTACAAAAGCTTTTATGAATCTAAGCCTGCAAACTATTAAAAAAACACATGAAATCTAACACCAAGAAAGTCAATATAATCCATAATCAGAATGGAAATTCACTCTATATGAAAATCATGTAACAGCTCCATCTGACAAAGAAAGATGGGTGTAACAAATTCGGAGAGGGGGATTGACATATATATACTACTATGTATAAAATAGATAACTAAGAACCTACTGTTTAGCACAGGGACCTCTACTCTATGATCTGTGGTGACCTAAATGGAAAGGAAATCTAAAAAAAAAGTGGATATATGTATATGTAAACTCACATTGCTGTGCAGCAGAAACTAACAGAACATTGTGACTATAGGTAATAATACCATACTTATATTTGAAAGCTGCTAAGAGAGTAGACCTTAAAATTTCTCATTACCAGAAAAAATTATAAGTAAAATATAAGGCCAAATTTACAGTAAATTGACCGCCCTAGTTTGAAAGAATAAAAATGCCTCTAAGTTACTGTTGTTCTCAAATATATAGCCAATGATTATAATATATTGTTAGCTAATAGATTTTGTTTTCATTTGTATAATGTATGAGACTAGTGTCTACATAGTATTTTGTCAGTAAATATGGGATTAAAAAGAGAGATCACTGAAATGTGAACATCATGTATTTTTTATTGGGTTGAGACATGGTCTTCAGGGAAGACCTGTGTATGATCAGTGAAAGACAGTAAAGCCTTAAAAACAAACAGAAATTTATGTATTTTTAATAACACAAACCTAGTCATTTGTTCTACTATATTAGAGTAGACATAATAAGATGTAAAGGGTTTATGTCTAGAATTATACCAAATTGATTAATCAATAAACATTTATTAAATACCTACCATGTGTGTGTTGTTGGTTTAGGCAGGCAGATTCAGATTTGAATAAAAGTAAAATACTTCTTTTTCTTAAAAACACATCCTTAAAATATATTAAAATAATAACCAATACTTAAACATTATTTTTTAAAAAAGGCATACAATGTACCATGAAACATATTAGAAGACCACCTAACCTAGTCTGATGGTCATTGAAGAATTTTCTGAGGATCTAACTTAACATCTATTAAATTATTTGGTTGTAATTGAATAATTTCCCTAGCCTAACACAATAAAGACAAATCATAGCTTTTTTTATTCAGTGAATTCTATACATCTACCAGTTCTGGGAGAGCGAATAATTCAATAAATATTTCTTTATTAGTGTGATTCATATAAATGCTGAATATTATCAGTTGAAAACACTCCTGAAATTTCCTTCAAATTGACACTAATCTGTAAGTGAACATTCTCTAAGCAAAGTTATTAATAAAGTTATATATTTACTTATAAATGTATATAGCATGTTTTGTCTGTAAGACTGCCATGAAAAATTTATAAAAACATGTCTGTTGAAATCATCACAGAAATGCTATATAATTACCATAATCTCTGAGTCTGGAAAATATACATGAAGAATAAAATTTGCTTGGGTTGTGTTAATTTTATTGAACTTAAAACAGATTTTAGTTATCTTTTTGGTTTTTCTTGGAGAGAATATTTGTAAATGATGCTACCGACAAGGGATTAACTTCCAAATATTCAAACAGCACATACAACTCAACAACAAGAAAGTGAACAACCCAATGGAAAAATGGACAGAGGACCTAAAGAGACATTTCTCCAAAAAAGACATACAGATGGTGAAGAGGCACATAAAATCATGCTTAACATTGCTAATTATTAGAGAAATGCAAATCAAAACTACAATGAGGTACCATGTCACACCAGTCAGAATGGCCATCAGTAAAAACTCTACAAATAAATGCTGGAGGGGATGTGGAGAAGAGGGAACCCTCCTACACTGTTGGTGGGAATGTAAGTTAGTAGACCCACTATGGAAAACAGTATAGAGATTCCTCAGAAAACTAAAAATAGAATTAGCATATGATCCATTAATCCCACTCTTGGACGTATATCCAGACAGAACTCTAATTCAAAAAGATACAGTAAGTCCCCTACATATGAACCTCAAGTTGGGAACTTTCAAAGATGCCAACTCCTGTTTGTATATCCAATCATGTAAGTTAGTTCACATGTCTGGTGACATGTGGTGACACATGTCTAATCTCACATGCATGCATCCTCTATGAATGGTTGTGCTTTTATGTACTTTACAGTACTGTATAGAGTACAATAATACAGTATATTTATTTCAAGCCAAGGTAGTCCAGAAGCAAGCGTAAAAGCAGCAGTGATGTAGCTGGCGCTACTGTACTTTTCAAGGTACTGTACTTTTCAAGGTACTATACATAAAAAAGAATGAAATAATGCCATTTGCAGCAACATGGATTCAACTAGAGATTATCATACTAAGTAAAGTAAGTCAGAAAGAGAAAGACAAATACTATATGATATCACTTATATGTGGAATCTAAAACATGACACAAATGAACCTATCTACAAAAGAGAAACAGATTCATGGATGTAGAAAACAGATTTGTGGTTGCCAAGGGGGATGGGGTTGGGGGAGGAAAGGAGTGGGAGGTTGGGCTTAGCAGGTGTAAGCTATTACATATGGAATGGATAAACAACAAGGTCCTACTGTATATAGAGAGAACTATAGTCAGTATCCTATGATAAAACATAATGGAAAAGATTATAAAAAAGAATGTATATATATATATATATATATTTATATATATATGATTGAATCACTTTGCTGTACAACGGAAATTAATGCAACATTGTAAACCAACTATACTTCAATAAAAAAAAATTTTTAAAAATACTTTTAGTGATGACATCTAACTCATCTGTGTGGTAGCCTGTCCAAAAATGCACTCAGCATTCATATGACACTTATTGGAAGATAGCTTTTAAACAAATAGGCATTAGCTTATCTTTAGTTTTTTGTACCAAATATTGTACTTCAGGCAATGTTATACTAAAGTAAATAAGCCTCAGTGACTTCCCTGAAGGAGTTGAGGTTTAGTGTTTTCTGATCTTTGTGGTCAAACCCAATTTCTCCTTTAGATATGGCGGTGAATCATTAGATTTTAGAAGTGCCATTGCCATAAGTGCAAATTTCTATATTTTAGTAGTCTCTAATGGAATTCATCAGCAAGCAATACCTAATCAAGGTGCCTCTGCATTTTAGTACGTTTCTTCATTGCTGAGCAATCAATCATTCATTAGCACATTATAAGGAAAATCAAACTCTCAAAATTAGGACAAGAACTAATTTTTTTAAAAAAATTTAAAACTTAAGTAAAAGTTTCTTTACATAGCTAAACCATTTATTAAGTGCCTACTATGTGCTAGGCACTGTATATATGTGTATTACCTAATTCTCACAATAACTCTACAAGCAAGATATTATTGTCCAAATTTAACAAATAGAGAGAAGTTCAGAAATGTTAAGTAACTGGCATAATTTCACACAGCTGATAATTGGAAACATCATGATGGGTTTTTGACTCCACAGTCTCCATTCCTTCTGTTACTTCAATATCTCTAAACCTAAACTTTCTGTTTCAGAGAAAAATCTGTGTGGTCTTTAGACAAACTGTTTTTAGAAGCAAAGGAATACTTTGGAACAAAAAGTATAATGTGGTTGGAAGTATTTTCTTGCCTCAAAGAATGTCTGGCAAGAAGGTGTATTTTATGAAATAGGCACAATCACTTACTACTTAGTTCACTGAAGTTGAAAACCTTAAATTATATCACAGTGGCCTGAAGGAGTTAATATAGTTTCAATTTTTTCTACATGATTTTCATTGACTCATTTATATATTGCAGAAATACATTGATGTCCAGATGGATATATTGGAACTGCTGGTGTTTCCCAGATTTCAGGTTTCCTATCACTGTAGATTACAGACTTTTTGGTCATATTGCTTGGACCCATAATAACAAGCAGCAGAAAACTGAAACAAATGACTATTGATTGTTTGACTTAGCTCTCTGAGTTTTTAATAGCAATGATCTGTTAGAGTTTTTAAATTATTGAATTGAACTTGTGCTCTCAACAGCAATTCACTAAATTTTAATCTTTAAATGCTCCTTTTGTGGTGTCCTTCCTCCAATTCAATAAGAAATTATATTACATTGACAGAAACTTTTCTATTTTATAAAATTATCCATAAATTTTCATTTATAATCCTGTCAGAACCTGTCACATCCTCTGATTTCTTTTTTCTAATGTCCTTAATGGTAATGTTCATCTCTACAATTTTAAATTTCCATAATTGTTCTTTCCTTCTTGTATGAATTTTGATAGAACTATGTATAAATTTCAGTTTTTTATGAAAAGTTTCCCATTGAGTTGGAATGTCCCTGAATATATGATAATAATAATAATACCTTCTGTATTTTAGAAATACTAAGTATGGCACAAGTAGTCTATTTATTTCAACACATACATATTTACTGTCCAGTATGTTAGACATTCTGCTGAAGGCTGAGAGGAGACTGTTTTAAACAGGTCAGATGAAACAGGTCAGTGGGGGAGACAGAAAAAAAATCAATACTATTAAGGATTATTAAGGAAATAAACTGGGGTCAGAGAGTGAGCAAAAAGGCACAGGGTGTTCTACTGAATTTAGGAGCTCACACCATCCGTTAAATAAAACGGACACTTCTTTATTAAATGCAGAAAAGACCATGCCTTCTTGCTCCATGGAAAATGTTATCTTCAAGTTTCTTCAACCATTGAATAAAGTTTTTGTTTTTTAATCAGCAATTATACCAAAAACTTTTTTCAGTATGAAAGAAAAACAAACATACAAAAAAGCCCCAAAACCAAACTAAAAAACAACAACAAAAAAAAAACAAGCAAAAACAACAAAAAAACTGATTTTTTCCATACCTTAGTACACATTGCTCACAATTTAGGAAATAAGATTTCTATTCTTGAGTGAATGCTTTCCTAGAAGTCCCACATACTAAACGCTCTTTTGTGACCTGGTGTCGAGAAATAAAGGTTTTTGAACCAGTTACTGAAGCTCTCAAATTCCCTCCAAGTTTATCCTTGATATTTCTAAAGATTCAATAGTTTATTTCCTTTTTTTTGTATTTAATAGGAAGAATTGTATAATTGTGTCCATTATATTTTAACTGTGAAAGATGCCAACATTAGTGCTAGAAACTGGACTTGGAGAATTAAAGTTACCCTTGAAACACACACATCTCTTGTAAGGCTTATTTATTCTGGATTATTCTAGCCTTACTTGTACTTTATAAAGTGTGGCTTACCTTGCTTCCTAAGAGTAAGCAGGCTTAGCAAGGCAGGTTCATAAGAAATATTAAATAGAATTAATATTAATAAAGTGAGGAAACTGGCCTGGTTTAGAGAGGCAGTAATCTTGTGAGGGCTTCAATGGATAGACTTTCATTGTGGCTGTTGATTATGTCTTATAACATACAAATATCCTCTGTTCCTCTTCAATTTTACCTGTAGGGATCTCTGAACTTTTTTCACTTTCTTCTCACTAACTTGACTATGTACCTTATGACATTATTGGATTTTAGCTCTGACTCTGCCCTTCTACACTCTGCACAGAGTTGCTGGGTCTAGAATTCTAGAGATTATATTTCTTAGGCATCTTTTTTTCAGCTAGTTTACTGTTAATTTCTGCCAAGGGAAGCCAGGGAAATTGGAACAAATGACTCCCTCCCTGCATTTAGTCTCAGACAGTGTGTCTCATAAAAAGACAGCAGACAACTCCAGCTCCAGTCTTTTGGATCTCCTGCCACCAACCACAAGGAGGCCCCTCACAGGTGCCAGTAGCATCTTGGCCTTGGCAGCTGGAGTTACAGCTGTGGATGCCTCCTCCTCATAGGTCTGAATGTCAAACCCATGCTATTCCTGTCCATAGGTCCATGCACTGGACCTACAAGATCCATTGTCTCAGCTCCTAGGTTCTGGCAAGCCCACTCTTCCCTCTGGTTTCCCAATCCTAAGGGTAGTAGCCTCTTCCTGCAGTTATTAAACTCTGAATAACTTCAGCATCCCCTTTATGCCCTTTGGACTTTCTACTACTTGTGTAAACAATGTCCTCTATTAAATAATTTTCTTTTAAAAATACTAAATATTTTTATTTTCTTTTCTGATTATACTTGGCCTGATATGCTCACATGGCCCTTACATAATGTTTTCCCCAGCATGGAATCTTTGGTAACATTTACCTGCGCAGTGTACACTGAAACACATGTTGCCTCATTTGTAACTAAAACTCTTCACTATATGTTTCAATTTAAAGAAGGACTTAATTTTTAAGTTATATTAGAAAGAGGATACACATGCTGCATGAAATGAGGCATATATGGAAGATACATCTTTTCTAAATCATCTTTTTCATGATAAAACAGAATTATATTATCAGAAATCAAAAAAGGGCCCCACCTTCAGGCCAAAATCATAGAATTCCTTTTTTTTTTCCTGAGATGGCATTAAATTTTTTTTCATTTTAACAATATATTTTATTGAACATAATATATCTAAAATATTATTTCAACATGTCATGAAGAGAATAAACTTTTTTATTAAGGCATAATTTATAATGTGTTAGTTTCAAGTGTACAGCAAAGTGATTCTGTTATATATATTCTTGGGTAGAGGACCAAAATCTAAATGTGATAAACCCTGTTGATATGTTTCATGTGTAAAGATGAAAGAAAGCCATTTTCAAACTTGCCAAGTCTTCAACTGTATGCCAGCCATACAACTTCTCTAAAGCAGACTACTCTAGGGCACATTCCAGCCTAAAGAAAACTGAACCAGAATAAAGTTGAGATAGGCAGCCGCAAGACTGGATTCAGTTTGAGGATTACTATGATGTAAATATATGTTTAGTAACATGCTGCATTAAATTTAGTTTACTTCAAAGTAGTTGATAGTCATTTACCTCAGCGGTCCCCAACTTTTTAGCACCAGGGACTAGTTTTGTGGAAGAAAATTTTTCCACATCAGTGGTGGGGTTGGGGGTATGATTCAGGCAGTAATGCAAGCTATGGGGAACGGCAGATGAAGCTTAGCTCACTCGCCCACCTGCCACTCACCTCCAGCTGTGTGGCCTGGTTCCTAGCAGGCCTTGGACCAGTACCAGTCTGCTGCCCAGGGTTCGGGACCTCTGATTTACCTTATACTAACTTGATAAGGATACAAGTGGGTAAATCTATCTCCTCACTGCCTTCTTGAGACACAGCCAAGTTTAAGGTATTTTAGCCATATTTTGGAGGGCACTAGCTACCAGTTCAGAGAAAGACTACTAAACTGAGGCTTGTTACTTTTTATCGTTCAATTAGCATACAAAGACAATTTATAATGGCACTAAAGCAATAAGTCTGCCTTTCAGCAGGCCATGTCACACAGGTCAACATTTAGATTTTGGACTTGAATTTGTAAGTACTTAGGGATCTCTCCTTATCTGCATCTGTGGCTCAGTATAAAAACTTTTAGTTTATACCTTTTCAGGAGTCATGGCCAAACAGGTGTTTCTTGATACAGAGATTTAATATACAGGAGAAATAAATGACCAATAAGGCATTTAGAATCTGTATTAAAATACTATACTGTGGTATATTGTAGCAAGATGATTAACAGAACATTTGATGAAGAAATATACCCATCCATTCAAATTCCAGTCCTGCCTAATACCAACTGTTACCCTAGTCCTTTACTATACTTCTCCTTTCCTTATTTCCTTATATTTAAAGTACAGAGTCAATAGTATTTGGCTTATAGGATTATCATGAGAGTTAGGTAAGTTATTGTATTATAAGCAGGCAATGGCTTAAATATTATTCTAAATCATAATAAATACTATAGCTTTTGACAATATTTTTATACCTCTGTAATGTTTGATATGGTGATTTGTAATATACAATGTAATTCTTAAATCAAACTCGATATGGAACAATGTTAACAAGAATACCAGAAATCACTTTTAGTATGGTAACAGAACAGTTAAAATATGCTAAAGATGTTTTATTTTTGTATAGGAGAGGATGTAAGCACATTTATAGTTGAATATTTATATTTTGATATTAAAATAGAAATGTTGTTCATTCTTCTAATCACTAGGGGAATAAAAATAAATAAAACTTCCAGTTCAATAGACAGAAAGGCAACAAGAAATATGATATGAATTCAAACACATATTCACACTTAAAGAGGAATATTTTTCTCAAACACATGTAAAATATTATCAGAATTCATTAACTGCCTCCCCCTCCCCCACGTGCACACACACCTTTACTTATCAAAGTACAAATCTAATTGATTTCTTCATCTGACACCAATGTAATAAAACTTAATACTAGCAAAACAAAATTGAATGAACAGATTCCTGTAAAGAGCAAAATAACCTTTAGATCAAGGAAGAAATGGAAGCATCAGTTACTGGTTATTAACAGACTTAAATATTTTTTTTTAATGTAGAATAAGCTGTATTCTGAGAAGCTTTCATAGCCTTCAGTTATACTGGATACAAGTAAATTAAACTTTCAAGTATTTTGAAAAAAAATCAAAGAAAAAATATATTGATCTTAGGAAAAATAACTAGCTTAGAAAAATACCATTAGAATTATCAGATATCAGATTTATATATTTCCTTTGAAAATATAGAGAAAACCCCACAATCCTGTTTTGGCCGATAAAGAACATCAAGAGAAAACATACATAGGTGACAATGCAAATAATAAATGTAATAAATCACAGATTCAAAGGAATACATCATCTAAAGCAGATTATTATAACTTTGGATAAATGCTTTTGATAATAGTCATGAAATAGCTTTTTCCCCCTTGGAAACAGATAGAAATTGGTATAATATTCTCATCAAGAGGTAGGAATACAGACTAATTGCTCTGAAGAAATGAAAAACTTTATCAATAATAAACATAAAATAAACATCAAAGAAGCCTAGTGGTCTTACAGATAAAATATAGCATATTATAAATACAAATGGAGAAATTCCACAAAAGATCATTGTTAATGAAATCAAACAGAGTAATAAACATAGACCATGGACAATTAAGCTTCAACCTAGAAATTTAGGTTTTATTTACGTAGCTCGGTCTATTCAGGTATTATGGGAAAAGTATAGTATCAGTAAATACTAGCATGCAGTAAATAATGCATAATTATCTACTATAGTCTTTTATGCTTTGAAAAAAAGACAAACTTGTTAAATGATACCTAGAATGGATTAACTATATCAAAATTAGATATAATTTCTATACAAACTGCAAATGCCATATTAAACAACTCCACCTAATTCTCAGTGAAGAATTTATTTTATTAAAAATAAAACAAATTTCTCCAACTAAATTGTTTGGAAGTTTTTATCCAATGCAATATAATTAAAAAAAAAATTAAATAGCACTTCTGGAGAAGAAATCATATAGGCATTTGAATTAGTCCTCACAGAAAGCACATTGTACTAGCATCCAGCTTGGTCTTCAATTCATCTTGAAAAATTCTCCATATAACCCAATAATCTTTTGTCACATTCTGCTCAGAATATGCTGCAAATATTTAGTGTTCCCCTGAACCTCTCTCTTGTCATTTTCAAGGATAAACTTCCCTATATTCTACCAGAGAAGAAAAGAAAATGATGTAGAAACTGTCTCAACTCAGTTCTTTCCCATACAGTTTACATTTATCCAAGATCATTCCTTTCACCTATCTTCCCATCACAGTGGAAGAGATCTCACTTTTATATCCAAAGTAAATACGTTTCTGTAGTGGTGCTTAGGATAATTGTATTAAGATGGAAAAAAATTGAATATGTTTATGCACCAGAGAGAATCTTATTGATACAGCAAGGAAGTATGAGGTAGCTGGAAAAGATGGAATACATTCAACAGACAGGTTTTCTATTTGAAGTCTTTTCTAGAAGCCACCAAGCTGAATTCTAAACTTCACTCCTTTTCTCCCACATCACCATATGCTTATTTTTTTATCATATGTTGGGCTATATTTATGTTAGTGTTTTACCTTTTTCTCCACTATGTTATAATCACCCTCAGAAAGAATGTTAATAAATTCACTTACTATCTCACTTAATAAATCCATATATTTATTAAACCCATATCATGTGTCATGCATTTTACTAAAAGGATGGAGGAACAGAAGAAATGACTTCCTCATTCAAAAGGACAAAAGTATAAACTGATGTTAATTTTATATTTACTCATGTAAGCAATTACCTAACAAATTTCTAGGCAGTGGAAATGACCAAAGGTGCATAAGGTTTAGATATAAAAGTATGATTGAATTAAGATCTTAAGAATGAGTAAGATTTAATTGGATATATATAATAGGTAATAATAAGAGGTACTATGGATGACAATTTAGTATTTGTTTGGAAAATCACATAGAAGTCTATGGTTCTTTGTGGCTTAGTTACAACACTAAAGATATAATATAAATCATGTCATTACATCATGCAAAAATAATTATTAAACACCTAGTTCTTATTCAGCATACCATGTAAATTAATAAATACTGCCTTTTCCATGTAGCACCCATGTTAAGGAATTCAAATAGTTACAAAAAGAATCACAAAATCCTTAACAAACAATTTAATAAACACTAAATAATTGTATGCATTAATAAAAATGAGTATATTTTGAAAGAAATATCATTTCTTTAACTAAAATAAAGAGGGCCAAATAAAGCTGGAATACTGTACAGCCTTCCATTTCTGGTGCATACTTGCTTCTTTGTTGATTATCTCCAAGCCATAGGTAAGGCCCAGCTAGCACCATTCCTTATACTAATATAAAGCCCGTGTCTTCTCTCACTTGGCTGCTGGGCTTACACAGTTCCCAGAGTGAAAATATCAGTGAGCCTTGGCAGGAGAAAACTTCCCTCCTTGGAAAAGAGACTACACAGAGGAATCAAATTAAATCTCAAAAGAATGTTAAGTGATGTGATAAGAATACATATATATTTGATTTCATCCAAAAATTGAAGAAACATCTATATCTGCATGAAGTAAAATATAAGAGAAAGGGAGAGAGCTTGCTGTTTATGACCATACATTATGCTAAGCTCAGCATAGATACGGTGGTATGGTGAATAATGGATTGTCACAGCAGATCCTATTTAGATGATATAAAGCCTCTCTATTAATTAGTTATAGTGGTAGCCCTTCCCATTTCCCTCCCAACAAAAATTATTCAGTTATTATTCAGAAAGGAAAAGCAAGTTCTGATAAGGTAAAGCCAATATAGAAAGAATAAGCTAATTCAGAATTTACAATCACATTAGGTCTATTTCTTTTTTGAATTATATTTATTTTTTATTCAGCGGGTTCTTATTAGTTATCTATTTTATACATATTAGTATATATATGTCAATCCCAATCTCACAAGTCATCCCCCCACCCCTGCTCTCCTCCCTTGTTTTCCATACATTTGTTCTCTACATCTGTGTCTCTATTTCTGCCTTGCAAACCAGTTCATCTGAACCATTTTTCTAGATTCAACGTATATGCGTTAACATATGGTATTGTTTTTCTCTTTCTGACTTACTTCACTCTGTATGACAGTCTCTAGGTCCATCCACATCTCTACAAATGACCCAATTTCATTCCTTTTTATGGCTGAGTAATATTCCATTTTATATATGTACCCCAACTTCTCTATCCATTGGTCCATTGATGGGCATTTAGGTTGCTTCCATGACCTGGCTACTGTAAATAGTGTTGCAATGAACATTGGGGTGCATGTGTCTTTTTGAATTATGGTTTTATCTGGGTATGTGCCCAGTAATGGGATTGTTCTGTCATATGGTAGTTTTATTTTTAGTTTTTTAAGGAACTTCCATATTGTTCTCCATAGTGGCTGTATCAATTTACATTCCCACCAACAGTGCAAGAGGGTTCCCTTTTCTCCGCGCAGCATTTGTTGCTTGTAGATTTTCTGAGGATGCCCATTCTAACTGGTGTGAAGTGATACCACATTGTAGTTCTGATTTGCATTTCTCTAATAATTAGTGATGTTGAGAAGCTTTTCATGTGACTCTTGGCCATCTGTATATCTTGTTTGGAGAAATGTCTATTTAGGTCTTATGCACATTTTTGGATTGGGTTTTTTGTTTTTTTGATATTGAGCTGCATTAGCTATTTATATATTTTGGAGATTAATCCTTTGTCCATTGATTTTTTTGCAAATATTTTCTCCATTCTGAGCATTGTCTTTTCATCTCGTTTACAGTATCCCTTGCTGTGCAAAAGCTTGTAAGTTTCATTAGGTCCCATTTATTTTTGTTTTTATTTCCATTACTCTAGGAGATGGGTCAAAAAAGACCTTGCTGTGATTTATATCAAAGAGTGTTCTTCCTATGTTTTCCTCTAAGAGTTTTATTGTGTCTGGACTTCAATCTATTTTGAGTTTATTTTTGTGTATGGTGCTAAGGAGTGTTCTAACTTCATTCTTTTACATGTAGCTGTCCAGTTTTCACAGCACCACTTATTGAAGAGACTGTTCTTTTGCCATTGTATATCTTTGCCTCCTTTGTCATAGATTAGTTGACCATAGGTGCATGGGTTTATCTCTGGGCTTTCTATCTTGTTCCATTGATCTATATTTCTATTATGTGCCAGTACCATATTGTCTTGATTACTGTAGCTTTGTAGTATCATCTGAAGTCAGGGAATCTGATTCCTCTATCTCTGTTTTTTTCCCTCAAGATTGCTTTGGCAATTCGAGGTCTTTGTGTCTCCATACGAATTTTAAGATCTTTTGATCTAGTTCTGTAAAAAATGCCATTGGTAATTTAATAGGGATTGCATTGAATCTGTAGATTGCTTTGGGTAGTATAGTCATTTTCACAATATTGATTCTTCCCATCCAAGAACATAGTATATCTCTCCATGTGTATGTGTCATCTTTGATTTCTTTCATCAGTGTCTTATAGTTTTCTGAGTACAGGTCTTTTACCTCCTTAGGTAGGTTTATTCCTAGGTATTTTATTCTTTTCATTTCAACGGTGAATGGGATTGTTTCCTTAATTACTCTTTCTTATTTTTCATTGTTAGTGTATAGGAATGCAAGTGATTTCTGTGCATTAATTTTGTATCCTGCAACTTTACCAAATTCATTGATTAGCTCTAGTAGTTTTCTGGTGGTATCATTAGGATTCTCTATGTATAGTATCATGTCATCTGCAAACAGTGACAGTTTTACTTCTTCTTTTCCAATTTGGATTCCTTTTATTTCTTTTTCTTCTCTGATTGCCATGGCTAGGACTTCCAAAACTATGTTGAATAACAGTGGTGAGAATGGACATCCTTATCTTGTTCCTGATCTTAGAGGAAATGCTTTCAATTTTTCACCATTGAGAATGATGTTTGCTGGGGTTTTTTCATATATGGCCTTTATTATGTTGAGGTATGTTCCCTCTATGCCAAATTTCTGGAGAGTTTTTATCATAAATGGGTGCTGGATTTTGTCAAAAGCTTTTGCTGCATCTATTGAGATGATCATATGGTTTTTATTCCTCAATTTGTTAATGTGGTGTATCACATTGATTGATTTGCATATAATGAAGAATCCTTGTGTCCCTGGGATAATTTCCACTTGATCATGGTATATGATCCTTTTAATGTGTTGTTGGATTCTGTTTGCTTCTCTTTTGTTGAGGATTTCTGCCCCTATATTTATCAGTGATATTGGTCTGTAAATTTATTTTTTTGTTGTATCTCTGTCTGGTTTTGGTATCAGGATGATGGTATAGAATGAGTTTGGGAGTGTTCGTTCCTCTACAATTTATTGGAAGAGTTTGAGAAGGATGGGTGTTCCCTCTTCTAAATGTTTGATAGAATTCACCTGTGAAGACATCTGGTCCTGGACTTTTTTTTTTTTTGGAAGATTTTTAATCACAGTTTCAATTTCATTACTTGTAATTGGCCTGTTTATACTTTCTATTTCCTCCTGGTTCAGTCTTAGAAAGTTATACTTTCTAAGAATTTGTCTATTTCTACCAGGTTGTCCATTTTATTGGCAAAGGGTTGCTTGTAGTTGTATTCTCTTATGATGCTTTTTATTTCTGTGGTGTCTGTTGTAACTTCTTTTTCATTTCTAATTTTATTGATTTGAGTCCTCTCCCTTTTTTTCTTGTAGAGTCTGGCTAAAGATTTACCACTTTTGTTTATCTTCTCAAAGAAGCAGCTTTTAGTTTTATTGATCTCTGCTACTGTATATACTTTGTTTCTATTTCATTTATTTCTGCTCTGATATTTATGATTTCTTTCCTTCTACTAACTTTGGGTTTTGTTTATTCTTCTTTCTGTAGTTCCTTCAGGTGTAAGGTTAGATTTTTTATTTGAGATTTTCCTTGTTTCTTGAGGTAAGATTGTGTTGCTATAATCTTCCGTCTTAGAGCTCCTTTTGCTGCATCTGATAGGTTTTTGATCGTCTTGTTTTCATTGTCATTTGTCTCTAGGTATTTTTTTATTAACATCTTTATTGGAGTATAATTGCTTTACAATGGTGTGTTAGTTTCCGATGTATAACAAACTGAATCATCTATACATATACATATATCCCCATATCTCCTCCCTCTTGCTTCTCCCTCCCATCCTCCCTATTCCACCCCTCTAGGTGGTCACAAAGCACCAAGCTGATCTCCCTGGACTATGCTGCTGCTTCCCACTAGCTATCTATTTTGCATTTTTAATGGATAAAGAAGATGTGGCACATATATACAATGGAATATATCTCTAGGTATTTTTTGATTTCCTCTTTGATATCTTCTGTGATCTCTTGGTTATTTAGTAACATATTGTTTAACCTCCATGTGTTTGTGTTTTTTTCCCTGTTATGATTTCTAATCTCATAGCACCATGGTTGGAAAAGATGCTTGATATGATTTCAATTTTCTTAAATTTACCAAGGCTTGATTTGTGACCCAAGATGTGATCTATCCTGGAGAATGTTCCATGTGCACTTGAGAAGAAAGTGTGCTCTGCTGTTTTTGGATGGAATGTCCTATAAATATCAATTAAATGTATCTGGTCTGTTGTGTCATTTAAAGCTTGTGTTTCCTTATTAATTTTCTATCTGGATGATCTATCCATTGGTGTAAGTGAGATGTTAAAGTCCCCCACTATTATTGTGTTACTGTCAATTTCGTCTAATATAGTCGTTAGCAGTTGCCTGATGTATTGAGGTGCTCCTATGTTGAGTGCATATATAATTTTTATATCTTTGTCTTGGATTGATCACTTGATTGTTATATAGTTTCCTTCCTTGTCTCTTGTAGCATTCTTTATTTTAAAGTCTATTTTATCTGAGTATTGCTACTCCAGCTTTCGCTTGATTTCCATTTGCATGTAATAACTTTTTCCATCCCCTCACTTTCAGTGTGTATGTGTCCCTGGGTCTGAAGTGAGTCTCTTGTAGACAGCATATATATGGGTTTTGTTTTTGTATCCATTCAGCCAGCTTGTGTATTTTGGTTGGAGCATTTAATCCATTCATATTTATGGTAATTATCAATATGTATGTTCCTATTATCATTTTCTTAATTGTTTTGGGTTTGTTTTTGTCGGTCCTTTTCCTCTCTTGTGTTTCCCACTAAGAGAAGTTCCTTTAGCATTTGCTCTAGAGCTGGTTTGGTGGTGCTGAATTCTCCTAGCTTGTACTTGTCTGTAAAGCTTTTGATTTCTCCATTGAATCTGAATGAGATCCTTGCCAGGTAGAGTAATCTTGGTTGTAGGTTCTTCCCTTTCATCACTTTAAATACATTATGCCACTCCCTTCTGGCTTGTAGAGTTTCTGCTGAGAAATCAGCTGTTAACCTTATGGGAGTTCCCTTGTATATGTCATTTTTCCCTTGTTGCTTTTAATAATTTTTCTTTGTCTTTAATTTTTTTTCAATTTGATTACTATGTGTCTTGGCTTGTTTCTCCTTGGGTTTATCCTGTCTGGGACTCTCTGCACTTCCTGGACTTGGGTGGCAATTTCCTTTCCCATGTTAAGGAAGTTTTCAACTAAAATATCTTCAAATATTTTCTCAGGTTCTTTCTCTCTCTCTTCTCCTTCTGGGACCCCTATAATGCGAATGTTGGTGTGTTTAATGTTGTCCCAGAGGTCTCGTAGGCTGTCTTCCTTTCTTTTCTTTTTTTTTTTTTTTCATTATTCTGTTCCATGGTAGTTATTTCCACCATTCTGTCTTCCAGGTCACTTATCCGTTCTTCTGCCTCAGTTATTCTGCTATTGATTCCTTCTAGTGTAGTTTTCTTTTCAGTAATTGTATTGTTCATCTGTTTGCTTGTTCTTTAATTCTTCTAGATCTTTGTTAAACATTTTTTTGCATCTTCTCGATCTTTGCCTCCATTCTTTTTCCAAGGTCCTAGATTATCTTCACTATCATTATTCTGGATTCTTTTTCTGGAAAGTTACCTATCTCTGCTTCATTTAGTTGCTTTTCTGGGGTTTTATCTTGTTCCTTCTTCTGGTACATAGCCCTCTGCCTTTTCATCCTGTCTATCTTTCTGTGAATGTGGTTTTTCTTCCACAGGCTGCAGGATTGTATTCTTCTTGCTTCTTCTGTCTGCCCTCTGGTGGATGAGGCTATTTAAGAGACTTTTGCAAGTTTCCTGTTGGGAGGGACTGGTGGTGGGTAGATCTGGCTGTTGCTTTCTTGGGCAGAGCTCTGTAAAACTTTAATCCACTTGTCTGCTGATGGGTGGGGCTGAGTTCCCTCCCTGTTGGTTGTTTGGCTTGAGGTGACCCAGCACTGGAATCCACAGGCCCTGTAGTGGGCCTAATGGTGGACTCGGGAGAGACTAACACCAAGGAGTACTTCCAAGAACTTATGCTGCCAGTGTTCTTGTCTCCACAGTGAGCCACAGCCATCCCTTGCCTCTGCAGGAGACCCTCCAATACTACCAGGTAGGTCTGGTCAGTCTCCTATGGGGTCACTGCTCATTCCCCCGGGGTTCTGATGAGCACACTAATTTGTGTGTGTCCTCCACGAGTGGAGCCTCTGTTTCCCCCAGACCTGTCGAGGTCCTGCAATCAAATCCTGCTAGGCTTCAGAGTCTGATTCTCTGGGAATTCCTCCTCTCGTTGCTGGACCCCAAGGTTTAGAAGCCTGATGTGGTGCTCAGAACCTTCACTACAGTGGGCAGACTTCTGTGGTATAAATGTTCCCCAGTTTGTGAGTAACCCACCCTGGTGTTATGAGATTTGTCTTTATTGTGATTGCACCCCTGCTACCATCTCATTGTGGCTTCTGCTTTGTCTTTGGATGTGGGGTATCTTTTTTGGTGAGTTCTAATGTCTTCCTGTCGATGATTATCCAGCAGTTGTTATTTTGGTCCTCTCGCCAGAGGGTGTAAGCACAGATCCTTCTACTCCACCATCTTGGAACCACTCTCTCTCTCATTAGATCTTTAAACCTAGCTGATGAGGTATTTGGTAATTTCCACTTGCAGTGGCAAATAAAAGAAGTAACTTCACCTCTAATCTTGCAACAACATTATTCACAGAACAGAGTCACTGAAAAAGACTCATGTTAACTTTAAACTCATATTTTGTCAGTTAAAATTCATGCCTCTTATCCCTTCACTGGATCACTGCTTTGTTGAAAAGTAGCATCATTTGCAATCCTGACAGCAGGGGATTGGGGTGCAGGAACTGCACATGTGTTGTATTCTGACCTCAGCAATGGTTTAGGAGTCCAAAGAATAGCGCAACATATTTTCAACAAGGAAAATTCTCTTACAAAGTGAAAAACAAAAAAAAAAAACCCACAAATATGTATATAAGATAAAAGTAAAAGAGGTGGTAAGGCCTCCACTAAGTACCTTTTCATTTATTCTTTCATATTCTTCTCTTTCTGATTATTTAACCAAATAGGATTTTAACTGCATTCTCTCTCTCTATTCCATGAAGTATTTCTGCTAAATCTATAATCACAATAGAAGGCTTCAAAGAAAATATTATTATGCATTTTTTAAATTTAGTACTTTCAAGTGCTTATTACATTAAAGATTTTCTTTTATCAAATGGTGATAATCTAAGAAGGGGTGGAGCCTCAGAAATCCAAACCTGCTATATTCTGCAAAGCTACACACAGATAACATCAATGTATTAATTCACAGATTCTAAAAATTATAAACGAAAATGTGGATTCTAGACCTTATTCCTACGTACCTCAGGATGAGAAAAGGCATTCAACTTTTCTGCCTAAACTTTCTTCTGGATCACTCTCTTCCACTCACACCAATTAGACAATAAGAAGGAATAATCAGCTTCCTGGACACTGATTGGCTCACATTCCCAGGTAGGTACAGGCATCGGTGGCTGCAGGCAACTCTGGAGACCCCTGTCTTAGCACATGTTCAGGTGCAGTGGGACAAGATTCAGAATTTGTCTTAGTGGGGAGAGATAGGCCACATCCTCTAAACTTCCAGAGGTTTCTACATTGGAGGATTTGGCTTTGCTTCTTTTTGTGATACTCTTTTAAGTTTATAACTCTGTGGGGAACAGTGGCAGTGATACAGAGCAGGATCCAGATGTTTGTTTTGCAGAGGGGGATGTGGGACCAAACTTGTCCGTGGCTATCCATTGAAACATTCATAGTTTTATCTGTCTTCCACAGATTACCATTGGCATGCTTTGAACAAGTCTTTCTTGTCAGGTAATCTCCTAGGTATTTATTTGCTACCCATTAAGACTTAATTTCAGGACATACTGGGACATGAGAATATTCAAGGCTTTCTAAAGCTCTGTTGTCTTGAATTGCATGCACAGAAGTATGTTTAGTAGAAACTTACTATCTGTCTAAGAAGCAATGACTCAAATCACTTTCTGCAGTCATATTTTTCTTTCATCCCATCACCTATTTCAAAACAGGGGATTATTTGTTAGTTTGGAATAGGATGGTCTGTCATTCTTGAAATACTATTTCTCCCATACCTTTTGTTATATCCTGAATTGCCTTTGATTCTCTAAATGCTTAGCTATTTATAAACCTCTTACATTTTTTTCTGAAGACAATTTGTACAGAAATTCTTATTCCTTGACTTAAAGGTAGATCGTTATGGGAGAAAAAAGAGTAAGAACCAAGAGAAAGGGAAAATAGTTGATGTTTAAAAATGTCTTTCCATGTCTGTCTATCCACATATCCACCTACAATTTGAGCTAAAGCTATTAAAATTGAGTGATGTCGGTACAATGCCTACTTATTTTGTAAAAATGAAATACTTCCCATATTTACAGTCCTTATTCTCGTCTACCTAATTTTTGTGACAAAGCTAGTTGTCACTAAACCCAAAATGTTATTTCTTTGATATTCTCACCTTACCAATTTTCTGTTAGAGGGGTTTAACCTGGAATCTCTGAATACAACGCAGGCAGTCCATGAATCAGAGTGGGAAAACATTAGCTACATCTATGTTCTCACTAACCTTTAACTGAAAATTACATATAGATAATAAACTAAGGTAGTATTAATATCTGTGAATTGGCAATCAATATAAATTACAGAGACATATTCATGTAATAGTACAGCTTATGCAAATCCTTAAAATGTATTTGCATTTAACATGATAAAATTTCAGTATTTATTGAAACCACAACTAGATCTTGTTATTTAATACATTAATAAATAAGTAGGTATATTAGTCTATCTCTATTTTGATTTAAAATTTTTATATCTAAATTTCAGTATAATTTCCTTTATAATTGCATGTATTTCATTATTTCCAATTAGAAACATTATTCAAATAATGATATATAACCTCACACTGGTCAGAATGCCCATCATTAAAAAGTCTACAAATAACAAATGCTAGAGAGGGTGTGGAGAAAAGGGAACCCTTCCACACTGTTGGTGGGAATATAAGTTGGTACAGCCACTGTGGAAAACAGTACGGAGGTTCTTCAGAAAACTAAAAACAGAATTGTCATATAATCCAGCAATCACACTCCTGGGCATATATCCAGACAAAATTCTAATTCAAAAAGACACGTACCCCTATGTTCATAGCAGCACTATTCACAACAACCAAGACATGGAAACTACTTAAATGTCCGTCGACAGATGAATGGATAAAGAAGATGTGGTACATATATACAATGGAAGACTACTCAGCCATAAAAAAGAATGAAATAATGCCATTTGCAGCAACATGGATGGAACCAGAGACTATCATACTAAGTGAAGTAAGTCAGAAAGAGAAAGACAAATACCATACGATATCACTTATATGTGGAATCTAAAATATGACACAAATGAACCTATCTATGAAACAGAAACAGATTCATGGACATAGAGAATACATTGGTGGTTGCCAAGTTGGAGGGGGGATGTGGGAGGGATGGACTGGGAGTTTGGGGTTAGTAGATGCACACTGGTATGTATAGAATGGATAAACAACAAGGTCCTACGTACAGCACAGGGAAGTATATTCAATATCCTATGATAAATCATAATGGAAAAGAATATGAAAAAGAATATATATTATATATATATATATATAAAGAATGTATTATATATATATATATATAACTGAGTCAGTTTGCTGTACGGCAGTAATTAATACAACATTGTAATTCAACTATACTTCAATTAAAAACAAAAAAAGGAATGGTACATAATCTTTACCCGATGGCCAAAGAGATACATGGCACACACACAAAAGTTTAGGAACCCCATATGTGACTGTAGTTTCTGATAGAGCCAGATATATTTCTATATCACCCATGTCACTAGCAGAATTATGAGGGCTTTTAGTTAGTGAATTGATGTTTTCTGATCCTTGATTTGAAATATTCTTGTATAGAAATATGATTAAACAAGAAAAAGAAATAAAGTAATGCCTACTTATATTTGACCAAAAACAAGAAAGCAATTGTTCTTTACTAACAGTCAATGGATGGAGTGACACTGATGCCCATGCCTTCACCAGGTCCACATATCTGTCAAGTCACTTGTCACTTATGTGGAAGGATTCCTAAAGGAAGGCTGTGTAATTATAAACAGTTGATAATGATGGACTCATTAGTCTTTCAATAGCAGAACTTTACAATATATTGGACTTTATATGTCATAAAATGTCCCTAATATGGGTAATTATTTTTTTGGAAAAATACTTTTAATAGTAGATTCCAGTCATTTGTAATGTAATGGATTAAGTTGAAGAAGGAGTCACACAGCTTCCATTCTCCCACTTATTTTTTTCACTTTACAGAGATAAGTAAATGTTTCAAATTTGCTGATCTTTTCTGTAGTAAGTCAGTAGTTTGCTACCAAGCAGTTATAATAAAAAATAATAAAGACACATAATCTGTCATTTCAATATAAAGGTGGCATTTTAATATTAATGGAGAAAGTAACTGCTGTTCAAAGGCAAGTTTTCCTATGGAGAGACTAGTTTAAAACAGGTGCTTGCAAAGTTTTTCATCTTTATGTGTTTTAGTTGCCCAAAATGATCATGTGCCACCTATATGTGGTAATTTCAAAGCACTAAAAGACTTCTAAATTAAAAATTTCAGTGGTTTTTAATTTATTTGGTAAAAATATAAAAATAATGCAGTATCTTAGTTTGGAAGGACTTTTTAGGAGCATGGAAAATACAAATTTTCTATCTATATTTCAGCAAAAACCTGTATATAATTGGAAAAGTAAATTGAAAAATCATGATAATCATTTGATAAGTGCATTTAATAATGCCTTTTTCCCATTTTTCACATGTGGATTTTTGTACAGTATTTTTCTCTTTCTCAATCTATGATAGTCAATAAAACTTCTATTTAAAAACAAATGAAAAACACTGGACTTTGCAAAAGATGCCTAAATTGGTAAACCCACATTTTCAAAAATCATGAAATAATCATCTGCTCACAACAGAAATATCAGCATTAATTTTAGTGAAACCAAATGTTTTGTACTATTAATAAGACTATAATTAAATATTTTATATACATATGTCTCACCTCATTAACTTACTATGTTTAATGTATTTTACAATATAAACATTCTCTTTGGTTGTATGTGTATATAGTTTATTGAAGTAAATAAACATACATTAGGATAGAATATTTAAAGTCTTTTCACTAATAGAGCACATAATCCAAAAAGTTGGCACATCACTGGAATAAACATGAAAGAATTTCCATGAGTGAATAGATGTAATCTTTGTAAAAAGATATTTTTAAAAATTCATTTACTGTTATATTGACTGCTTTGCTTTTAATATATCAAATGATCATTTGAAAACCATTTCCTCTTGAAGGTCACTTGAAATGGCTTTTACCAGCAAGGCTATTCCTTTCATGTTTCAATTATTTCATGACTTCTTATAATTATGGTCATATTTTTTATGCCCCTTGTTCCATGATATGTAAGTCCTCTCTTGCATAAGTATGGTCTCCTAAGTAACTTTTTGAGCTACACATGAGTTTTTATTAACTTTTGTTGCTCTCTCACATCCTTTCTCCACTATCAATGCCTTAGGTTTGGCTATTCAGACCTCATGCCCAGATTACTACAAGAATCTCCTAACCAGTTTCCCTATTCCTTGTAGCATTTTCAAGGTTACTGCCAGAATATTTCCAAAAAGTAACCCCATACTCAAAACCCTTCAAAGGCTTGCCTTCAGCCTCAAAATAATATCCCAATTCCCGAAGCTTGTGACAAAGTTCCTGCTGGATTGGCCCTCATCACCTCAGCCAATTTTAGACCCTGTGCACCACCAGAAATGAGCCAGCTTGTTCACCACACCATTGCACAGGCAGTTTCCTTTGCTGAAAACCCCATTTCTGACACCTAACACCTTATTTCTTAATTCTGGAATCTTCTGTTCTTACACATCTGGTGCTTATCCCTCCTCTGTTCCATTTCATTTGGTTAATCATCCCTAGTCTATACTTCATTGCTCCCACATTAATGTTTATCAACTCATTTATCATATTTTAAATTGTTATATAATTGGCAAGAATACCTAGACAAAGTCTTTGACCAGAAATTCTAAAATGTGACAATTCCCTAAATTTACCCACAGAAATGGATGTTGAAAGCTCCTGTGAAATTATATCAAAAATGGTATTATTTTCCCTCTGAATTATAGTATTTATTGAAGTTAGAGGAGAAAAGATTTCCTAAAACAAGGAAAAAGGATTCACTATACGTACTGAGACTAATTGAAGAATGTGTATGCATTTTTAATATCGAAAGATTTTACCTTTTATGTTTTAAAAATAAATATAATTGACTATTCTGTCTTTACATGAGAATCAAATATTCCTCTTTTAACTTTGACATTATATTTATTCATACATTCAAGCATAATGAAAGCATATGAAGCATTTATTCTGTCCCATGCACTGTTCCAGGAACTGGGCATATAATAGTGAACACAAGAGATAAGGCATAGGCCCTGACTTTTCCCCCCGAGCAAACGTACAAAATATATGAAGTAATGGTTTCCATGAGGATGTTGAAAAGCCCACAAACAATATCCCTCTTCCTACATATTTACCTATTTATTGATTTACCTCTATCTGATAATGCTGTGGTGATTTAGCCCTTCATCCAGACTAGATACCTCAGAATCATTTGATTATAAATTAAGGGTATACAGCATTATAATTCAACATCTATATATATTATAGTGATCACCACAAGTCTAGTTGTCATCCATCACCATATAGTTAAGCCCTTTCACCTATTTGACCCACCTCCCAACCCCCTTCCCCTCTGTTCTCTGTATCTATGACTTTTTTTTTGATTCCATATCTGAAAAATTATGTGGTATTTGTCTTTCTATATCTGACTTATTTCACTTAGCATAATAAACTCAAGGTCCATCCATGTTGTTGCAAATGGCAGTATTTCATTCTTTTTCTTGGCTGAATAATATTTCATTGTATATATATATGTCACATCTTCTTTATCCATTCATCTATCTTTGGACACTTACTTTGTTTTTATAACTTGGATATTGTAAATAATGTTAGAGTGAACATAAGGGTGCATATATTTTTTGTATTAGTGTTTTCATGGCTTTTCTATATATACCCAGAGGTAGAATAGCTGGATTATATGGTAAGTTGTATTCTTAATTGCTTGATGAACCTTCATATTGTTTCTCACAGTGGCTGTATCAATTTACAGTTCCAATGTACAGTGTACAATTGTTCCCTTTTCTCCATATCTTCTCCAACATTTGTTAATTTTTGTCTTTTTAATAATTGACATTCTGATAGGTGTGAGGTGATATATCATTGTGGTTTTGTTTACCTTTTCCTAATAATTAGTGATGCTGAACATCTTTTCATGCACATGTTGGTCATCTGTATGTCTTCTTTGGAAAAATGTTTATTGAGATTCTCTGCCAATTTTTTAATCAGGTTGTTTAGTTTTTGTTGTTGAATTCCTTATATATTTTGGATATTAACCCCTTACCAGATATATGATTTGCAAATATCTTATCTCTTTTAGTAGGTTGCCTTTTTGTTTTGATGATGGTTTTCTTCACTGTGCAGAAGCTTTTTAGTTTGATATAGTCCCACTTGTTTTGTTTTTGTTTCTCTTGTCTTTGGAGTCAGAACTACAAAAAAATCACTAAGACTAATGTCAGGGAGCTCACTGCCCATATTTTCTTCTCAGAATTTTATGGTTTCAGATCTTACATTCAAGCCTTTAACCCATTTTGAGTTAAGTTTTGTGTGGATAGTGACTTGGTTTCTCAAATATTCTAATTTTAACTATAAGGAAAAACACGAATTACCCTTATTAAATAGCATAAAAGCTCCATAAATCAGTTAAGGCTATTTCAAAAGTAAAACTAAAATGCAACAGAAGAAGAAGAAAGCACCCTTTACTTAAGAAGATAAATTGATACACTGTATACAGAGTGATTTAACAAATGCAAAAAATTATGATGCCTTTTAAAAATGTGTGTATTGAGGGAACACGATTAATACATTCATTCAGATGCTAATTTACAAATTAGAATTATTCTTAAAATGTATTCTGGTTAAATCTTTCATATTCAAGCTAGGAGTATCTTCAAAATTTGTATTGATACGTGATCCTGCTAAAGTGGCTCTACTTCTGGCTGATTTCAACTTTTTTTTTTTTTTTTTTTTTTTGCGGTACGTGGACTTCTCACTGTTGTGGCCTCTCCCGTCACGGAGCACAGGCTCTGGACGCGCTGGCTCAGTGGCCATAGCTCACGGGCCCAGCTGCTTCACAGCATGTGGGATCTTCCCGGACCGGGGCACGAACACATGTGCTCTGCATTGGCAGGCAGACTCTCAACCACTGCGCCACCAGGGAAGCCCCTGATTTCAACTTTTAACTATTATTTTCAGAATGGATTGCAAGTAGAAACACCACATTGTTTTTTCCACAAAACTTTTCTACTATCATCACATGAAAACTGATTATTTCATAAATAAATATTGGGTTGGCCAAAAAGTTCGTTTGTTTTTTTCCATAAGATGGCTCTAGTAGCACTTAGTTGTCTTGAACTTCATTCAAAACAATTTTGTTAGATTGTATGTGACAGCTGTCATATCGTGCATTTAAAAAAATGACTTACCAAAATTGATGAATTTTTGTGTAGCCATTTTAATATTGAAGATGGAAGGAAAAGCAACATTTCAGTATATTACGCTTCATTATTTCAAGAAAAGTAAAAATATAACCAAAACGCAAAAAAAAAAAGATTTGTGCAGTGTATGGAGAAGGTGCTGTGACAGATCAAATGTGTCAAAAGTGGTTTGTGAAGTTTCGTGCTGGAGATTTCTCGCTGTATGATGCTCCACTGTTGGGTAGACCAGTTTAAGTTGATAGCTATCAAATCGAGACATTAATATAGATCAACATTATACCATGTGGAAGATAGCTGCCGTATTCAAAATATCCAAATCAAGTGTTGAAAGTCATTTGCTCCAGTCCATTTGCACTTTGATGTTTGGGTTCCACATAAGTTAAGTGAAAAAACCTTCTTGACTGTATTTCCGCATGTGATTCTCCACTTAAATGTAAAGATAACATTCCATTTTTTAAACAAATTGTGATGAGTGATGAAAAGTGGATACTGTACAATAATGTGGAACAGAAGAGATTGTGGCACAAGTGAAATGAACAACCATCAACCACATCAAAGGCTGGTCTTCATCCAAAGAATGTGATGATATGTATTTGGTGGGATTGGAAGGGAGTCATCTATTATGAGCTCCTTCCAGAAAACCAAACGATTAATTCCAATAAGTACTGCTCGCAGTTAGATCAACTGAAAGCAGCACTCGATGAAAAGCATCCAGAATTAGTCAACAGAATATACATAGTCTTCCTTCAGGATAACACAAGACCACATGTTTCTCTGATGACCAGGCAAAAACTGTTACAGCTTGGCTGGGAAGTTCTGATTCATCTGCTGTGTTTGCCAGACATTGTACTTTGGGATTTCCATTTATTTAGGTCTTTCAAAATTCTCTTAATGGAAAAAATTTCAATTCCCTGGAAGACTGTAAAAGGCACCCAGAACAGTTATTTGCTCAAAAAGATAAAACGTTTTGGGAAGATGGAATTATGAAGTTGCCTGAAAAATGGCAGAAGGTAGTGGAACAAAAGGGTGAGTACATGGTTCAATAAAGTTCCTGACGAAAATGAAATATGCATCTTTTATTTTTACTTAAAAGCTGAAGGCACTTTTTGGCCAACCCAATATTTCCAGCCAATAATGCTTTTACTATGTACATAAGTAAATGTCTATTTAAAGATATATATATATATATATATATATATATATAATATTCATTTCCTAAAGATTAAATTGCTTAATGAAAATAAAGCACTTTTACTGTACAGTTTTCAACTTTGCTTTTTGTCCTTGGTAGGAGCCATAAGTGTATATATTTATTTCTTGTTCAAACGTTTACTGCCTCTTCCTTTGTCCCATTCTGACTGGCTCCCTTCTATCAGTTCCTTTTGTATAGGAAAATTAGGCTTTCTAATCTACCAACATAAGGTACCCGACTTGCTTTGTTCAATGAAATGTGAGTGGAGGTGATGTGTCCTAGTCTCTAGTAGAAACTTTAAAGCTATTGCATGGTTCTACCATAGCACTTTCCCCTTCAATGTGAGGCCAGCATGTTTCAGGTAGGACCTTCAACTTCACATTCATGCTAGAATAAAGATCTGCAACCACTCTATGCAGGGAGCCCAGATCAAATGCTGTGTGATCTCAGAAGCTGGACTTCAAGCTCTGGTTCTGGACCAGCTCCTATTGAGGTCCCAAAGTTCAGGGTTCAAGGGAAAATACCTTGAACCCTGAACTTTTTATTTCACCTTTTGAACCTCAATTTCCTTAGCTTTCAAGAGGATACTATCAAATTTGTAGGATTGTTAGAAACTTTAAATGTTTTTGGTACACAATAAACTCTCATTAAATGACCTAATTATATATATGACCAAAAATATAGCTAGAGTTTAGGAGAAACAAATTTATTTATTCTCCCTAACTGAGCGACAGTTAAAAATGTTTGTCTGAACGACTTATGTATTCCTCTTTAATGATTTCTGAAAATATTGAAAGCACGGCAAAGAAGCACTTAAAAGTTATTAGAAAATATTTATGTAAGTATTTTCACAAACGAGGTAGTGGTAGTTTAGAGAAAGACCCCTCTTCCTATATTTTAGAGAACACTATTCAGACAAACTACTTCATATATTTGGAAAAATAGATATTTTAGAATTTTCTTCACATTGTTTCTTATTTTTAAGAGAGACACAAATTTTCATTTAGATTTAGATTAGTACCCAAGCCTATCAAAGGTAGATTAACAAGTTTTGCATTTTCTAATGACAGATACATATAAACAGAGATTACTGGTGTTGGAATAATGAACATATTACTTGCATTGTATTTATTTTAATATTCATTTTAATTTAGTTTATTTTCTTTAAAAGCGACATATTTATGGCAAGTGTTAAAGGTTTTACAGTTTGCAATATGTTTAAGTCAGTTGATAAAAATATATCAAATATATAACACAGGTAATATAAGGATATGTCAAAATCATAGAGAATAACTAACTATGAATTAGAAAATACTGTCATAAAATAGGGTTGGTGATTAATATAGTTTCCTGATTTACAAAATCTATCTTTAATACCTCTCCTCTAATCCAGGTAACCTAATTCACTCTTTTTAGAACATATTTTATAATTATTTTCCTTACCCTCTCTTCTCAATTTTTATTATTTTTCTCATCTGTTCTTCTTTATTACCATGGAGTAAATATAAAATAAATATATACATAAATGTAGATATACAGACCACTTTAGCTTCTAGAAAGCACAATTTTAAAATACAGTGGTCTCTTTATAATAGAGTTATAAATACTTTTTAAAATATAATTATAACTTGTTCTTTAATGTTCTCCACTTTTCACATATTTGTCTTATATACTCAAGTAGAAAGTATAGTTTTTGGTAAGTCAAGACTGTAACATTTCCATAATGCATGGAACACTGGACTAGAGTCTATGATCTTTAATTTCTAGTCCTAACTTAGCTATTCATTCATGAATGTATTAATTACATACCCTGGTTATCAATTTTCCTTTCTTCAGAATGAGAGAACTAAATTTTCTCGCACCTATTCTTCTCAGATCTCTAATGAAAGAAGATGTGTCTCTTTAAAATATTGACATTGCCTGCGTTTATATAAATTCATTTTACAGATATAGGCATTTTTAATGCAGACCTCCTAATTGGTTTTCATCTGCCATTTTTGAACCACACTATTTTTATCAAAAATTAGATAGAAAAATCATTAATAATCATGATAAATCTCTAAATCTTGAGGCTCACTTATTAGAATCAACACTTTTTAATAAGTTTTATGAATTGTTCTGTCTTCCCTACTGAAGTGGGAGTACCTTAAGGGCATAATCACCTCGACAAATTCATTTTTGTATTTTCATAGCACATAAACTGCCTTGCATATTTGGGTCTGTAAAAATGTTTATTGAATAAAACAAACAAAACAAATAATATTTGGTTTTCTAGCACTGTTCTCATTGAAAAGGCCTAATTTTCTGGAATCCCCAATTCAGAAACTTGATTCAGTTTCATGGTAGATGCTAAAACTAAAACTGGAAAAATAATTTTGTGTCATCAACTTTTAGGCTGATTTTCATCAGGTAAAGCCAGATTCTACATTTAGAACAGGAGATAATAACACAGAAGAATGGAGAAATGCAGTTATTAGAAGTGGGAGATGATATCATTGCTATATAGGAGATACCAAACATTTCACTTAGCTGTAAAAAAAAAAAAAAAGGAAAAAAAAAGAATATTTAAAGGATTTAGCTTTTTACATTATCATAGGAGGTTCTCTTTTCCATTTCTATGGTAACTTACTGCTCATGTAGATAATAATTGCAGGTACACTTATAAAATCATATTCTGAGAGTTCACTTTTTAATTTTGATCCCCTTTCCCTTTGCTGCTTCCATCTGCTCTGAGTGTGACTGATGATGTTGGGAGCCTTTGCAGCATCATTGCCTCATGCACTTTGTATGCATGAAGCAGATGTAATCTCAGATGATCAGGTATCTATTATTCCTATGAGGAAATATCTACAATAAGCAATTACTTTTGTTTCAAATCCTCCAGTTAGTCATTTATAGAAGATTTAGCAGTACTGTTCATGGACATTCTATTGATCTGTATGTGTGGCTAATTTATCTTCCCTTTCCTATGACTGAAGATAATATAGAGCATATTTTTTCTTTTCTTTCAACATATTATCATACACTAGATTTGCTTTTTCCCCCTCCTTAAAATGTTATTGAATTTATTTATAAAGTTTAGCATTTCTGTGTACTATATGATTCTTATTACCACATAAATACATTTACAAAAATACAAAAGCTTGAACCTAATTTAATAAATAAGTAAAAGCAATGCCCTTGAAGTTCTCTCTTTAACTGCTCATAGTTAACCATCATAACACAGAACACAAAGTCTTCAAAGAAATGCTCCTTTCCCTTCCCTTTAATTTTTCCTCAATACACATGAACACATACACAAATGTACTGCAGAGGCTTAAGATTGTCCAATGCTGCAGAAAATACTGCCTTTCTAGGATCTATCATAGTTTAAGAGTATTTTGTGACAAGAAGAGTAGCTCCACCAGAACAGGGGTAGAGAAGGGGACCTTAACAATTTATTCTCTTTATTTTCAAACATACCCACTACAGAAAATTATAGAGGGAGTCATTAGTTTACAAAAATTTTCTTAAGCTTTTTCCTCCAATGGCAGCAGAGAGTTTTTGGAAAGAAGCAGGGAGGGAAGAAAACAACAACACAATCTTCAGTATTTAAACTAGGATTCCTAAACTTTAACCAGCTTTTGGAAGCATCCTCTGAAATGTATTTTTCTAGTTTTCCTGGGGAATTTTTTCCCACTTCATATCTATCACATCAACTTTTAAAAAATGAATGCTAATTCATACATATTCTGCTAAAGGCAGAAAAAGCAAAAAAAAAAAAAAAAAGGAATAATAATCACAGCCACTTCCCAGTTAAATAATAATGTGAATTTTTGCTGTTTCATTTCTTATTCTTCACTTTTTCCTTATCTCAAAGTACACCTCTTAGTATTCCAGAGGAAGTCCAAGATTTGCATATAAATCTAATTGTGTGTATTCATGCAAAACTTTTCAATTCATGACAAACTATCCATAGATATTAAAATTAATTTGTGAGGAAAGAGCCATTGTGTTCACAGATAGAAAGTGTCAAGCCTCCTGATCCTCCATGTTTTACTACCACTTAGCTGTACACAAAGTGGACTTATGAAAAGTGCTAAACATTTAGCTAAGCAAAGGGCCATATGTTTGAGAAAGGTGCATCTATGAACTGTGTCTCACATACCGGTGTACATTTGTATATGTACTTGATGCTTTCATTATTATTGAATGGAAATGTAAGACTTTACATATTTAGAGTAGATTGATCCAAATAAGAAATCATTTAAGCCTAAGACGACTGAAAGTTATTTTTATCACTTGGATCATATAGTAATCCACGAAGTTATTTAACAATGGACTAGCTATTTAAGTATTTATTCTGTGTAAATCAATATTTCTGGCTAAAATCAGGAATATTTAATTCTCAGATTTTTAAATTAATTTTTTTAACCAGGTTGAATTCAGTAGATATGATATTTATGTATTTAATTAAGTCTTATCCTAGGAGTAGTGATTATTTTTCTGCTGATGTAAGCTATAGGGCTTTCTACAAATTGTGTACATTAAGGAAGACAGAATGGGATACTTCCTGTAAATACTATGCACCTTTGTATTTTGATGGTGACTTCTCCATTTCCCATCAGCTCTCTTTAATTGTGAAATTCCAAAGCTCAATGTTTAATTCCTGGGAGTCTATCATCACACTATTTCTACAGTTGAACTTATCAGTTAAAAAAAAAAAATGACACAATATCTACTGATGCAGGTAGAACAATTATATCAAAATTGGCAAAGGGAATTTTATTATTAAACACATATGAGAATAAACATCAAGTTCCATTTCTTATATTTATAGCTTTCTCAAAGGTACTGTTTAGGCCTATACCTGTTACCATGGGGGGAGGAGAGAGAAGTTTAAGACTACAATCCTGTCCACAGGTGAATAGTGGAAGTGGTATCCTGAATAGCACTTGATTTATCGTATTTCCTGTCTTTTTGTTAGAGAGTTTAGACTATGGGCTTAAGTCATCCACTATGCTATACTTGTCGTTCATGACTTTATCCAGTGTAATATAATTAACATCATGAACATAACAGGTAAAGAAGGAGATATGTTTGACCTAAAAATTCAAGTAAAATTTTAAAAAACATCAGTTGACTTTGTAAGGAGTCCAATTGTTTGAAAACAGTTGCTCTTATCAATTCAAATAAGAAAAATTAAAATTTAGAAACTATTATTAAAAAAAGTCAGAAATTCTGTATCTTGGCATTTTTCTTTCAAAGTGAGTTATCTAGGTAAATTACCACAAAATTGAGTTTAAAATAATTATGCTACCAAATAAAATTTGGATAATCTTTGAAAAGGCCTCAAAGGAGATATAACATTCCATACCTGTATAATGAGAATTGCTTTTCAGACTTAAATATATGTATCTCAATGTTGTGTTTGTTTATAACAAAGACCTCTATTCCTAAGTTACTAAAATATAGAGAAAAGAAAACTAATGGATGTTTATAATACTCACATAGGCAATTAAGCTTATTCTGCTTACTTCATTCAAACATTCTATTTTCTAGCTGGTAACGACAGAAATATCAAATCCTCTTTAAAAAAAAAACCAGTCAGTTGATAGCCTAAAATCGATAGAGTTTGCATATGTCCATTCAAGGATAGAATTTAGTTTTTGAAATTCAGGATGATAGTTACTTCTTAAATGCTACTTGTACAGATAACCTCTTACTATGAGAGTTGCATAACAACTAAATTTTCTGCCCTTGAAGTCAATGAGAGTTCTGTTCCCAGAAATGTGACCACAAATTGACTTACTCTAATATCGTAGATTTTATTATTTAGTTATGAGGCCTCTCATGCACATTAGGAGTTGACAAGAGTTCATGGATGGGAGAATAATTATTTACTAAATGTCATACATTAATTTCAAAAGGTTTGCTTTTCAATTGATAACCTCATGATGAATATGTCATCAGGGTACAACGATATTTTATCTTTCAGATGTTTTTAATCTGGAAACCATTAAGACTATATGCAACCTAAATTCAAGTTGTTTAGCAGGGATTCTGCAATGTCTACTGGAAACTTTATGTCTACACTAATGAGATTTGTATATCAAATCACACTTTTATTTCGAGGAGTAGCATGAGATTTTTAATATCTGGATCTGTGAGAGTAAATATATTTCAACATATGTTGTACCATTTTTCATAACTTTTAAATAATAATCAACTAGGAGAGTTATTATAATAAAGAAATATTATAACAGGATATTCATCTAATAAATAAATCTTAATAATCATTAGAAAAAGTCACCACAATGTGTGTCACATGAAAACCAGAAACATTACTTGACTAATCTGAATTTCAAAAGGTATGGAAATTCATTTAAATGGATTTGGATTTCTACTTTTTTGAAACCAGCCAAATATTCAGTGAATTTGAATTTTTGTTTTATATACATTTTCCAAAACAGATAAATAAAATGCATTATGACATAATTAAGCCATAAATTATAAAAAAAATACTTTATCTGTTTGCTCTATTCTCAACAGGCAAAAACACACACACTCACGTATGCAGAAAGAGGAAAGCAAAAGCAGATATCAAATATACCAATGCTAAGAATTGAATCCATAAAGTAAAACTATGAGAATAACTTTACTTTACTTCCACTTAGTTAAATTAACACCAGGGTTTATATAATTTCATTGAAGAAAGATATTTAGACTATTGCAATGTATAACACCAACAACTGTAATAAAGGTTGCTCAACTAGACTGAATAGTATAATAACTAATACTACCTTTGAGTAATTTACAGTCTACAAGTTAAGAAAGATGTAAGAAAATGAAGGATGTGCAGGAATGGAAGGAACCATCTGGCACTAGGCAGAGAAAAAGAAAGAATAAATGTAGGAAAAAGTCCTGTGAAGTTTAGGAGTCTCCCACCCTAGAAATTGGAGTGGCCACAAGAACACAGACATTATAAATGAATGAATATTTGCAAAAGAAATCACTGACAAGTCCTACTTTAGAATTATAGCTTCTATTTTGCTCTTGACAAAGGTAGCTTTCCCAAGAAAGTAAAGAAAAAGTAATTTTCCTGCCACACTAAAAATGGAGATGAACCTGAAAACACAGAATATGATATATACCAGAGTGACTACAGTATACCGAAAGGAAGTAAAACAGAAATAGAGTCACAGAGGTAGAAAATAAATTTATGGTTACCAAAGGTGAAGGGGTCGGGGGAGGGATGAATTATGAGATTGGGGTTAACATGTACACACTATCATGTATAAAATAGATAACTAATAAGGACCTACTGTATAGCACAGGGAACTCTACTCAACACTCTGTAATAACCTATATGGGAAAAGAATCTAAAAAAGAAGGGATATATGTATATGTATAACCGATTCAGTTTGCTGTACACCTGAAACTAACACAACATTGTAAATCAACTATACTCCAACCAAAAATTAAAAAAAAAAAAAAGAAGTTGGCTGACATAGGTATTTTGCCTTTGAGGTAGGGAGATTGAATCAAATTTGTAGACTTAACATGTCAGCTTCTACAACTGTTCAATAAGACTTGATCTAAGGAAACTTATATTTAAATAAACAAGACTTGTAAAAGAAGTAATTGTGGGCTTCCCTGTTGGCGCAGTGATTGAGAGTCTGCCTGCCGATGCAGGGAACACGGGTTCGTGCCCCGGTCCGGGAGGATCCCACATGCCGCGGAGACGCTGGGCCCATGAGCCATGACCGCTTAGCCTGCGCGTCTGGAGCCTGTGCTCCGCAAAGGGAAAGGCCACAATAGTGAGAGGCCCGCGTACCAAAGTAATTGTTAAAACGATTGTTGTAAGGATTGACTCCCATATTTCTATTGAAACATTTTAATATATAATAAAATGGAATAATGCACATTATCTCATTCAAAAGGGTTTTTTACCCCCAGATTATTTGTGGTAGACAAGTCACATTAGAAGAGACATGTTTAATGATCTTAAACTATGACATAAAATTAGCAAAAAAAATTCACAATAATTTGAGTAAAAGGTAGGGATAAAATGTTATAATACCATTTCTAACTGAATTGTTTTGTTGCCCTATTGATATAACCACAGAATAAGTAAATCCACAGTTTATATGTAAAAAAGACATAACCATTATTTGACCAATTCCTTTTAATAGAAATATGTATTAAAAACTACTAAGAAGCAAAACCAAACAAAAAGAAACCAAGCACTTTACATGAAAGGGACTTTGCAATAAATAACTATTTACTATTAATACGTTGTTCTCAGTTTCTGGACTTTTTGCCTATTTATAATGAAAAATAACAGAACATTTCTAGACAAAATTGGCAAATTCATCCAAAAAAGACTTCTACCAGATTTTTTTGTTGTTTTTGTTTAATTTGCTAGATGAACTATAAGAGGAACAGGGCATTAGTATATATTTAGCACAATGTGAATCATCATAATATGTATAAATGGGTAAGTGCTCTTATGAATATGTTGGTATGAAAACAATTTAAACGTCAGAATGATTATACAAAACAAAGATTATTGAGATTTGGCTTTAATTTTTAGATCCTTTCCCTATACTGTAATCCAATCATAATTTTAAAAAATTCCTCTGTTAAGTAGACCAAACTCAAAGAAGTAGAAATCAGCACAGCCATGCCTTTTTCTTATCCCCCAATCACCTCACTGAAATAAATCCTGACAAAACAAAAACTGAAAGAAAAAATTGTTTGCTTTGCTTTATCCATCCTATACATAATTACAAAAGTTTTCTTCGCATAACTTCTTGAAGTTCATTAGCTATCTATAATTTCTCAATTGCAGCTTTGTCATGGGATTAGAACATCATTATTTTGAGTCACTATTGTGCCAGTAATCTTCAAAACTTAACTGTAGGGCAATTAGTTTAAGTGGACTCCAAAGTCCATAAATATGCTCCCATCTGGTGCAAAACAGTATTTTAAAAAATTACTTATTTTAACAAGTAGTTATTGCCTGATTATTTTAGACTGTATAGAAAACAAATATTTTCATACAACTCCTAAAATATAACTAGCTCTTTGATTGCTACAAAATTATTATTATTATGTTTTCTTTGGAATATTTGGTCATTTTTCAAATATGCCAAGTTTAATTTCATTCTTTTTAGGTGTGTTATAATGCAGTTTGAGAAATTATACTCAAGTAATCACCATAATAACTTTTTGCATATTTAAAAGTAAAAGGTAAAAGAAAATATAAAAATTACAACTTTATAATGGTCAAATGCTTTTTTAATGAGTTACGTTTGATTAATTCATTTGTTCCATTAGAAGAGAGTTGACACTATAAGGAAATTCAGGAGAGACCATGTCTATATTGTCATAAGTTGTATCATTCCCTACCATTGTCCATTCTATGATATGTAAAGATCCTTCATTATGTGTACAATTAAGTATTAACAACATAATTCAGAGTCTAAGAAGAATTGTTTCTATTATATTACCGCACTTTATTAAGAGAGATTTATTTGTTATATTTTATTTCTGAAGAAAAATGGATAATTCTCTATTTTCCTGTCCATTTCTACTAGATAGTATCATAAAAATCAGTAGAATTTCTTACTTTATGGCTACTGAGCTTAGAATTTTCAAAGACGTAATTCTTTTTGACAGAAAGTTGATACAGATAAATGGCCAAAGAAGGCCATTTTCTCACTTATTTCAAGGAAGACATGTCCCTTGTGATAAATACCAACTATTCAATGACTTACAACTGAAATATTTTATAATTTAGCTCCTATAAGCACGTTTGTTCCCTTGAATAACTGGTAAATTTCTCTCTCTCTCTTTCTCTCTCCTTCCCTCCTTCCTTCCCATATAATTATATAATCATGTATGTTCATATAGTATATACAAAATTATATATAAATATTGTATATTTAACATATATAAACATATGTTATATGTAACATATACAGAATATATACAAAATATAGTATATTTAACATATTATGTATTTAAAATTAAAAATTTGTTTCTACCAGTAAGTGCAATGGCACTTTTAACACACATATTCTTTTTGTGAAGCACACAATTTCAAAATAAAGCTGTATATATATATATATATATATATATATATATATATACACTTGAGCATCTAGTCCATATCATTGTTGTGCTTAAGACTAAAGAAAAGTATCAAAATAAATTGCTCTTTCAAAAGCTCAAGATAAATTTTGTCATATCAAAAACAAAGTTGATGTAAGCAAACTATTGATAGCCATTTTCATTTCATTGTCCTCCATTCTTCATATAAAATTTGTAATCAAACCTTTCTATTTTTTAAAGTTATTATTTTGATAAAAGGGTTTCCTCTCTCCCATAAGAATTATATAGTTAAAAGACACTTCTATGTAAATATTTGACTAAAAGGGCTCAATTTTCTTGAATATGTTTGAACTCTCCTGAAATAAATAATAGCAATCTCTTTAATGAGTTTGAGGTGAGTGAAAATTTGATAGATTTACTAAAGAACAGCATTTAGCTATTCAATAAAAATAACTTTCATAAAAAAGTATAGAGGAAAGGATTAAAACAAATAATATTGAAGTCTGCTTGCCTTTTTTTTCTTTTTTAATTTAATTTTTCACTAAATTTTATGTCTACTATTAGCCAAGACTGAAAAGAATATTGTTGCTGAATAGAATTAAGTGAAAATAAAACTTATGAAGTGAAAGCAAAGCTAGGATTTAGATGGGGGAAAAGAGCTCTGATATGAAAGATAAAAATTAATAATGGTAGTCTAATATTCTTACCTAGAAAAAAAATTCTTACCTGGAACTGCTCTAAGTGCCTTACATATATTAACTCATTCAAATTTCTCAGTGATGTATCTTCTAGGGAGCAGGTACAATTTTATGTCTATTATATGATTTAGGTAACTGATACACAAAGAGGTTAACAAAATTTTTCAAGGTAACAGAAGTTGTAGAGCTATGATAGGAATTTAGCCAGTTCTACTTCAAAGCCCACATACTTATACTGAGCCATACTGTCCGTGATGAAGAAATTTGACTTAATTATTTTAGGAGATTAGTCAAAGTAATCTCTTAAGATGAGAAAGAGCTAACTATGGGAAGCCAACAATTTGCTTACACTGTGAAAAGACTGAAATAAAATGAAGAGTAAAAATATTAGGAAGTGGAAAGTATATGGTTTCTGGAACAAGACTGTGGATTAAGTATACATAACTTATCTCCCTGCCTTCCCAATCTCATATAAATGAAAAACAAATATGTACTAAATAGAGTAAAGCCATAAGCGCACCCATTAGAACCTTTGACAAAATGTTGGAATACCAAGAGCATATGGAATGTAAGTGATTGATGAAGTAGAGAAAGACATAGGCAAAACAGGTACAGGCAAGGCTGTAATAAAATTTGGAGTTTTCTACCAAACTCCAAACTCAGAGTGGAATATCCAAACTCAGAGTGGAATATAAAGAAATGCTCTAGGTTTTTAATTTAATGATCATCAATGGCTACTCATTCATACCCATACTCATATAGAGAACACTTGTCAGTGGAGATATTGACCATCATAACCACTGAATCCATAATAAATATGTGTAATTTGCCAGTGAGTTACTAAAGTTTGGGTGCCAGGATTGGCACACCAGAATAGGGCCCTTAACTTCCCTCACAGTTTGCTAATATTTTGACCACTAATTCTAAAATGAAAAGTGTCAGTGGACATGCTAATATATCTAAAGCTCATAATTAGTTCAAGAAAACACATATAAAAAGTAAATCCTTATAGAAACCATACTGTACACAAATATTAATAAAAAATAAAAACCCAGTGGTTAAGTTATATTTAGGGAAAACAACTGCATAGGAGGGAAGCATCACATTAAAAATAGATAAATTACACCAGAGGAACGAGATAATTCAAGGAACATGAGGGCATCTTAAAATAATCTACCTAGCAACTTTGGAGAATATAAGAAATATTGCTTCAATAAATCAACCTAGGATATTATAGGCAAATTGAATTGAGAGAATAAAGAAAACATTTCTAAAATTATAAATGCATGGAAAATGAAAAATTTAATAGAAGACTTTGAAGACAAAAATGGGAAAATTTGTAGATTGAATAAAATGTCAAAATAAGACAAAATTTAATAAGCATAAAGATCCTATTCTAAAGCTATGGTTAATATCAGAAAAAAGAAGAGTGAAGTAGATAGAAAATGAATAAATAAATGTTAGAGAAAAATCACAGATTTGAAAGGCAGGAATATGCAAATCAAAAAAGCTCACAGTGAAACTCTAGTACACTTTTGGTGGGGCTATAAATTGGTACAGCTATCCTGGAAAACAGTATGGAGGTTCCTCAAGAAATTAAATATAGAACTATCACGACCCAGCAATTCCACTCCTGGGTATTTACCTGAAGAAAATGAAATCACTAATTTGGAAAGATACATACACCCCAGTGTTTACAGCAATATTTTTTACAATTGCCAAGATATGGAAGCAACCTAAGTGTCCATCAACAGACGAATGGATAAAGAAAATGTGGCATATGTATACATTTTTATGGCTGAGTAGCATTCCACGGTGTATGTGTGTGTATAAACACACATATTGTGATGTGTATATATACACAATGGTATGTGTATGTATGTACACACACATGCAAACACACACTGGGGAATGGTACTCAGCCATAAAAATAAGAATTAAAATTTGGCATTTGTGACAACATGGATGAAACCAGAGAGTATAACACTCAGTGAAATAAGTCAGATAGAAAAAGACATATACTGTATGTTTTTACTTATATGTGGAATCTAAAAAATAAAGAAAATGAATGAATATAACAAAAAATACATGGACTTAGAGATACAGAGAACAAACTAGTGGTTACCAGAGGGAAGTGGGTGAATAGAGGGGCAAAAGAAATGAAGGGAATAAAAAGGTACAAATTACTAGGTATAAAATAAATAAGTTACAAGGATGTAATGTACAGCACAGGGTATATATCCAATATTTTATAATGACTATATAAAATATAATCTATAAAAATATGAATCACTATGCTGTACACCTGAAACTAATACAATATTGTGAGTCAACTATACTTGAATAAAAAAATTCACAGTAACTGCTAATTTTTATTTTTCTCCATTTTTGTTATATTGAACTAATTTATTAATTTCCTACAATAAAAACTATATTGACACATTTGTAGGAAGTCTTTCATAAAGTATGACCAGAACAATGGACCAGACACTTTAAATGTCAAGAATCATTACATCCATTGTAGATTTCTCTTTGAACTAAAATGGTACTAACTAAAATATATTAAATATACACAAATAAGTGTTAAAGTTTGGCTTTAGGTTTGCATGGTGTTATTTAATAAATCTTCTAAATCATATACCTAATATATTGAATTTTTCATTGTTTAAGCTTGAAGCTAATTAAAGTATACCTTTCAGAGAAAAGAATAGGTTCCGGAATTTTTAAATTTTTTAAAAAAAATTTTATGTTTCTGAAAAATATTAAAATAATTGACCTAATCAACAAAGTAGGCATTAGGTATGAAAGGGCAAACATGAATACAGGAAAATTTCCATGTTAAAGAGCAAAAATCTGTCAATTTTCTGCTCTCATCAGACAAGAGCAATGCATTTTTATTTCTAATACACAATACATTTCCTGACCTCCACCAGGTACTTTGATTTGGTATAAACATTCTGTCTTAGTGATGCCTATTAATGTCATAGGCCACCTAAGTAAGAGCACCAAAGTCATATATTTTAGTATTAATTTATGTTAATTTCATTCATGATAAAGCATGATGAGACAGTTTAGTGCACATGGGCTCTATAATAAAATCAAACTGAGAGAAAGGTAGCTCTGTACTATTGTCACACTATCACTGATGTGTGTGTGTGTGTGTGTAGATAGATAATATTGCTAGTCTTAGTGTTCTGATATTTATGTCTAAACTCAATGTACCAAGTACATATATTTAAGTCCAAAAGAGAAACTTTTATTCAGTAAGAAGTATCTTAAAACACTTAATATATTTTACAAATGATTTTTGTAGAAAATAAGATTTCATTAGTTAGGAAGAAAAATTGGCAAAATGGCACTGCTCTAATACCATTTTGGCAATAGGTGTATCAGTAATGCATTATTTCTTTTACAGAAAGTGCTATAAAAATATAGAAGTAAAAGTCATAGTCATTCATTATCTTTCCCCTTAGCAAGGTAGACTAAGTATTTTTCAACATATTTCAATCCTTTCTCATTTTTTAGTTAATTTATTCACCTGTCACATTTCAGCTCAAAAGCAATATCTGCTTTCTTGCTTGCTTTGTTATTATATTGAGAAGTGAAGCAAAATAATTATCTTAAGATTATCTACTCATATTTTCTGTATAGCATAGGTGGTATAAAATTTACCTTAAACTTGTATTGCAGATAAAATTAAGAGAAAAAGTACAGACTTGTGTATATACATGATCTATGCATATATTCATAGAGTAGAGCAGTAAGATTATTTATTAGCTAATTCAGGATCTAAGATTTCTGCAGTCTTCTATTGTGTAAAGGAAGAAAGTAGGGATAGAAAATTCATTTATCATGCTCAACTCTTTGACACTGAAATATAATAAGAAAATTGAATATGTCTAGTGTATGCATATAAAGGAGATACTTCTAAAGACGGACATTCATTTATTCATTTAACAAATATGTATAGAATACATGCTCTATGCCAGGCAATGGTCTAGGAAAAACAGAAAAAAATATCACTAAGGAACTTATCTTCTAATTGAGAGTAACGGATTATACAGTTTATTCAAAGATGATAAACATTTGGGGAAAAAGGAAGAAAAGAAGGGGAAAAGGGAGCACAGGTTGAAACTGATGGATATATGAGAAGAATGCAAAATGGTGAAGGTTATTTGAGGAAGATTTTTAAAATATCTTGAAAATTTCTACAAAAGGAACTTGACATGAATATTCTTGTTCTGGCTATGCTCAAGCCTTCCTTCTTTATCCCCTTCAGATATTTCCACAAATGTCACTTTCTTGGTATTATTTTCAGATTTCTATCTTTCCAATTATTTTCAGATTTTTATCCTTCCAGTCTTTGCTCAAATTTCACCTTCTCAGTATGCATTTCCATGTGGGTTGCTCTTATTTGAAATTATGATTCTCCATTCATTTAACCATTAACTCCACCTCCCCGTACATTTTCTTGATTTTATTTTTCTCCATTGTTCACCATATGAACAAATCTATATTTTATTTACTAATTAAGTTATTATATGTCTCCTCCAACTAGCATATAAATTCTATGAAGGCAGGAATTTGTTTTGTTTTGTTTTGTTTTCACTGCTATTGCTCTGGCCCTTGAATGGCATTTGGATTTAATAGGCACTCAACAAATTTTTATTGAATATATATCTAATTAATCTAGCTATCATCTTTGACACATTCATCCCCTTCACTTTTTATATGCAATCAATTATTATATCTCCTTTATTTTTTGCTCCCAAATATCTCTTTAATCTGCATACATCACTCCAATTCTACTGGCATCAAGACTGCCTCATGTCCATTGCTCCATCTCCTACTTTTCTGTTTCCACCTATGGTCTTTTCAAATCCATTCTCTTCACTTTTGCTAGAAGGAACATGCTAAAATGAATATCTGATAAACTCATTTTCATTTTAGAAATTCCTCAATAGAGTCCTTGGTTCTTTTTTTTAAAAAATAAATTTATTTATTTATTTGTTTTTGGCTGCGTTGGGTCTTTGTTGCTGTGCACGGGCTTTTCTCTAGTTGCAGCGAGCGGGGGTTACTCTTTGTTGCGGTGCGCGGGCTTCTCATTGTGGTGGCTTCTCTTGTTGCGGAGCACCGGCTCTAGGCGTGTGGCCTTTGGTAGTTGTGGCTTGCGGGCTCTAGAGCACAGGCTCAGTAGTCGTAGTGCACGGGCTTATCTGCTCCGCGACATGTGGTATCTTCCCAGGCCAGGGCTCGAACCCGTGTTCCCTGTATTGGCAGATGGATTCTCAACCACTGTGCCACCAGGGAAGTCTGAGTCCTTGATTCTTAAAGTCCCAAATCCAACAGAACTTGGCTGTGCTAACATCTCCAGCCTCATGTTATGCCATTTGCCAATCTTACCTGATATCAGGGTCATACTGCCCTTTTCCAGTTGATCAAACAATTTTTTTTCTCTAGAGTTTTACACACAACAAGCCTACTTCTAGAGTATATATGCTCACATCCACTCCACCCTCATCCATTCTTTGCTGTTGGGTCAATTACTTTCTCAGGGAAGCCTTTCCTTCTAACTCCTAGAACTTTGGTTTGTAATATTATACAGATCTCTAAAGTTTTCTTTCCTAATCTTTACCTCAGCTTGTAAATATATATATTTGAGGGATTATTTTTATTAATTTCTGTCTTCTCCACTAGGTTGTATGCTGTGTAAGAATGGACATCATTTCTGCTATGATCACCATGGTTTCCCTGGAACGTTGTACACAATAGATGCTCAAAAATAAAACTAGGAAAAAAAAAACAAACAAAAAGGAATGGATGAATGAAGACACAGTATCTTGGATTCCTGCCCAATATAGTGATCTATAATAAAGGGGAAATGTTACCTAATTGAGAGTGGCAAACTTGAGAATGAATATTCATTGAGTCAGTACCTCCTGATGCCAGTTCTGTATGTTGATTTAGATAGACTAGCTGAATAATTCTAAAATACTAAGGCCATTTAAAACAAATCAGTAATAGTGTGTAAAACCTATATAAGTCTAAATACAAAGAATTTATAAATCCAATTGAGGACCCATGTGTTTGTTATATTTTTCCTTTTTTCATTATGCTTGACACTTTTGAAACTGAGTTTTGTTACAGTTCATTAGCCTACTGCAAAGTGCTAGTATGATAAGATTGCACTGAGATGCATAACATAACATTTTAGCATGAACAATTGAAATTACAAGGTTTTACAGATAGTGTGTTGTGCAGATTGTTTCAGCTTGGCCTGGAAGTTGAATTTGTGAGCAGGTAGCTTGTTGTGATAGAGTGAGATGAAACTGGTGCCCAATCATTGGAGAAAATTGTAATGATGTATGAAATGAGAAATCTCTGTCCACTCTGTGCAGAGAATACAAGCCCTCCTTTGCATTCACTGCTTGCTATTTTCTCCAAAATGTTTTTGTAACTCCAGAGAATGGAAAGTCCATAGCAGAGCCAAAACTTGCAGTTTATCAGAAAAACTGAGAAATTAGATTTGTTGGAGAATTTGTGAAAATGAAGAATTATATTACCTCCTATTGTAAGCAAGATTTTTTGTAACCATATAGATACCACCACTTATACAATTAAGCTCCAATGTCCTTAGCCTAATGCACGTGTGCATGCACACACACACATACACACAGAGTGAGAAAACAACCTATCCAGGAAAAGTACTCTGAAAAAAATGTAAGTTAGAACTCATTTCCATTAAATATTTTAAGCAACTTTTATCTTGACTCCTTTTGAAAGTTATAGAAAAGCCTTATGAGAAGATTTATTCATTAATTAGACAACTATTTACTAAAATGTATTATATCATTCACAGTACTAACTGGGGATACAGAGTACGCAAAACACAAAGCCCTCTGCTTTACTGGAATTTACTTTCTAATTCAGACAATACAGGGAATAAATTAGGAAAGTATGCAACATGTTTGTAGTAAGTGCTATGGAGAAGAATAAAATGGAGAGAGGAATCAAAAGAGTAGAGTGAAGGTTTTTATATAAGTTGGTCAAGGAAAATCACACTAAGAAGACTTGAGAACAGTTCTGAAGGAAGTAAGGAATCAAGGAAGAAAGCCATTCCACGATTAGGGAAAATGGCCTTTCAAACACCAGGATAAACAAGGGAAACCGGCAGAAGAGTGCCTAGAATATTTGAGAAAAAACAATAGATCAGAGTGGATATGCAAACAACGTTAGAGAGACATTGGAAGAGAAGGCAGCTTACAGAGACTTGCACATTATTGTAAACTTTTTGCTTTATTTTTTCTGAGTGAAATAGGAAGCCATTTGTGGGGGATTGAGAGACAAAGAATGACATAGTCAGGGCTATTTGACAGTACTACTGAAAGCACTTTGGCTGCTTTTTGGAAAGATAAAGATCAGTAAAGAATTATTTCATTACTCAGGGGAGATAGAATGATAGCACAGACTAGGATGGTAACAGAAGTTGAGAGAATAGAAAACTTAAAATGGGAGACAGACAGATAAGCATAAAGCTACTTCAAATGTGTAACAACCACACTGAAATAGGAGAAGAAAGAGGAGAGAGGGAAGGGGGGGAGAGAAAAAAAAAGGACTAATCCAGGTAACTTTTAAACATGGGATTTTTATAACATCCTCTGAGACTAATGACAAAAAGAGCTTACAGTGATGAAACTTTAGTTATTAGGATCAGCAGCATATTTTCTGCAATGATTTGAATTTGGGATTCTGAGTACACATTCTGTATATCCTAGAAAAAATGTAATAAGTAATTATGTTGAAGATAATATAATAAGAGTCAAGTCTCTCATTCTGGGAGAAGGGTGTTACACATAAAAGGGAGGAGGCCGAGAATAAGCCTTATGGTACTGGATTGGAATTGGATGTATCAGTATAAACTCAAAAGCGATATGAATACATATAAACATACATACAAACACACATACCCCACACACATATTTCCTAGTTTTTGGTTTCTTTTTCTCCTCTGAAATGACATAAGAACAATGATATCTCAGTAGCAATGAGCACCCCTTGTGCCTGGTGTCCATGTTAAATATCAATCTGAATTAAAAGGAACAAAGGCTCTGAAGAGAGATGATTCTAGGGCTTGGCAATAAAAGGAAATGTTGAAAGACATACAGGAACATGTTGAAAAGGCTCCTACTGACCAAACTGATTTAAACATCAGAATAAATAATCATACTACTCCATATAACCCATAGAAAAAAACATTCTATTAGTGGATAAAAATATAAACATAAAATTAATATGTTAATGTAGGAAAAGGAAAAGGCATTTCTTTACAGTAGACTTCCAACAAATAAAAACAGGATATAATTAATCAATCACATTTAGCAACCATCAGAATTATAAATGATTCAATCAAGAATCATGAACAGATGCTAAGAATAGTAAGTGAAAGTTTGATGAGGAAGGATGTTTACAGAACCTCAAAATATTTCCCCACCAATTACTCACTAACTGTAAAGGGGAAAGTAGTAACTTTACCATGAAAAACATGAAGGCACATCTTAAATCAGGGATCAACAACATCACCAACAAGAGGACGAACTTACAGTATGTATCTCCCTCTATTGTGCATTGGTAAGTTCACAACATCACTTGTATGCAATTTGTGACCAAAGTGGACAACATGAATCTGAGAAAACATTGAGAGAAATTCTACCCTGTACTAACAGCCCTGTACTCTGAAGATCAAAACCATGAAAAACAAAAAAACAAAAAATACAAACCCTCAAAAACAACAAAGGAGACTAAAGTAACCTGGCAAGGAAATGCAATGCTGAATTTCCTGATTTTACGATTTTGTTATACTGTCAAAGAATGTCACTGTCCTTAGGAAATACAAACTGAAGTATTTAAGATGAAAGTCATGATGTTTGCAACTTACTCTCAAATGGTTAACAGTTCTTTAAAATAAACAGAGAGAGAATAAATCAAATGAGGCGAATTCTTTTAAATGGTTGAATCTGTAAAGAAAAAACAAAGGGCTTGTAAAAGTGCTATGTAGTATTCATGAAACTTCTCTAAAGTTTGAAATGAAATAGGTAGAAAAACTTTCTTCAAACATTTTATTCTTTTAGGAATTAAATACATATTTGCAACATTTAACCTTCAAATGTAATAACAGCCTACTGCCTTTTTTTCCTTTTTAAAAAATATATTTCTACCATAATTCAAAAAGAGTCATGTACCACAATGTTCATTTCATCACTATTTACAATAGCCAGGACATGGAAGCAACCTAAATGTCCATCAACAAATGAATGGGTAAAGAAAATGTGGCACATATATACAATGGAATGTTACTCCGACATAAAAGGAAATGAAATTGAGTTATTTGTAGTGAAGTGGATGGACCTAGTGTCTGTCACACAGAGTGAAGTAAGTCAGAAAAACAAATACCGTATGCTAACACATATATATGGAATCTAAAAAAAAGATAGCTCTGACGAACCTAGGGGCAGCACAGGAATAAAGATGCAGACATAGAGAATGGATTTGAGGACATGGAGGGATGGGGGAAGGGGAAGCTGGGACAAAGTGCGAGAGTGGCATGGACATATATACACTGCCAAATGTAAAATAGCTAGTGGGAAGCAGCCGCATAGCACAGGGAAACTAGCTTGGTGCTTTGTGACCACCTAGAGGGGTCGGATAGGGAGGGTGGGAGGAAGATGAAAGAGGGAGGGGATATGGGGATATATATATATGTATAGCCGATTCACTTTGTTATACAGCAGAAATACAACATTGTGAAGCAATTATACTCCAATAAAGATTTAAATATATATATATACACACACACATATATATATATATTTCTTTGTCACTGAGTAAAGGTTTATAGTTTTCAAGAAATTTTGCTCATATCTTACAAAATTATTTTCTAGTATTTAGTTGTTGATGCCTTTGAAAATGGATTTTTTTCCTTTATCAAAACCTGAGTTTTGATATTTATATTTTTCCTTGTATATAGCCATTCAACCAAAATATATCTTATTCATTCTAATAGTTTATAATTTAACATATATCTTTTTAATATTGGGGATGTATAACCATATTATGTGAATTTTAAAAATGCTGTCATATTTTTCTTCTCTTCCTAATACATTAGCAAAAAAAGGACATCCATAATAGTCTACCACAGGGGAACTAGGGGAAACTCATTCTACTGGGGATCTTAATTGTGGATAACCTAATACTTACTGTGATCATATATTCACAGATATCTAGGGATTTAAGAAATGGGAGATGTAGGTAATCTAGAATTGGAATGTCATGAATGTTTATAGAATTATTGTCATGTTCCTTAGAAGGAAAAAGTATGCTAAATATTCTAGTTTTGATACCATAGTTTTTTACAGAGTATACATAAATTTGTTAACTTTTCTATTTTTCAACACTACTTGGCCATGAACACTTTTATATTCTTAAGCATCGTAAATCCTTGTTTTGTTTTTTTAATGCAAGATAAAGTAGTTGAGCTAATAATTATGAAGTTCTCTGCTTCTTTCAATGGGTCTTAGGACTAAATAAACCAGTGATTATGTAACAAATGTTTCTGTTAAAACAGGCATGGTGGAAATGGACCAGAGGGTAAAAGCTCTTGTTCTGACAGAAAGGAACAGGGAGGAGAATCACAATAAAAGGGCTGAGACTTAATCCAGGTGTGAGACTGCTGAGGTTGGCATATCCTCCCTTTGGAAAGATAATCCTGAGGTCCAAACTGTCCCTGTGACAAACATGCTTGGGGTTTCTTAGCAAGATTTTTCTCCCTGATAAAAAACATGTAAAAAGAAACCTCTTTTAACCCGACATCCTTCTTTACTGCTTAGGACTTCACCTTGCAAGGATATCATGTTAGAAGCTGCTGCAGCCATCTAGGGTCACTGAATGGAAAGACAAGCCAACTTAACATTCTGACTCTTGAACTACTGTACAACCACCTCCAGATTCTGAAGTGATATAACTAAGCAATCATGAGCCTGATATTCTCCTACCAGAAGGTGAATTCACTCTACATGATGGATACTTTTTTTTTAAACATCTTTATGGGAGTATAATGCTTATATTGTGTTAGTTTCTCCTGTAAAACAAAGTGAATCAGCCATATGCATACATATATTCCCATATCCCCTCCCTCATGTGTCTCCCTCCAACCCTCCCTATCCAACCCCTCTATGTGGTCACAAAGCACTAAGCTGATCTCCTTGTGCTACGCGGCTACTTCCCACTAGCTATCTGTTTTACATATGGTAGTGTATATATGTCCATGCCACTCTCTCACTTCATCCCAGTTTACACTTCCCCCTACCAGTGTCTTCAAGTCCATTTCTTTAGGTCTGTATCTTTATTCCTGTCCTGCCCCTAGGTTCTTCAGAACCATTTTTACTTTAGATTCCATAGATATGTGTTAGCATATGGTATTTGTTTTTCTCTTTCTGACTTACTTTACTCTGTATGACAGTCTCTAGGTCCATCCACCTCACTACAAATAACTCAGTTTCGTTTCTTTTTATGGCTGAGTAATATTCCATTGCATATATGTGCCACATCTTCTTTATCCATTCATCTGTTGATGGACATTTAGGTTGTTTGCACATCCTGGCTATTGTAAATAGAGCTGCAATGAACATTGTGGTACATGACTCTTTTTGAATTATGGTTTTCTCAGGTATATGCCCAGTAATGGGATTGCTGGGGTATATAGTAGTTTTATTTTTAGTTTTTTAAGGACCCTACATACTGTTCTCCATAGTGGCTTTATCAATTTACATTTCCACCAACAGTACAAGAGGGTTCCCATTTCTCCACACCCTCTCCAGGATCTACTGTTTGTAGATTTTTAATGATGGCCATTCTGACCATTGTGAGGTGATATCTCATTGTAGCTTTGATTTGCATTTCTCTAATGATTAATGATGCTGAGTATCCTTTCATGAGTTTCTTGGCAATCTGTATATCTTCTTTAGAGAAATGTCTATTTAGACCTTCTGCACATTTTTGGATTGGGTTGTTTGTTTTTTTGACACTTAGCTGCATGAGCTGCTTGTATATTTTGGAGATTAATCCTTTGTCAGTTGCTTCGTTTGCAAATATTTTCTCCCATTCTGATGGTTGTCTTTTTGTCTTGTTTATGGTTTCCTTTGCTGTGCAAAAGCTTTTAAGTTTCATTAGGTTGCATTTGTTTATTTTTGTTTTTATTTCCATTTTACTAGGAGGTAGGTCAAAAAGGATGTTGCTGTGATTTATGTCATAGAGTGTTTTGTCTATGTTTTCCCCTAAGAGTTTGATAGTGTCTGACCTTATACTTAGGTCTTTAATCCATTTTGAGCCTACTTTTGTGTATGGTGTTAGGGAGTGTTTTAGTTTCATTGTTTTGCATTCAGCTGTCCAGTTTTCCCAGCACCACCTATTGAAGAGGCTGTCTTTTCTCCATTGTATATTCTTGCCTCCTTTATCAAAGATAAGATGACCATATGTGTATGGGTTTATCTCTGGGCTTTCTATCCTGTTCCATTGATCTATATTTCTGGTTTTGTGCCAGTACCATACTCTCTTGTTTACCATAGCTTTGTAGTATAGTCTGAAGTCAGGGAGCCTGATTCCTCCAGCTCCATTTTGCTTTCTCAAGATTGCTTTGGCTATTTGGGGTCTTTTGTGTTTCCATACAAATTGTGAAATTTTTTATTCTAGTTCTGTGAAAAATGCATTGGTAGTCTGATAGGGATTGCACTGTATCTGTAGATTGCTTTGTGTATTATGGTCATTTTCACAATTTTGATTCTTCCAATCCAGGAGCATGGTATATCTCTCCATCTGTTGGTATCATCTTTAATTTCTTTCATCAGTGTCATAGTTTTCTGCATAGAGGTCTTTTGTCTCCTTAGGTAGGTTTACTCCTAGGTATTTTATTCTATTTGTTGCAGTGGTAAATGGGAGTGTTTCCCTAATTTCTCTTTCAGATTTTTCATCATTAGTGTATATGAATGCAAGAGATTTCTGTACATTAATTTTGAATCATGCTACTCTACCAAAAGCTCTAGTAGTTTTCTGGTAGCATCTTTAGGATTCTCTATATATACCATCATGTCATCTGCAAACAGTGACAGTTTTACTTCTTCTTTTGTGATTTGGATTCCTTTTACTTCTTTTTCTTCTCTGATTGCTGTGACTAAAACTTCCAAAACTATGTTGAATAATAGTGGTGAGAATAGGCAACCTTGTCTTTTTCCTGATCGAGGAAATGGTTTCAGTTTTCCACTATTGAGAATGATGTTTGCTGTGTGTTTGTCATATATGACCTTTATTATATTGAGGTAAGTTCCCTCTATGCCTACATCCTGGAGACTTTTTATCATAAATGGGTGTTGAATTTTTTCAAAAATTTTTTCTTCATCTATTGAGATGATCAGATGGTTTTTTATCCTTCAATTGGTTGATATAGTGTATCACATTGCTTGTTTTGCATATATTGAAGAAACCTTGCATTTGTTGGATAAACCCCACTTGATCATGGTTTATGATCCTTTTAATGTGCTTTTGGATTCTGTTTACTAGTATTGTGTTGACGATGTTTGCATCGATGTTTATCAGTGATATTAGCCTGTAGTTTTCTTTTTTCATGACATCTTTTTCTGGTTTTGGTATCAGCATGATGGTCACTTTGTTGAATGAGTTTGAGAGTTTTCCTCCCTGTGCTATATTTAGGAAGAATTTGAAAAGGATAGGTGTGAACTCTTCTCTTAATGTTTCATAGAATTCGCCTGTGAAGCCATCTGGTCCTGGGCTTTTGTTTGTTGGAAGATTTTTAATCACAATTTCAATTTCAGTGCTTGTGGTTGGTCTGTTTATATTTTCTATTTCTTCCTGGTTCTGTCTCGGAAGGTTATACTTTTCTAAGAATTTGTCCATTTCTTCCAGGTTACTCATTCTATTTGCATATTGTTGCTTGTAGTAATCTCTCATGATCCTTTGTAGTTCTTCATCATCAGTTGTTACTTTTCATTTCTAATTCTGTTGATTTGAGTCTTCTCCCTTTTTTCCTTATGAGTCTAATAGTTTATGAATTTCATTTGTCTTCTCAAAGAACAAGCTTTTTTCTTTTATTGATCTTTGCTATCATTTCCTTCATTTCTTTTTCATTTATTTCTGTTCTGATCTTTATGATTTCTTTCCTTCTGCTAACTTTGGGGGTTTTTTATTCTTTTTTCTCTAATTGTTTTAGGTGTAAGTTAGGTTGTTTATTTGAGATGTTTCTTGTTTCTTGAGGTAGGAATTTATTGCTATATACTTCCTTCTTAGAACTGCTTTTGCTGCATCCCATATTTTGGGTCATCATGTTTTCATTGTCATTTGTTTCTAGGTATTTTTTGATTTCCTCTTTGATTTCTTCAGTGGTCGCTTTGTTATTTAGTAGTGTATTGTTTAGCCTCCATGTGTTCATATTTTTTTACAGATATTTTCCTGTAATTGATATCTAGTCTCATAGCGTTGTGGTCAGAAAAGATACTGATACGATTTCAATTTTCTTAAATTTACCAAGGCTTGATTTGTGACCCAAGATATGATCTATCCTGGAGAATGTTCCATGAGCACTTGAGAAGAAAGTGTATTCTCTTGTTTTTGGATGGAATATTCTCTAAATATCAATTAAGTCCATCTTGTTTAATGTATCATTTAAAGCTTGTGTTTCCTTATTTATTTTCATTTTGGATGATCTGTCCATGGTTGAAATTGGGGTGTTAACATCCCCTACTATTATTGTGTTATGGTTGATTTCCCCTTTTATGGCTGACAATAGAGTAAATAACAGTTGTGTCTTTTATTAATTGCTTTAGCCACATTGTGATTTACCTGCCACAGGAATTCAACCCATTCACAATTATGGGAATTTCTGATATGTTATGAGGAAGAGGAAGGGCAAATCTAAGTAGAAATAAATGAGAAAAGAGATATTTTGCTGACTGTGACACTATTGTAGCAATGCAATCTTAGATTAATTTAAGGGAAAAGAAAGATATTAGGCTATTCTTTTAAGTAATTCTTATCTAATTTAATATTTAAGCCACTGCTAATATAGACATTACTAATGTCTTTTACAGATGGGAGAAATCAAGGATTAAAGAAGTCACAGAAATTTCCTAGGTCATACAACAAACACATGCTACAAACAATTCTCATTTTTTTCTTGTACCTGGGAAGTCCACACAAGATGTCCTCCTGATTCTACTTTAGGTCACAGAATTGTCAAATTGAAGAATGTCTGCTTTGACAATATCTTTGAGCTGGTTTATTAAATAAGTCTGTGCAGTTTTCAGAACTCTACTTATACTCAGTTAGTTTTAGACTTAATGTCTGTGATTCAATAACAAAACCAGTTTATTAGGGCTACAATTTGTTGTTTTTCTTTGGAAGAAGCAATCAGACAGTTCTTACTCTGCTAAATGATTTTGTCTCCAGGCTTAAAATAATTACATGCATATGTAGTGAAAAGAATAAGGAGGCCATGTCAGAAGATAGAAGTTGTCTTTAGATGAAAATAAACAACTCAAAAAGGGTGCAAAAATGAGTTTTAGAAAATGTAAATCAGTAGATGATATGTTGATAAGTGATATTTTTTTAAACCAAGATTATTGATGACATTAAATTCATTTGAGAAAAGAAACCGCTGACCTTTTATGCTGGCATGGGTTCAATATGCTGGCATGGGTTCAATAAGAATAAGTATGCTAGAGCTTTCCTGTTAGTTTAGAAGAATGTATATATGATATTTCATGCCTTTATAGCAAACATTGTGTAAAAATTATCATAGTACACAAGGTACAGGAAACTAGCTTGGGTTATATATTGATACATATAAGGTTCTGGATCAAATGATCTATGAACTATCTCTGAAGGCCCTCAATAATCTGATTTTGGATATAACAGACTCAAAATAGAAATAAATCATAGAATTCTAAGAGGAAGAGATAGTCTAATCTGTTGAGTAGCTTGAGCCAAACATGTGAAAGTATTTAATAAAACTGTGTTGATTTAAAGAGTCAATATTTGGGGGAAATTTTAGCTAGTCTGGAGTGTGGTGGGTAATAACAACAATTTTTTAAAAAGTAACAAGAAAAGTAACTTATGAAATTTAGATACAATTTGAGTCACATAAGAAATAGGATAGATAACACTGATTTAATATAATTTATGTGAAAGAGGCAAAGGGATTTCAAATATGATATCAAAGTACATCAACATCATGTTTTCTCTGCTCTCATTCAAGTGACATGGCTCTTACAGGTCAATTGTGCCCCCCCAATTCTTAATTGGTGGGCCTATTCTTTTCCCTGTATAGTCCCAGGTAAGTGAGGGCCAGATGAAATATTTTACATGAGAGGGAGAAAAATGGCAAGAAGTATATTTGTTGTATGTTTTATATACAAATCTATGACTTGAATCACTCTGCATTTATCTGTATTGCTTGCAACTGTCAAGGTAACAGCCCCTTTCCTGCATCATCTCTTTAAACTCCTTGATAATTAAGGAAAAAGAAGAACATAAATAAAGAAATGCACCCCCAGAACTTTTCATTATTAATGTTCTATGACTAAATTGGAAATCTGCTACTGTACCCCAAGGGGGTGATTAATTTAGCAGACTAGGAGTTTTGATTAAAAAGGAATGAAATGTCTGACATGTAGTCTATTTATCAGTTATAAGGATATTAAAACACTCTAATCATTGTGGCACCTAAATTAAGACTTCATAGCCTAAATGTCGCTTCATTTTCCTTTTTTTTATTTGATGGTGTTTTATGGGTTTATCATCTGTGAATGTGTGTGTGTGTGTGTGTGAGAGAGAGAGAGAGAGAGAGAGAGAGAGAGAGAGAGAGAGAGAGAGAGGCACACATTCTTATGGATCTTTGAAGAAAAATAATGCTGCAAGAAAGCTTTTTGTCACAAGCTGTGTTCCCTATTTCTCCATGTTTCTGAAGATATTGGAAACATAAAGAAATTTATAATTTTTAAATTAGCTGGTCATTCCAAAAATTTAGATATGATTATAAAATTATTCTATTGGTATTAGTCAAAAATTCAGTTATCAGAATTTGTAATTTAAGATTCTGTTTTATTAATTGACACTCATAGACCCAAATATTTAAAAAGTTGTACCATATCATTGATTTAAATATTGTATAAACAGCATAAAAAAGGAATATAGATTTTTTTCAGTGAATATAGCTTTATTTTAATCCTACAGAATATGAAGATTTGAAGTGCTAGTGTAACGCATAAAAAAATAGTAAAATATAATTTTAAGTGTTGCTTTTTCTATTTTATGAAAATGTTTACCATAGTTTAGCCTTTCTCTCTCCAGATGATTTCACTGCCCATTCATTCCCATTTGGAAAATTAAGTCCAAAGTATTTCCTTCTCATAGTTCTGTGTGTTTCTCTCTTTGTCTCTGTGTATCTGTCTCTGTCTCTCTCTCTCTCCCCCACACCCCTTCCCCCTTCCTTCAGTGTGGAACCACAACCAGTCTTTTTTATTGATCCCTAAGCAACTTTTAAAACCTAAGAGTGTTAGACTGGGGTCTTCTTTCCCAATCTCATTTCTAGTTTTTTCTCTAATGTCTCAGAAGGCTCAGATCTGGGGCAAGACAGGTTATATTTGGAGAAATAATCTAGTTTTTCCTCATCCTTTCTACTCTCCAATCCATATTCAAGTGTGATTCCATATCTTGGGCTGGAAGAAGCATGAAAGCAGTAAGAACTCAGAATAGAAATGGGGGCAACAGGAAAAGACCATCTATTCAGCCTGAAACCCTATTCAATTCTCTACTGACCCTTTTCCAAGGTTTAAGTCATTCAAAATCCCCAAATGAAAGAGGGCTAGGATGCCCAAGCAGATCTTGGTGATGTAAAAGCGAAGATGCTCCAAACCTTCAAATTTCCAAAGGCGGGGGCACTATACAGAATCAACACAGGATTTACCAACAATCCAGGGAAGAGATGGAAATCCTCTCCAATTCCCTTTCCACCCTCATACCATAAGTCATTTAAATTTCCTTCTTTTTCAAGACTGAATATTGCATCGTATATATGCACCACATTTTAAAAATCCATTCATCTATCCATGGACATCTAAGTTTTTTCTATATCTTGGCTATTGTAAATAATGTTGCAATGAACATAGGAGTGCAGATATCTCTTAGAGACTCTAGTTTCTCAGAAGTGGGATTCTCAGAAGTGGGATTCTCAGAAGTGGGATTGCTGGATCATACGATAGTTCTATATGTAATTTTTTGAGGAATCTACATACTGCTTTCCACAATGGCTTTACCATTTTACATTCCCACCAAGAGCATACAAGGGTGCCAATTTCTCCACATCCTTGCTAACAGTTGTTTCTCTTTTGTTTTTTGAGTAGAGCCATCTTAACAGGTGTGAGATGTTATCTCATTGTGGTTTTGATTTACATTTCCCTGATGATTAGTGATGTTGAACACCTTTTCATGTACCTGTTGGTAATTTGCATGTCTTCTTTGGAGGAATATCTATTCAAGTCCTTTTCCCTGCCATATGCAACAACATGGACTCACCTGGAGGACATTATGCTCAACAATATAAGCCAGTCACAGATGGACAAATACTGTACGAGTCCACTTACTTGAGGTATTTTAAGTAGTCAAACTCATAGAAACAGAGAGTAGAATGGTGGTTGCCAGGGGCTGGGGTATAGGAAATTGAGGAGTTGTTGGTCAATGGGTATAAAATTTAGGTTAAGCATGTGGCACAAGTGATAGAGATCTGTTTCATAACATCGTGCTTATAGTTAACAATTCAGTATTGTACACTTAAAAAATTGTTAAGAGGGTTAGATCTCATGTTACATATTCTTAGCACACACACAAAGTGGAGAAGGCAGGACTTTAGGAGGTGATGGATTTGTTTATTACCTTGATTGTGGTGATACTTTCATAGGTATATGCATATCTCAAGTTATATACATTAAATATGTCCAGTTTTATTGTATATCAATAGTACCTTAAGAAAACTATTTTGAAAAGTCATTTGTGATATGAGGAAAATGTTAATTCCAATAATATAACAACAATTAGCATTCATTAATGTCTCCCTATACTGTATCAGGCACAATGATAAATATTTGATATATATTTTATTATTAAATTTTATAAGCCTCCTATAAAGTAGGTAATATCATTGCTTTAATTTTATAGATTTTATTGCTCTTGCTAAATTAAGTTATTTAGGATAAGATAACTAGTAAGTGGAAGAGGCTTGGCTCCTATCACAAAACCCAGGCTCATAATTGATACAAAAATTGATATGCTGAATACTAGCAGCTGCTAATTGACTCTACACATAGACTTCTCTCAAATATTTGTTCAAACTGAACGACTCGTCTGGGATTGATTCATAACACAAAAATCACATATCCAATACTGGGATTCCTCCCTTGTAACAGATGTCTCACATCTGCCTTACTTGCTTTCCCCATCCATTCAGATTTAAAGATGGACCCTAGATTAATGGAGCATGAGTGTGGTGAGAGCACAAATGTCAGAGTTCTAAAAATCTGAGGGTGAATCACTTCTATCCCATAAACTAGCTACCTGAGATTTCTACCAGGCACTCATCTGTCTTTTAGTTTTCTCTTACATAAAATGAAGATACAAGATAATTGCCTTCTAACTTGATCTATGAACATATAAGATCATGAATGGAAGATGTCGACTTCTATGATTGACACAGATAATGTAATCAAAATAGTAAATATATAACTAAGATCTAAAGTTTATGAATGCTTGATGAGAATATCAGCTACTTAACTTGCTCTGCTTCTTTAACTCTGATTCTAGCTAGAATTCCAATCTAGGTATATGTACATATGTTTTCTCTTTTAATGTTCAAAGAGGATGAGTGTGATATTGGATAAGAAGGAAGTTGAGGCTCAATGAATTCAGAAGATTAAGTTGAATATTAAGAGCCCCCTAATCAATTTCTTGCCAACCTGGTTGTACTTCACAGTGCCTTCCGGTGCTCACAGAACTTGTGCCACTCCCCACCAAACACCCTCACTATCATTCCAAGTCATTCCTAGCTCAACAGTTCCCCTGACGGCTGCTGAGTTGCTGAGGACAGAGAGAAGTTTAAAAACTGCAGACCTGGACACTGAGTATCCTAGAAGCTATCCCAGTTCTCAGTTCCAATTTCAATCTCACTCTTCTTCTTGACAAAAAGATGGAAAAGTCTTTAGTGGCCCAGGATAGGCCATTTACCCTTAATTTAGGGTGTATTAGATCTTCATTTAGTTCTTGCCTCTGGATAACTTAAATGTGGTTATATAGGAGGGCCCACCACATCAAGAAGAATTTGCTTGGAATGAGATGTTTCTATTTTTTAACATTTTGTCTCCCTAGTCTTCTTTTCTTTTTAAACTGTGACAATTTCAAAGCAAAGTAAAGAAAGCTAAGTAGTTTCAACACACATACATACACATCAGAAGTGCTGCTCAGAGACTTTCAGTGTGTCATAAGCATAACCAGAGCAAATAAAAAAAATAAACCAGTTTGAGACGGTCAAAGAAAAAAGAGAAGCAGCTACACTGTACATTATTGCCAGACTCTGGGCATCAGAAATAAGCCGAATGTCTAAATCTTGGGCTACTTTTTTGGGCAAAGCTGCAGAGAGCTGGTTAAAAGTAAACCAGGCCCATTAGGCTCTCTTGACCTTGTGAGGAAGTAGGTAAGGCATGAGGATGGGGGTAGGTATTCTGTAAGGATAATTATTTTTATAATAAGAGAGCAATTCTGACTTGAGATTACCTCCCTGCCATGGACAGGCAGTGGCTGACTATATTCCCAAAGCTTTCTCTTTTAACACTATAAGAAATATTTTCAAAGAACTCTGAAAAAAGTAGCTCCTTTCTCTTATCACCTTAAGGGTTCTCTGGGTTTATTTCCATCATTAGTTGAAATTGTAAAGCTGAGCCAATAATTTCATTTGTACTTTATTCTCTGGAGAGCCAAAACAAAGGTCAGTTACCCTCCTTGCCCTTTTTCTTCCACCCATTTGGGGTTGCTGATGGTCTCCTTGCATTCTTGGCTTGCTAGATCAAAACCTGGGATGAAGCCAAGAGTGACAACAGCTTTGCATTGAAAATAAACAGGAATTTAAATTTTACAAGTGTGTTGTTGTGTTGTTATTTCACATTTATTTAATTCACAGGACGTTTGGCACTCAAAGGTCATGTGGGAATAGTGTGATAAGGATCATGCTAACAAAGACCAGTTTTTTCCAATATTTTTATGCAAGTGTGACACAAAACCATACCTATAGCTTTTGTGGATTTTATGCTTAGGCTCTTTTACTTTGTTGAGTTTCTATTCCTTCTTCTTCTTACTTTTTTTTCCTTTGCCAAGAGCCATGTTTTAGGGAATAGGGGGCATGGATATACTCAAAACAGATTAGTGGATATTTGATTGGAGACACAGTACGAATAAAATCAAAGTAAAGCAATTTATTGTGTGTGATTGGAAACAAATATGTAAGTGTGACACACAAAAGTAAGTATGATAGCACTAATGGGAAAGGGAGAAAGATATCAGGATTAATCAGAAAAATAAAGTTGTTTCTGGCTAAAAATTGAACTATGATTCTTTGAGTATGCAAATATAGAGAAGATATGGAATTGGACAGTACTAATATTATGGCTCCTGTTCTAAATCCATAGGTAACAACCTTACTGTTTTGTAAACATGATTTTTATTTCCCCATAGAATAAACACAAGGAGATGATGGTGTTATTGTGTCATTTTTATTTTTACCATCATCATATTGCTTTTTATGAAGCATTGTTTCTCTCTTCTGGGATACTCCAGAAGAAAGTAGTGAGAGATTACAGTAATCTCTGTTCATTGGGACAACAGAAGATACCTGCAACTGTTTGTCTTTCTCGTATCTTTTTAAATTTGATGTTACTAGATGGAAAACCTACAGAATTGACACCACATACTCCCTTACATAACGATCTCCCGATTCTTGTAAGTAATGCTAAAGATCATTTTCAGCAGTTCCTGGACTCTGTGCATTTTTCATATATTCTAACAGTGTAAGGCACAAGACCAAAACCCAGTGTGTTGTGCCTTCACTCAGAGGATGAGCACAGCTTTCATGTTCATTACTATTTCGATCTCAACATCCCAATGTCATACATGTCTGTATGTTTTTTTCAGGATCTTTGAAAAAGCCTTTCACTGATTTAGGAAATAAGAAAAGATTAAGGCAGTGGGTTAACTGTCAGAGATAAATTTAATTCAAGTTTTGCTGCAAAGTTTTCCTCTGCCTCCTCAAAAATGGCAAAATTCTTGGCTATATTTCCATTGGATATCACATTCATTATAAGCTTCTTGGTAAATAAGGATTAGTTTATTCAAGAGTTTGTTCCATTTTCCTCCCAGAATCATTTTATCTGTACTTTGCTTAAATATAATAAACAGAATAAATATTCTGGCAGCTTGCAATGGGAGATTGAGTTCTTATATTGAAAACAAGATCATAGTAAACAATAATGAGCTCTGTCTCTGGCATATGAGTTAGAAACAGACCCACAAAGCTTAGGGAGATGTGCATCTGTGGAAAGTTTTATAAGAAATAAATGTTATCCTTTACCATGATTCACAATGATGCTGTTAAACAGAAATATGAATTTTTCCTAAGTGCCAATACAACTGCAACACTCTATGTGGGATTCTGAATTCAAGTGGAGATATAATGGGTATATCAGACAGACTCCAAAGGTACAACTACAGTTTTCATGCAATTATTCCAAAAGCTTCTTAAGTGACCCTGAAAGCAATTTAAAATCTATGTGAATCTGTGTTTATTTTCCAATGGATCCAAGTGGGTACATCATTATTTGAACCAGGCTCTCAAATTTAAAAGGGAGTTTTAGAGACACATAAAAAGAATGTCTGGGTTTTTCCTCAGATCCAAAAAGGGGGACTAATCATTAAAAGTAGTTGCTGCATGATGTCTGTTGCATACAACTCACAACTTAGATCTGATCTGAAGATCAAGAAAGTTCTACATAGTTTTGTATCCAAAATACAACCTATACATACTAGGTGTACAACAAATAAGTGGTGAGTATCAATATCTGTTGATAAAAGGACTGGCATCTGAATTTGATAGAGGGAGTTGTTTTTCTGAGCCTTGGGGATGTGCATATGAACTATCTCACTACATTTTTAATGCTTCTAATTTCCAGATAAGACAGACAGACAGACACACAGATTGTTATATACTTAGATAGATGACAGACAGATATGCAGATGCACACATTAAATAGATACATAGAAACAGATACATGGATAGATACTTAGACAAAGAGATAGATGACAGATACATGGACATAGATATATATCTATGTATGTGATAGATACATAGACAGATAGATACATAGATAGATGATAGGCAGACACAATGATCAAAAAATTTTACTCAACTCCTTCCAGACCTTACTGAAAATATATATGTTCTTAAGACTGATTGATGGTTACACACTGGAATAATTACCAGTCCCAAAAGAGACATCATTTTCTTTTTGACCAATAAATTGTCCTTAAGGTTTCCCCATCACACCCTTATACTGGTCCTTTAATTCTTCACTCAGAAAATTCACTGCACTTGTGTTTGACTGATGTGGTGCTCTCTCACCTGGCCAGCTAATCTATTCAGTTTTAAATAAGCTTCTTTAGTGGTCTTATATTACTCTTTAATGGTTTGTTTTATTCATTGGAAATTTTATACTGTATGATTTTGGCCCATTGTGCCCTTGTCTTTTTACTTTCTGTTAAGCAAAGACAGTCTGTGTCTTCTCTTTATTTTACACACACTCACATTAAGTTACAGAGGCCAACTCAAACCAGATTTTAAGACCAGACCCTGTTTAAACCAGGAAACTGCTCTGTGACTCCCTGTACTTTCAACTTGTCTTTTACCACCAGCAGCTCTATTGTCTTGAGTTTTGTTCACAGAGAATGGACCTTGATCAAATGCCACAATTTCTGTCCAAGTACAACCTAGAACAAGCAGGTATGGCAGCTGCAAGTCATTTGTCTTGCTCTGTGCAAACAGATCCTAAATACAATTTTTGATTAATGTAATTGAGTGGTTTCCCTAAAACCTTGAATAAAAAGCCCTCAATAAAGTTGTCCTTACTTCCCTTATGGTCTTTGAGCATATACACTGGTTTGCTTAGCTCAAGGAACTCCTTTTATTTTTTATTATAAGAACTCATCCACAGATTATACTGAGAATGAACTTCATGAATTATTATTTCTTCATGATTATAATTCAGAGTCCTTAATTTACTCTAAATACTGCCCAAGTTGCTGGGAGTGAGTTGCTTAATTTATAGTGAAAACTAACTTCTGGTTTATTGAACAGCTACATTCAAGAACTTTCGAAAATTGAAGAAGATAGAAAAAATTTAGGCAAGCATTTAGAATTATATTGGATACCAATGTCAGGTTTGCCAGATCTCTGGTAATTGATCTACTTAATGGATTAAACAAATGGAGACAAATAGACAAAACATGTAATTAAAAGTTGTAAATAGACTAAGATGCCTAATACATAAAAACATCTTTTAATAGCCAAAAATGAGGAGAAAGCCCTATTCAAGGCTGTCTTTCCTTATGGAATATTGAACAAAATTCAAACTGTAAGCAGCATGATAAGAAATTATGAATGAAATTATGAGGTAATTTCAAACCAGATTACATCATAGCTTTAAGTGATGCTTGGATGTCAACCCAGCTGCAAAAGTGAGGGAGCCTCAACTCTATCGGTCATTGCTTAAACATAAACAAGATGATTTGACTTAGCAGACCTTTACATTCACAGAGCTATAATGAATAGACATACCAAAACCCAAAAGAATTTCCTTACCTTAAAGTCAACAGCTGGCATATGTTCAAAAGAACTAAATTACAAAAGTTTAGCCCTTTCTTTGTCCTAAAGCTAGTAGATTGCCAAAATATGTTTGTAGATAATGGAAAATGAAACGATATTAGAGCAAAACACTATCTAGCCCTACAAGATGTATTTCAAGCAGAAACGCTATAGGTAAAACACACTGATGGTGTTTTGAGGACATCTAGTGATCCTCACAGCTCTCCATTTTACCTTTGGACTAGTACAAGGGAGTTGACAATAGTCATAGGATGATATAAATATAAATATCCTCTGAGTTAGGTGCTACTGTCTAAAGCCTAAGTCCCACAATTTTATATTGCATATCCATCAAAATATATAAAATCTTTTTACCAATAGAGTTGTAAGTACTAAGAAATACCAATCATTCTCTCCATTTCAACCAATATATTTCCTTTGGGCCCCTTTACTCAAAAACATTATTTTTTATATGACACTACTTGCAAACTGAATTGAAGATACTTTTTATGTAAAAGCTATTGCCAACCAAGTTGTTTAGAAAATATATTATTTTTGAAAATATTTATTGATTCCCCATGCATAACTTAATTAGATCTGATCTTGTCAAAGCTGCCCAACTTGATCAGGAACTACTGAAAATAGATGTAGAAGTTCCAAATACTCTCTGGACCAAAAATTCAATGTATAATACAGTGACTAAAGGAAACAGATCCAGTTACAGTCCAAACGGAAAACTTTCTTTCTTTAATAGTTTACATTACATACTAAAACTAGAAGCTAAGACTGAATAATTGAAGTATTAATTTAAATATTAATTAGTAAGGGCTTAGCAACACCCTTCATACCATGTCCCTATAAAACCTATATTTCTGTCATTTAAAAAAAGCCAAAGTAGAGGATACAGATTTGAATAGGATTTAAGGACATTTTAAATATTAGTATTCATACAATTTTCTGTAGTACTCACCAAAAATATTATCCTCTCCACCATATTTCTTTATAGTAAATTTTATGTTTTAATAGAACTCTGCTCATTGTTTTAGATAGTAGAGATTTGCTTGCATTCACTTGGGAAAGATAACAGTACACTTGGACTATAATGTTTCAGAGATTTACTAAGGTACTGCCATTTAGAAAAAAATATTGTTTTATGGCATGGTTAGTCAACAACAACATAATAAAATTCCCGTAGAATTCTCATATATGCACTTCGATATGGTATACATGTGAAATTTTTTTCTCCTGGCCTAAAAGCACTTGCAAACGTATTTACCTTATGATTCTTAGCTCAACAGGTTCATAAGAATTTTACTTAACACACAGGATCTTGTTGTCAAATTAAACTCACATGGATCAGGCAATGTACTCAGTATCAAACTCTAAAAATTAGTTCAAAACTATTGGCAATCAAAAGTTTCAGATGAAGTAGAGAGAGATCTATGGTATTGAAGGAGCTCTCTAGGTCCTTACTTCCCATGTTGGACATGTACTTCCCAGCTTAGAATAGGTGAGGTCTTTATGTTATGTTTGTGGGGTTCTTCACAGAATATGAGCATTGAAAGTATGAAACAGCTCCATTTAATAAACTAATGAGTTCTAGAACTTATGTGACATTCTTCACACAGCCAAGCCTTGTAGGATTTTATTTTCTATAAGCAATTCTTAGTCAGGGACAGCACTATAAGTAATACTAGCCATGGACATCCTGCTGAGGACATTTTAAAAATAAAGTCTCTTCCTTCTAGAAAATATCACTAGTTTATTAATCCCAAGGTCCAACTGATGAGGAAATTAAGCTTGATAACTTGACTTCTTGTTTTCCCCCTTGGAGGTGGTGTTTTCTACAGGTAAAAGTGGTAAATGGATCTCATGCAAATTAGTTTAACTCCCTCTTCTCAAGCTTCTATGGAAAATACCTAGTTTTACCAAAGACCAGTACTCCACCTCAGGACATGATTTCTTAGCAAAAGTTTGAGCATTATATCGTGAAAGAATTAAAGTTAACAAAAACTGTTACAGAGCCATCAGTTAAGAAAATTTCTAGAATTAACAAGATATTACAGGCAACAGGTCCCAGAATTTTCAGCCCTTTCTAAACCCTTTATGACCACATCAAGTTGATTGTTCTTATATATAATCATGAAATTCAGATGTTGAAGAAACTTTTATATCCCATAAGTTTAGCATCAATATTAACATAAATTATTTGACTTCTATGCACACAGAAAGAGATACCACACCTAGCAGTATTTATGCAATAACATGGTCACATCCACATCAGAAAGTCATAACTTCCAAAGCCTTTCTTTGGACCCTGTAACTACAGCATATCTCCCCTCTTTGAAAGATGTTATGAAAAATGTAGTGGCATCATTGAATGTAATTTTAGGTAAAACTCTCCACTTGATATGTCCACTTATGGCATAATCTTTGATAATAATATATCTATAATTTCTTTACTCATCATCTAAACAACCATGAAGTTTTGCATCTCATGTATAATTATCTATCCTTGCAACACTATCCACCACATGAGCTTATTAATCTGACTGGGAGAAAGTAAATCTCAAATTACTCAACAATTATTGATGTCACAAACCAATGTTTTAGTTTCAGCACTTGACAATGCACATTAATTTTGGTTGTTGATGGCTCGTGTTTAAAGACTGAGGCAGGAGTCTCTAATAATGGATATATATTTTCTCACCAAAGTTCTTGATAGAATACAATTTCTATGTAAAATCATTCCAGGCAGACATACCAGAAAGTTCAAAAAAATGGAGCCAATGATCATATAAATAGTAGATATGCCTATTATGTATTATAGGGAGCTTGAAATCCTAAGGAAAAAGTAGCATGTGAGCAAATTTCCTATGAAAATGTTAACCAATCCTCCCATCTGCCCTCCTGTTTCACATCTATTTAGTCCCATGTTATCTGAAAGAAACACAATGCGAGCCACAGATGGGAGTCTTGTACATAATTTTAAACTTTCTAGTAGCCACATTTTTAAAAAAGTAAAAAGAAACAGATAAAATAAAATATAATCATGTTTTATTTAACTCAATTATCCAACATTTTATATTTTCAATATGTAATCAATATAAAATGAAGTATTTTACATTATTTTCTTCTTAATAAGCTTTCAACATTTAGTATGTATTTCACACTTACTGAACATCTCAGTTAGGACTAGACACATTTTAAGTGCTCAATAGCCACTTGTGGCTAGTGGCTACTGTATTCTATATTATGTAATTGTTTAAATTCCCCAAGTCATTTTCTTAGGCTATCAACTAAGAATGAAAATAACTGCTATACTAATGAATGAGAGTCAATGTTTCATAATACTATTTTGAAACTTTCCTACAAAAAAAAATACAGATGACCAGAAGTAATAGAACTACCTTCTGAAAACATAATGTGCTAAAAACTTCTTGATGGCATGATTAATATTGGGAAAATTCAATGAACTTTAATTCAGCAAGTACTCACTGAATTCCTATTAGGTTCAAAGTATTAATTAAGAAAATATTAATTGAAGGTTTGTAAGTAGAACATACTTTTCAATTGTCAGAATTTAAGCAAAGAACAACGGAGACAAAATTCACCCCTAAATGGAGTTTTGGTAACATGGAGGTGATTATGCCATGGAAATTGCAAAAGAAGTGAGACACTACCAAGCATACAAGGAGTTTAATTTCTATTTAAATTAAAACATGAAGTACTACAAGACAGTGTGAAAATATCGTTGTAAGAGCACAAGTGAATAAACAGATTGAAAATAAAATGTCAGGTAGATAATAAAAAGAACAATGAAGGTAAATTTTTAAAAAGTGGATGATTTGTTAGCTAATGATGTGGTGAGAGGGTATGACCTGCTATTTTATATAGAGTGATCAGAAAAGTTTTCCTGATCACTCTATATAAATTTTCATAAAATTATATAAATGAAGGATGAATCATGTGAATATTTGAAAGAAGGACTTTCCAAGCCTAAGGAAATGCAAATATAAATTAATTCTCTGAGCAGAGAAAATGACACTCCCTCTATATCTTTTAAATTTATTTTTGGAGAAAGATTAAAGATAGTGAAGACTGGTCATGAATTTGAAAAGGTGGCTAGGGACTAGATCATTCAGGTATACCATGGTAACAACTTTGGATTTGGGTGTTTTTGTCTTCTGAATGTGATGGAAGCTGGGACATTTAGATAAAGAAATAATGTGATCCTATATTTATTTGTGAGAAACAGAAAACAGGGGATAATGCTGAATACAGGGATAGTTGTTTACAGTCTACTGTGGTTGTTACACAAATAGGATAGTTTCTTTTCTAGGCTGATGAAGTGATGTGATGGTACACAGCTGGGATACATTTAGAAGGTAGAGAATATAGGGTACTTCCTAATGGCTTGCTGTGGATTGTTCAATAAACAGGAAAATAAAAGTCTGAAAAGCAATAGATACAAAGAAAACACTAAGGAAGCAGATTTCAAACAGAAGAATCACTTCAAAATTGAACATGAAGCCAAAACAACATCCATAGCTAGAGTCTGTTGAAACAGAGGAGTTAGATGGCCTGACATAGACTTTACAGGGTCAGGAAGAAATTGGAAAACCTTTGATTAGAAATTGTAAATGAAAGGACAGACTAGAATTAAGAATAATCTGAAATGCAAAATTACTTAGTTATATTAACCACCCTTTCCCCACACCAGAATTTTACTGAGTAAACAGAAATGAGTTGTTAAAAGTAGAGAATTCTTGATATTTTGAACATTCTTACAGTGATCTTTTCTGATTCTGCAAGAACAGATGATGATAACTGAAACTAAATTCCTTCCTTGCTCAACAAATAGATGGGTAAGAATCTCAGCTTTTTTTAATGGTAGCACAAAAATTGGGAGTTGAATTATCTAAAAGTGATCTCTACTTCATTAAATCCTTAAATCCCTCACCTCAAACTTCTACACAAGGAAAGATGTGCATTCTTTGGGGAAAAAAACAAAGCAAAGCAAAATGTAGGTTATTTTCCACTGAGATTTTATATACATATATTATATTTTCATAATTTATATGTATTATTTGTATATTATATAAATAATATGTGCCATATGTATATTATTTTTATTTCATACATTTATATGAAATAAAAATATGAATCATAGAAATAACCAGAAAATGTAATACATAACCAAAGGACAGATAAATTAATGGAAGCATACTCATTGATGAATCAGATATTATACTTAGCAAAAATGACCAAAACTTTTTTTTCATTATAAAGATGGATGTGATGGATGGAATTACAGGACACAGAAGGATAAATGGGGAATGATATAAGTAACTTTAAGCCAACCAAAAAATTCAACAACTTAGTGGAGGATATTACACTAGTTAACATATATGAACCCAATACAGGCAATAATTTTTGCTAAATATATAAAGCAAATATTAACAGACATAAAAGGAGAAATTGATAATAATACAATAGTTGGGGACTTTAACATACCACTTACATCAAAAGAAGAATAAATATCACATGATCTTAACAATAGATAAATAAAAAGCATTTGAAAAAATTCAACATCCATTCATGATAAAAACTCTCATCAAAGTTGTTATAGAGGGACTATATCTCAACAAAACAACAGCCATTTATCACAAACCCACAGTTAACATCATACTCAATGGTGAAAAGTTTGGTTTTTCATCTAAAATCAGGAACAAGACAAGGATGCCGACTCTCACCATTTTAATTTAAAACAGTATTGGAATTCGTAGCCACAACAATCAGACAAGAAAAAGAAATAAAAGGCATCCAGATTGGAAGGGAAGAAGTAAAACTGTCACTATTTGCAGATGACATGATGCTTTATATAGAAAACCCTAAAGTCTCTACACAAAAACTATCAGAACTAATGAATGAATTCAGCAAAGTTCCAGGATACAAGATTAATATACAGAAATCTGTTGACTTTCTATATACTAATAATGAGCTATCAGAAAAATAAAATGTAAAAAAACCAAAACAATCCTATTTAAAATAGGATCAAAAAAAATAAAATACCTAGAAATCAACTTAACCAAGGAAGTGAAAGACCTATACTCTGAAAAATATAAAACAATGATGAAGGAAGTTGACAATGATACAAAGAAATTAAAAGATATCCCATGTTCTTTTACTAGAAGAATTAATATTGTTAAAATGGTCATACCACCCAAAGCAATGTACAGAGTTAATGCAATCCCTATTAAAGTACCCATGACATTTTTCACAGAACTAGAACAAATAAGCCTAAAATTCATATGGAGCCACAAGAGACTCAAAGTGCTAAAACAATCCTGAGGAAAAAGAACAAAGCTAGAGGTATAATCCTTCCAGACTTCAGACTACCCTACAAAGCTACAGTAATCAAAACAGTGTGGTATTAGTACAAAAACAGGTATATAGAACAATGGAACAGAATAAATAGCCCAGAAATAAATCCATGAACCTATGGTCAATTAATCTACAGCAAAGAAGGCAAAAATATAAAATGAGGATGAAACTCTTTTCAATAGGAGTTGGGAAAACTGGACAGCTACATGTAAATCAATGAAATTAGAAGATAACATAGGCAGTATGTTCTTTGACCTAAGTTGTGGCAATATTTTTTTGGATATGTCTTCCTAGACAAGGGAAAGAAAACAAAAATAAACAAATGAGAACTAATTAAACTAAAATATTTTGCACAGTGAAGGAAATCATCAACAAAATGAAAAGACAACCTACTGAATGGGAGAAAATGTTTACAAATAGTATGTCTGATAATGGGCTTATATCCAAAATATACAAGGAGCTCATATAACTCAGTATCAAAAAGAGAAACAACCCAATTTTAAAAATGAGCAGAAGACCTGAATAGACATTTTTTTCCACAGAAGACATACAGATAGCCAATAGGTACATGAAAAGATGCTCAATATCACCAATCATCAGGGACTTGCAAATCAAAATCACAGTGAGTTATCACCTCACATCTGTCAAAATGTCTATCATAAAACAGACCACAAACAACAAATGTTGGTGAGGATGTGGAGAAAAGGAAACTCTTTTACAGTGTTGGTAGGAATGTAAATTAGTGCAGCTCCTGTGGAAAACAGTATGGATGTTCCTCAAAAGACTAAAATAGAGCTGCAATGTGTTCCAGGAATTCCACTCCTGGGTATATATCTGAAGAAAACAAAAGCATTAATTCAAAAAGATACATGTAGCCCAATATTCACAGCAGCATTGTTTATAATAGCCAAGATATGAAAGCAGCCAGCAGCCTAATTGTCCATTAACAGATGAATGGAAAAAGAAGGTGTGATACACACACACACACATACATACACTCAATGGAATATTACTCAGCCATAAAAAAGAATGAAATTTTGCCATTTTGAACAACATGAATGGACCTGGAGGTTATAATGCTTAGTGAAGTAAATCTCTCACAGACTTACAGATACAGAGGAAAAGGGTGGGGGATGGGCAAGATAGGGAAAGGGGATTAAGAGGTACAAACTATTAGGTATAAAATAAATAAGATACACAAATGTACTGAGGGACAGGGAATATAGGCAATATTTTATGATAACTTTAAATGGAGTATAATCTATTAAAATATTGAGCCATACTGTATACTTGAAACTAATATAATATTGTAAATCAACTATACCTCAATTTTTAGAAAATGAACTTTTTACAAATAAAGCCACTATAAATCAAGTTAGAAGATATGAAAAGCCTGGAAGAAGACATTTTCTGTATAAGTAAAACAAAGGATTTGTACCAGATTATAAAAAAGTGAATATAGATGGAGAAAAAATAGTGAAAGTTCAATTGAATAGATGGACTGTCAAACAAGCAATACACAGAAAAAAGTAATCCAGATAACAAAGAAAAAGTTATGTAAAAATTCTATTACCTTAATCTTCAAAGTATTTATACGGTTGGACTTCTCACCACTTCTACTATATCTACGTCACCAAACTACATCATAGTTCACCTAAATTATAGTGTTTGCATTCTGTTATTCCTGCTTCTTCCTTCACTTCCTTTCATAATTCTATTCTGAACACAGTAGCTAGAGCAGAGGTTCTTTATGTCATTGTTGCTGTTTTTGACATGGGCCCTTTTGGCACTCTAGTGATGCCCATGGACCCCTTTGCAGAAAAAAAATTTTAATCCAATAATATAAAATACATGAAATTTCAAAAAAACCGATTGTATTTAGATATGGTTAATCAATTTTTAAAAAATTATATTCTAGTAATATTAACAGGATATTTCAAATAGAAAGGCAGGTTAAACTTCATTCTTTATAGAAATATTAGGAAGACTGTTTTTCTTATTTTGTATAAGACCATTAGATTGTGTGTAACCTTTGACAAGAGAAAAATAAATATTTTGAGGGTATCTACATAATTTTGATTGGTTTGTTCGTTTGTTTTGGTAGTTGTGAGTGCTGAAAATCCTGATTTGCAAAGATATAGTTTGAAAATGGAATTAAAATGTCCTTAGTTGTTTGTTTGTTTTTTTCAGGTTCAGCCAGGCTTCTTTCAATAAATACCTGCATTTTCAAAGGTTTTTGAGTTAATCTCCAATTGTAGTGAATTATTTTTGCTTCTAAGTTTGATGAGTTTATCTTTGATGAGGTCAACATTTCTGATAGAGACTGTTTTTTAATCAGGAAAAAAAAAACGATGGTTCAAATCACTGCCATCAAGATAGATATGCTCTTAAAAGATTTATGAAATGTCTCCAAGTATATGCACATTTGTACTTTCAAAAATATTGAAGAACTTAGTATCCTAACCCCATCTAAGTAAAACACTTATTTCAGCTTTGGAAATAAGTCAAGGCCACCTGATCCTTCTCTTTTATCATATCAGTAATTTGCCAAGAAACCTTACAACTGTTTAGTAAATTCTATTACTGGTTGACTTTGGGACCTTTATCACAAAGACTTACCTCATTTTCATGATCAAAAAAATCTTTCAGGTATACCAACCTATGAATAAAATCTTTTTTCTTTAAAAGTATTACAAAAGTGTGTCTTTTTTTCTTTCAGAGAAAAAAGTAAAATTTTGGTTGTCCTTAGTAGAAATAAATGCTTTACAACTGTCCTCTTAGAAGTCAACAACTTTCTGTGTGGTATAGAAAAAATGTCACATTCTATAATTATATTTTTTTAAATGTCTAAAAAATATAATTCACAGACTTGTTGATGATTTTTATAGCTGTTAAAATTTCTTTCAGAGCTACTGTAAAGTACAAAGCATTGAATGACAATGGATTGAAACAAATCAAGATGGATCACCAAGCACCAAACATCAAAACTATGTGCAAAGGGAAGAACATGAAATTTTTCCTTCTGGCTGAGTTATTTTCCCATAGCTACTACAATAAATTATAACAAATTTGGCAGCTTAAAACCACAGATATTTATTCTCTCACAGTTGTAAAAGCCAGAAGTCTGAAATCAGTATCACTGGGCCCAAATCAAAGTGCTGCCAGGGCCAAACTTCTTTCAGTAGGTCTAGGGGAGAATCTATTCCTCATGTCTTCTAGCTTCTGGTGGCTGCAGCATGCCTTTACCTATAACTACATTATTCCAATCTTCAAGGCCAAGAAATTAAAATCTCTCTCTGTTTCATCTTCACACTGTTTTCTCCTCTGTATGTCAAATCTCCCTCTACCTCTCTCTTATAAGGATATTTGTGATTTCATGTAGGACCCATCCAGATAAAGATAATTTCTCCATCTGACAATCCTTAACTTAGCCATATCTGCAAAGACCCTTTTTCCTTAGGGATTAGGAACTAATATCTTTGTGATTGTAATGGGAAGGGGTATTGTCATTATTCCATTATTCTGCCTACCACACCAGCTATACTTTTATTTGGGAGAGGAAAAAAAAAGAACTTTTCTATTTCTTAAATAATAACTTTAAGTTGAGTTTCTAAAAGTGATTCACAATCACAACTTAATAAAATCTTCTTTGGTGACCACTACAGGAGGAGAGGTAGGTATTTGTTCTTTCTTCAGCTTAAATCAAGCAAGGGATTTAAGGAGGAATTAATTCGTGTCTCTCAAAATCTGGGGGACTCAGTGGCCTGGTATATGACTTCTCTCTGAAAAATCTAAAGGACTAGCAACTCTAAGTGGAAGATGAAGGAATTTCGTTATCAGGTAGAATCACCCAGTACACACAAAGTATTTAGGGCCGAGAATGAAGAAGAGTTTTCTATTGACAAAATGTGGACCTTATACACAGGATGGCTGACTAATGGGACCCAAAAAAAAGGGAGAGAGAGCTTTTGTAATTGGACCTTAGAAATAAAATATTGTCAGCTATATCAATAAACAAAGGATCTAGCCACCACATTACAGCTGCCCTAATGGTGATCCCTGAGGGAACTCAGGAAGGAAACAAAGAATGCCTGCTATCTAGTAATCATCAGACTGCAGCCACCCCAATGCTGCATCTTGAGGAAACTCCGGATAAGAAAACACAGGACACTGGCCCCAGATAAAATAGGTGCATATCAAAGGAATGATTTCAGTGAGCTCAAACTCTTGCATCTTCCCATATGTAGAAAAGTGTTAAATTCCTTAACTTGAGATATTTGAGGATCCAACTACCTGCCCTTTGTTTTGAAAACTCCTATATATACTGGCTTCCCCTTCACCTCCTCAGAACAATTTTCTCAGCCTTTATCTGAGATGCTGTCTCCCGGGCTCGAAGTTCTAAGAATGTCTGCTGAATAAAACACAACTCTCAACTTTCAGGTTGTGCAATTTTTTTAGTCGACAGACCCCAAGAACTAGAAACCAAAAGACAAGACTTAAAGACCCATGAAAGAGAAAGTATCGCCTATCTCAAGTAGTAGTCATAAGGGTGTTGCCTTAGAAGAATTTACAAAAATTTCCCTCCAGAGAAAGTTGAATTTCAACAACTTTCAAGACGAAAGAGTACAGCACCAGTTCCTGAAAGTGTAAGACAGGAAGAAATGTCTATACCTCTTTAGTTGTTTCCCTCTCCTTCAAACTCCAACCCTGGAAAAGTCAGAAATTAAGGAAGAGTAGGACTAAGAGGAGGAAAAAGAGAAAAGAAAAGTACCCCATTCAAAAAGAGAGGCTAATTGAGTAATTAACTTGGCTGGATTTTATGACACTAAAGAGAAAACAAAGCAATTAGATTTAATAGATTGTTTTCAATTTCTAATAGAAAAATATCTACACATTTGTGTGCATAGATAATTTTTAAGAGAAAAACTTGTTTATAATTCAAATCAAGAATAAAAGGAAGATTGGATTTTGCTAAAAAGCAGTCTTTTTTTAGTGGCCAATATATTATTTGTTCATATTTATGACAAGTAATCACTTAAAAATTAGCATTTTCTTGACATGGATTATGTTACTTATGCCACTTTCACTCTCTACTAGCATCCAATTAATAAAAAATATCACTGCTTATATTTTTGTCCTGCCATTTTTAATCAGGTAAGAAAATCATAATTATACAGTTTAGAGGTCGTGGGCTAAATTTAAACACTGATGCATTTGAAATTTCCATAAAATTAATGCTTATGCCATTCAAGATGAGAAGTTTGTTAATTTTACCATCTAGGTTTCTAATAGAGTTGTTGCAGTCATTTCACAAATAATATCATAGACAAACATGATCAAGTGCTTTCTATCCATAAACCATCTCAAGGACATAATTTATTTCCACAAATAACCATGTGAAAATAATAGCACAACACATCACTGTTAACCATAACAAGTCCAGAGGCTCAGCTCTTAAATTGAGTTGCTGCCCAGCTGCTCACTTGAGAATTCATAAGATATATATATATAGATAGATAGATATAGATATATATATGATCGGAGATCTCAAAATATGGTTACCTCCTAGTGGTAATGTTTTTTTTGGGGGGCACCATATTATATAGTATTGCTCATGTTTAGCATTTAAGAAGTTGCAGCTACATTCCATTATCAAAGACATGTTTGTTAAAACATGCATATAAAAGGATTTGTAATTAAAACACAGCTTTGATATATTTAATAGGATGTAAAACCATTCTATTTTAATAGGCAATGTTTTATGTGCATTAGCAGTAATATAATAATGCCTCTTCCATGTGCTCTTGCCATTAGCACTTTTTCCCTCCCTTTCGTCTAGTTAATCTTAAAACTTTAATGTAATCCGAACATATTAACATCTTTTTTCCCCTCACTGTTCTTGAACAGAAGGCAGCTTTGAAATGAACTTTCCCTAACTGAAGGATAGGTGCTATATGACTTGATCATCAGTACTTTTCCTTCAGTTCTGCCTGCCTGTTGATTCATGTACACTCTTTCTAGCCTTGGAAATACTTATGGTTACTGAAAGTGTTAGAATGGAGCAATGAAGGGGATAAAAGTAAGTCAGAATGCAGAAAATCAATGAGGAATAAATTTCATGTGTTTAAGCGCAACTGCATGCTCTTATGTGCCATTAGGCCAAGCCACTTCTGATGGCATTGAATGAAAATGAGAAAACAGTGGGTGACCCATCTTGAGACTTAATAATGGCAGAGTTATTGGAATTATTATAAAAACTCATTAGAATTCTCTCACAGGTGTTTTTTATTTTTTAATTTCCTCTGATCCAGATTGTATCATTTTTTCTTATGATATTTCAGTATGACTTTTAACATTGTCCTTGAAGAGTGTGGCATATAGGAATATGTCAAGAAAAGTTAATCAGACTAATGCAAGTTCCTGACTGAGTTGCACAAAAGTAGTCCTGTCTGGATTGCAGCTAAGTATACATACATAAACAGCTCTCATAACAAAACAGAAGGACAATCTTGCCTTCAAACAGCAGGAGAAATGTGTATCATTTAATGATCTGAGACTCTGAACTCTAAGAAACTACATCTCAAAATTAATATTACCATGTTCTCTTAGGAGTAAGTTTTGGTACTTACTTAATTATTTGTATGATATATATAAACTGGAGATGCTGAACTCAAAGGCAACTGAGTATGTTCTCCTCTTCAACTCTATCCAAGTTTAGGTGTTTTGAAGTTTCTGGGACCGGGAAGATTAATCTAGAATTCTTTCAAAATTTAGACAAGATCCTAGACCTCAGTATTGAGGCTGCTTTAAGGGGACTCAATAATGTAAATGAAGATACCCCAGGACACTTGAATGTATTTGCTACTGTAGAAGTTTTCTGTATTAGGAGCTTATTAAAGCATAAAGGCTACATTTCAACATAGGTGTTTACCTCTTGAATTATCTATTAACTTAAGTTACAATTGTTTACACTAAACTAAGTTGCTAATCAGTGTCAGCAGATAATTTTCTTGATGTAAAATTGAAAGCTGCTTCACCTAGATCTTATCCTATATGACCTTTAGGGAATCAATGTCTAATTTCATTCGTTCATTAAATAAGTTTGAGTGTCCATTACATGGAATGTATATATTTCCCACTTTCATATTTTAGACAAAAAAACATGTTTTAAAAAAGCTGCTTTAATAAAGAGGATGTTGTAATCTTTTAAAGTACACATCAAACTCTTTTATAAGACTAATATTGGTATTTAATCAAAAAATATCTCTCAATACATTGACATCACTTCAGGGTGCAGTCGCTCAATGTACTTGTCTCAATATCTTAAGCACAAATGATATGTAGTCTATTTTCCATTCTATAGTCCCTTGTTCAAAAATTTGTGGATGTATTTTATATTAGTTAATATTTGTGGGGGATAAGGAGATTACATATATAAATTCTAATGTTATTTTCAGGATACATGCTATTTTTAGACAGGTGATACACAGATAGATATGAGAGAAAGAGAGAGAAATTGATTTCCTGAAAAGATTATTTACTAAACATTTGGAAAGGTAATATTGGACATTATATAAAAGTTCTGACTTTGTATATAGAAAGTGTTGGGGTTTTTTAAAATCTTGTTTCAGAAAGTGAAAATATTGTCCCTAAGTCTTCTCTCTCATAACCCAAGTATAACATAAAAGATTATCTGAAATATTGATTCTTAAAATTTTGAATTTATGTGTACTTAAATTAAGAAAAAAACAAAGTTAAAGAACAATGCACAGATAGAAAAATCAGAAAATATATAATCTACAAATAGGCATTTATATTAAATAGACTTAACCTTATGGGACATTGCTTTGTTTTTAATTCTTTTTAACCATTTTAGCAAGGTCATTGAACATTAAATTGTAATAAAAAAATTCAGTAAAATGAACCCATCAATATACCAGGATGAAAATTCAAAAAAAAATACAAAAAATATAGTACATCATGACAAGGAGTGTTTATTTCAGCAATGCAGGATTGGCTTAATAGTCAATAATTAATCAAATTATTTCACTATACTAAAAGACTAAAAAAGGAAAAAAAAACCCTTCTGGTCATTTCCACAGATGTAGAAAAAAATGTTTGATGAAACTCAGTACACGTCATTACAATACTTCTCACCAAACTAAGTACAGAAGTAAACTTCCTCAGTCTGATGAAGGGGATATTTAAAAATTCCTACAGCTAACAACCTATGCCAAGGAGAAAAAACTAGATGCTTTCTTCCTCACACTTAAAGTTTGTATGCTTACTTTAAATATTACAATTTATACTATACAGAAGATTAAAATCAGTGTACTATGGCAAGCAAAATAACAATCTACAGTCTGGAAAGCAAGAAGCAATAAGGACTGTATTTTTAGACCACATGCTAACATTTGTAGAAGATACTAAGAAGTCCATGAAAACAGCTATGGAACTAAAACATGAGTAGCATCACAGAATATAAAATCATTATATAAAAATCAGTTGTATCTCTATATGGTAGCAGTGAACAATTAGAAGTTTTAAATATCATTTACAATAGTATAATAAGATGAAATAATGAGTGGTTGATTTAACAAAGGATATATAAAACATATATACTTCAAAACATCATGGAAACAAGGAAGTCCTAACTAAAGAAGAGGTGCTAAGTTTATGATCAGAAGATACCATATAAAACAGATATAAAACTGATCTATAAAGCCAAATGATCCCAACCAAAATCCAATAAAGTTGTGACAAACTGTTTCTAAAATGTATATGGAAATTAAACATTATATGCAATAGCCAGTGGAATTTTAAAGAGGAAGAAAAATTTGGGAAGAGTTATGCAACCTGATTATAAGACTTAGGATACAGCTATAGAAATCAAGTAAGTATTGGTGTTAACATAAACAGGTTGACTGACAGAAAATAAGAGAGTGTCTAGAAATAGAACTACACATATGTGGTCAATATGCTTTTGATAAACATGCCAAAGTAATTCAATAAATTATTTTTAAAGGATATAATCCATTTATAGTTATTATAAAATATTGGCTATATCCCCCATGTTGTACAATATATCCTTGCAGGCCACCACTGCCAGGGTCCCATGATCCAGGGACAACTTCCCCGGGACAACACACAGCACATCTCAGGTTGGTGCAATGTCATGCTGGTCTCTGCCACCACAGGCTCACCATGCATTCCATAACCCTCCCTCCCAGTGAGCCAGTGTCCCCTAATCAGCTGCTACTTTAACCCCATCCTGTCTGAATGAAGAAAAGATGCCCTCAGGCGACCTACAAGCAGAGGCAGGGCAAAATCCACAGCTGAACCACAGGAGCTGTGTGTACAAAGAAGAGAAAGGGTAATTTCTCCCAGCAGCCTCAGAAACACTGGATTAAATCTCCACAATCAACTTGATGTACCCAGCATTTGTAGAATACCTGACTAGACAACAAATCATCCCAAAATTGAGGTGGTGGACTTTGGGAGCAACTGTAGACTTGGAGTTTGCTTTCTGCATCTAACTTGTTTCTGGTGTTATGTTTATCTTAGTTTAGTATTTAGAGCTTATTATCATTGTTGATTTGTTTATTGATTGGTTGCTCTCTTCCCTTTATATATAATATATATATATATATATTCTCCTTTTTCCCTTTTTTTTCTTCAGAGTGTGTATACTTCTTTGTGTGATTTTGTCTGTATAGATTTGCTTTTACCATTTGTCCTAGGGTTCTGTCTGCCCTTTGTTTCTTTGTGGTTTTTTTTCTGTATAGTTTTTAGCACTTGTTATCACTGGTGGATTTGTTTTTTGGTTTGGTTGCTCTCCTTTCTTCCTTTCTTTCTTTTTTTAATTTCTTCTTTATTTTAATTTTTAATAATTTTTTAATCTTTTATTTTAATAACTTTCTTTATTTTTTTTTCTGCCTTTCTTCTTTTTCTCCCTTTTCTTCTGAGCCATGGGGCAGACAGGGTCTTGGTACTCTGGCTGGGTGTCAGTCCTGAGACTCTGAATTGGCAGGACATTGCTCTACCAGAAATCTCCTGGCCCCATGTAATATAAAAGGGTGAAAGCTCTCCCAGAGATTTCTATCTCAAAGCTAAGACCCAGCTCCTCTAAACAACCAGCAAGCTACAGTGCTGGACACCCTTTGCCAAACAACTAGCCAGACAGGAACACAACACCACCCATTAGCAGAGAGGCTGCCTAAAATCAAAATAAGGTCACAGACACCTAAAAACACACAACTGGACACAGTCCTGCCCACCAAAAGACATGATCCAGCCTCATCCACCAGAACACAGGCACCAGTCCCTCCAACAGGAAGCCTACACAAGCTACTGAGTAAACCTTAACCACTGGGGGCAGACACCAAAAACAATGGGAACTACGAACCTGCAGCCTGTGAAGAGGAAACCCCAAACATGGTAAGTTAAGCAAAATAAGAAGACAGAGAAATACACAGCAGATGACAGAGCAAGGTAAAAACCCACCACACCAAACAGATGAACAGGAAACAGGCAATCTACCTGAAAAGTAATTCAGAGTAATGATAGAAGAGATATCTAAAATCTTGGAAATAGGATGGAGAAAATACAAGAAACATTTACAAGGACCTAGAAGAACTAAAGAGCAAACAAACAATGATGAACAACACAATAAATGAAATTAAAAATTCTCTAGAAGGAATCAATAGCAGAAAAACTGAGGCAGAAGAATGAATAAGTGACCTGGAAGATAAAATAATGGAAATAACAATCAGAGAGCAGAATAAAGAAAAATAATGAAAAGAGTGGGGGACAGTCTCAGAGACCTCTGGGACAACATTAACACACCAATATTTGAGTTATAGGGGTCCCAGAAGAAGAGAAAAGAAAGGAGACTTAGAAAATATTTGAAGAGATTATAGTCGAAAATTTCCCTAATATGGGAAAGGAAATAGTCAATCAAGTCCAGGAAGCACAGAGAGTCCCATACAGAATAAATCCAAGGAGAAACACACCAAGACACATATTAAGCAAACTATCAAAGCCTAAAGACAAAGAAAACATATCAAATGCAGCAAGGGAAAAACAACAAATAACATAAAAGGAAATCCCCATAAGGTTAACAGCTGATCTTTCAGCAGAAACTCTGAAAACCAGGAGGGAGCGGGCAGGACATATTTAAAGTGATGAAAGGGAAAAACGTACAACCAAGATTACTCTACCCAGCAAGGACCTCATTCAGATTTGATGGAGAAATTAAAAACATTACAGAAAAGCAAAAACTAAGAGAATTCAGCACAACCAAACCAACTTTACAACAAATGCTAAAGGAACTTCTCTAGGCAGGAAACATAAGAGAAGGAAAAGACCTACAATAACAAACCCAAAACAATTAAGAAAATGGTAATAGGAACATACATATCGATAACTACCTTAAATGTAAATGGATTAAATGTTCCAACCAATTGGTTCCAACCAATAGACATAGACTAGCTGAATGGGTACAAAAACAAGACCCATATATATGTTGTCTACAAGAGACCCACTTTGGACTTAGGGACACATACAGACTGAAACTGAGGGGATGGAAAAAGATATTCCATGCAAATGGAAATCAAAAGAAAGCCAGAGTAGCAGTTCTAATATCAGACAAAATAGAGTTTAAAATAAAGATTATTACAAGGGACAAAGAAGGACACTGCATAATGATAAAGGGATCAATCCAAGAAAAAGATATACCAGTTGTAAATATTTATGCACCGAACACAGGAGCACCTCAATACATAAAGCAAAAGCTAACAGCCATAAACGGGGAAATCAATGGTAACACAATCATAGTAGGGAATTTTAGCACCCCATTTTCACAAATGGACAGATCATCCAAAATGAAAATAAATAAGGAAACACAAGCTTTAAATGATACATTAAACAAGGTGGACTTAATTGATATTTATAGCACATTCCATCCAAAAACAACAGAATATACTTTCTTCTCAAGTACTCATGGAACATTCTCCAGAATAGATCATATCTTGGGCCACAAATCACATGATGACCCAAAACCTATGAGATGGAGCAAGAGCAGTTCTAAGAGGGAAGTGTATAGCAATCAAATCCTACCTCAACAAACAAGAAACATCTCCAATAAACAACCTAACTTTACACCTAAAGCAATTAGACAAAGAAGAAGAACAACAAAAAAAACACCCCAAAGTTAGCAGAAGGAAAGAAATCATACAGATCAGAAATAAATGAAAATGAAATGAAGGAAACAATAGCAAAGATCAATAAAACAAAAGGCTGGTTCTTTGAGAAGATAAACAAAATTAATAAACCATTAACCAGACGCATCAAGAAAAAAAGGGAGAAGACTCAAATCAATAGAATTAGAAATGAAAAAGAAGACGTAACAACTGACACTGCAGAAATACAAAGGATCATGAGAGATTACTACAAGCAACTATATGCCAATAAAATGGACAACCTGGAAGAAATGGACAAATTCTTAGAAAAGTACAACCTTCTGAGACTGAACCAGGAAGAAGTAGAAAGTATAAACAGGCCAATCACAAGCACTGAAATTGAAACTGTGATTAAAAATCTTCCAACAGACAAAAGCCCAGGACCAGATGGCTTCACAGGCAAATTCTATCAAACATTTAGAGGACAGCTAACACCTATCTTTCTCAAACACTTCCAAAATATAGCAGAGGGAGAAACACTCCCAAACTCATTCTCTGAAGCCACCATCACCCTGACACCAAAACTAGAGAAAGATGTCACAAAGAAAGAAAACTAAAGGCCAATATCACTGATGAGCATAGATGCCAAAATACTCAACAAAATACTAGCAAACAGAATCTAAAAGCACAGTAAAAGAATCATACACCATGATCAAGTGGGGTTTACCCAGGAATGCAAGGATTCTTCAATATATGCAAATCAATCACTGTGATAAACCATATTAACAAATTGAAGGAGAAAAACCATATGATCATCTCAATAGATGCAGAAAAAATTTTCAACAAAATTCAACACCCATTTATGATAAAAACCCCTCAGAAAGTAGGCATTGAGGGAACTTACCTCTACATAATAAAGGCCATATATGACAAACCCACAAACTACATCGTTCTCAAGGTGAAAAAAATGAAACCGTTTCCTCTAAGATCAGGAACAAGACAAGGTTGCCCACTCTCACCACTATTATTCAACATAGTTTTGGCAGTTTTAGTCACAGCAATCAGAGAAGAAGAAGAAAAAAAAGGAATCCAAATCGGAAAAGAAGAAGCAAAGCTGTCACTATTTGCAGATGATATGATACTATACATAGAGAATCCTAAATATGCTACCAGAAAACTATTAGAGCTAATCAATGAATTTGGTAAAGTAGCAGGAAACAAAATTAACGCACAGAAATCTCTTGCATTCCTATACACTGATGATGAAATATTTGAAAGAGAAATTAATGAAACACTCCCATTTACCACTGCAACCAAAAAATAAAATACCTACGAATAAACCTACCAAAGGAGACAAAATACCTGTATGCAGAAAACTATGACACTGATGAAAGAAATTAAAGATAATACAAACAGATGGAGACATATACCATGGTCTTGGATTGGAAGAATCAACATTGTGAAAATGACCCTACTACCCAAAGCAATCTACAGATTCAATGCAATCCTGATTAAATTACCAATGGCACTTTTCACAGAACTAGAACAAAAAATTTCACCATTTGTATGGAAGCACAAAAGACCCCACACAGCCAAAGCAATCTTGAGAAAGTAAAATGGAGCTGGAGGAATCAGGCTCCCTGACTTCAAGCTATACTACAAAGCTGCAGTAATCAAGACAGCATGATACTGGCACAAAAACAGAAATATAGATGAATAGAACAGGATAGAAAGCCCACAGATAAACCCACACACATATGGTCACCTTATCTTTGATAAAGGAAGCAAGAATATACAATGGAGTCAAGACAGTCTCTTCAATAAGTGGTGCTGGGAATACTAGACAGCTACATGTAAAAGAATGAAATTAGAACACCCCCTAGCACCATATACAAAAATAAACTCAAAATGGATTAAAGACCTAAATGGAAGGCCAGATATTATAATATTCTTAGAGGAAAACAGAGGCAGAACACTCTATGACATAAATCACAGCAACATCCTTTTTGACCCACCTCCTAGAGAAATGGAAATAAAAACAAAAATAAATAAATGAGACCTAATGAAACTTATAGGCTTTTCACAGCAAAGGAAACCATAAACAAGATGAAAAGACAACCCTCAGAATGGGAGAACATATTTGCAAATGAAGCAGCTGACAAAGGATTAATCTCCAAAATATACAAGCTGCTCATGCAGCTCAATATCATAAAAACAAAGAACCCAGTCCAAAAATGGGCAAAAGACCTAAGTAGACATTTCTCCAAAGAAGATATATAGATTGCCAACAAAGACATGAAAGGATGCTCAACATCACTAATCATTAGAGAAATGCAAATGAAAACTACAATGAGATATCACTTCATACCAGTCAGAATGGCCATCATTAAAAATCTACAAACAATAAATGCTGGAGAGGTTGTGGAGAAAAGGGAACCCTCTTTCACTGTTGGTGGGAATGTAAATTGATACAGCCACTACAGAGAACAGTATAGAGGTTCCTTAAAAAACCAAAAATAGAACTACCATATGACCCAGCCATCCCCTTACTGGGCATATACCCTGAGAAAACCATAATTCAAAAAGAGTCATTAACCACAATGTTCATTGCAGCTCTATTTACAATAGCCAGGACATGGAAGCAACCTATGTTTCCATCAACAGATAAATGGATAAAGAAGATGTAGCACATATATATAATGGAATATTACTCTGCCACAAAAAGAAACGAAATTGAGTTATTTGTAGTGAGATGGATGGAACTAGAGACTGTCATACAGAGTGAAGTAATTAGAAAGAGAAAGACAAATACTGTATGCTCACATGTATGTATAGAATCGAAAAAAAAATATGGCTCTCTAGAACCTAAAGGCAGGACAGGAATAAAGACGCAGATGTGGAGAATGGACTTGAGGACATGGGAAGGGGGAAGTGTAATTTGGGACAAAGTGAGAAAGTGGCATGTACATATATACACTACCAAATGTAAAATAGCTAGCTAGGGGGAAGCAGCCGCATAGCTCAGGGAGATTAGCTCAGGGCTTTGAGTCCACCTAGAGGGGTGGGATAGGGACGGTGGGAGGGAGACCCAAGAGGGAGGAGATATGGGGATATATGTATATGTATAGCTGATTCACTTTGTTTTACAGCAGAAACTAACACACCATTGTACAACTATTTTACTCCAATAAAGATGTTAAAAAAAAAGTTTTGTTTTGAAAAGTAACAGAAAAAGTTGATGTCATGAGGATTTTTCTATAATGGGTAATTACAAACTGCTTATGTGTTGATTGGAAGAATTCAATAGAAAAATAAAAAGTAACTATTTTGGAGATAGTGTAACTGTTGGCACGATATGCATAAGTATGTCAGAAATGATGGGATTAATAAAATAGGAAAAGGTTCATCCTTGAGAGCATGAAAAGTTCATGCATAGTAACAGGAGGGAGGTAGGGTATGTGGTATGTAGGAATGTTGGTGAATAGGTGGTAGTACATACTGTCGAACTTGTCTTTTGATTATTGTATCTCTCGGGAAAATAAAAGGTAAGTTACTAACAAAGTGAGGGAGGAGAAGATAGTGAGGGATGAATGAGAACAGGAAATGCAGTATACATTATTCATCTAGGAGAATGAAAGAGTGCATGAAACAGTAAAATATGGCAGAATGGGGGCAGCATCACACTCCAATTTGACTTTCACGGTCATGATTTTTAAGTGAGAACAGTCAGAGTGAGTTTTTCTCCATCTTTCTTCAGCAATGTGGGTGCTGTCAAAGAGTTGAATTTAACAAGAACTGGAGCTTTGCATGTGAATGGGACAGAGTAAGGAGAAAGTGAGTGGAACATTGGGGTTGGTATGGTAGATGGGCTTGACTGATGTTTTTATCATCTTCCTTCTAGGGAGCTTTCTGATACGGATGGAGCTGGAAAGTTAAAGACTACATTTTCCAGATGCCCTTGGATCTAAGTTCCAGATGCCAAATTGGATCTACAGTAAATCTGTTCCTAAGAGAGAGAAGCTCTCTTCCAGCTACTGGCGTCTGTTTTCTGCTGGCAAGTAAGGTTGTGGAGTTTGGGGATTGTCAGCAGCAACAGTTAGTGTTGGGAGGAAGTTTCAGCAGAGATGGTGGCCAAATTGTGTGTTAATGCATCCATTTAACAAACTTGTATGTTTTTTGAGAAACATTTGGGACAGCTGAAAAGTTTCCTGATTCTGGATTCCTAAACTTCTGTTCACAACTACAGATCACTATTTATGTTTTGATCTGCATAGTTCAATATTGCCTCCTAATTCTTTTTGTTGTTGTTCTGATCATAGAAGAGTTTGAAGCTCTCTACCCCATCAGACACTTGTGACTTTCTAGTATGAACCACGTGACAGTGTCCCTGCACAATTAGGGTGACCTCAGATACCAGCTGTCCAGAACAGTCCTGAATGCAAACTACTGTCCTGTTTACTATTAGTACTTCATTTTACAATCTAAAGTGTTACAATAGAAATGATAAAATTTATAGTTGCTGTAACCCTTTTGAAGCCAGGCTCTAGAGAATGTGTATAATGCTTTAATAAATGCTACAAGAAGAATGTGAACATCCATTTTAGATATGAAGGGCTCAATAAAAATTGGATTGAAACAATTTTTCCTATATTTTTGTAGATTTTCTCACTGAATTTAATTTCTAAATCTCAAGTACAAAATAACAAATTTATGTTCTACATAACTTCATTTAGTAGAAGATGATATGGGCAATTGTTTGGCTACATAGCACATTGAAATCCTTTTGTATATTTGGAGTTTATTTCATTTTAGGAATCTTAGTGGAATATAGAAATCATATCAGAAGTCAGATACCTTTTCCAGACTCCCACGTTGCTAGGTTGAGGTAAAGAACCAGAATCCATTAATGAGCTGCATCTACCCAAGATCTTTGAATCTTAGGTGAGTCCAGTAAAGAAAAAATAACTCATGAAATCCATTCCAGGAGAATGGTAGCTGCTTCAAAGGTATCCAGAAGCACTAGTGACATTCTGTTGGACTAGAATAACTTTGGGGTTTTATTTTTAGCTCTATAGAGTATATGTCTGTTTATCTGTCCATTTTAGAGATATTTAATATGTTTTAACTTAGAAGTTTTTTTATTTCAACAGAGAATGATATCAATTTTATGATAACTATAATAAATATGTATGCTCCATTTTCTTATTTCTGTTTCCTAAAAATAAAAAAAGGTAAGTTACAAAATGGACTGATAGGAAAGGGAGAAGAAAATGCAGTCAAAGTCAAATATGAAATGTGGAAGCAAATTTTTAAAGAAAATAGCAAATCATGCAACAGGATATATTCAGACAGTAAATTATAGTTTAGACTGTTATTTATTACTTCTTGATATCATTCTTTATCAGATATTCTTTCCCACCTCCAGACATTTGAAGAATAGCATTTGTGTATAGCTTGATTGATTGCAATATCTTATAGGACAAAGAAGATGTTTTAAAATCACATTTCCATTTGCAATTTGAAACTCCTCAGCCAATTGGGTTTTTCCAAAAGATCTGCCTCTCTGAACTTGTTTCCTTTACTACTAACTTTTGTGATAATCCCACTGCAAAGAATTAATGAGATTGAGGCATGTTTAAATAATCTTGTATAGTTAATTTCCCTTCCTCTTGCTTTTCTTCAAAACCAAGTTTAAGGCAATTTTAATTTAACGGCAAATCTAAGAGTTACTCTGATTTCATTTAAAATGCTAATTAGATAACATTTTGTACACACAATTAGCATTATATTAATATTTTAATTTTATGGTGTTAGAGTCAGCATGAGTCATTACCTCCATGATTCAGCTTGTCAGAGTAAAGGTTAAATGTTTGAAATATGTGTAATATTTCAATTATATCCTTTGCTTATTTGTTCATTTATCTTTAATCAAATAATATTTCTTGTTGCCACCCTTCTTGAATAACTTGATATATTCTGCCAACTTCAGTAGTAATTAAGCATGCCAATGTTTGCTTTCTCCAGATCAACTTCCATTTTCTGTTATTGAATTCTGTAATTTTTTCCAAATTTGATTGACTCATTTGGGAAACCCAACACTTTCCCATGTCCAAACTCATAGAATGGTTATTTTTCCAAGTAGCAATTTTTTAATTTTTTATTCTCAGGATCTCTCTTCAAAAGTAACTATCTTTTACCTTTTCTATCTAAGTTCCATTTGCTACTGGAATAAAGGAAAACATATCATAATATTAATGACTGATATATGTTTAGTAGCTATATTTCAAGCTTTGTCTATTTCCATTATAAATGAAATTCTATATAGATATCTTGCATATCAGTGAGTAAACAGGGTCAATTCAAATGGTTAGAGTTTTTCTGGCTGAAACTTATATTCACTTCAGGAATGTGAAATAAAACCTATTTTTTATACATACTTACATTTTAAGAAATTTAAATTTTTAAAATGTCATACAATTTTATTTTATGTAAATGATCTCCATTAAAACAAAATGTCCAAGATAATCAGAATTCTTTATATGACAGATAGAAAGTATTGAAATGGAAAAGATGAGCATTGTGTTGAAACCACTGTTGTTCAGAAAGCATATGAATGATTTAAGGGGTAAATTATACACTCTGGTTTTGAGAGATTTAAGTCATTGATTTTAGTCACATCACTACAACAGGAGTCAATGGTGATTGGACTGCAGCTGCATAGTAGAGCTATAAATGGGACTCTGGCAGTGTATTCCAAAAGGCCTACAGGAAACATGCCCAGAAGGAAATATCCATCTGGAGAATGATGGAAGCTTTGTTTTCAAAAACTATTCAGTGACTGCATGAATTGAATATGACACAGAGCATGGACTGACCCATCCCTATGGAAAAATTTGAGTTATTGCCCTTGCCCACACTTGCTTCAAGGACCTTTTGGAAGTGATCTTCTATTTCAGCTATGGTTGGAGATCTGCATATTCATACTTTGGAAAGCAACACCCTGTAGAGTAACTTTTTTCAAATATCAAGACTCTTTTGAATTATCTCAGGGTCTTGTAAAAATATATGTCCTGCTTCAGGTGAGTCTGGGGTGGAGTTTAAGAGTCTGCATTTCTAAGTAAGCTCCCAGGTGACACTGACATTGCTAATCCATAGGTCACTCGGTTCACAGCTTGTTTGAGTAGTAGCAAGTGTGAAAAGAATCAAGGAACACCAATATAAAAGAAAATTGAAAAAAAAAAAGTGACTTCAGCATGACACTGAACAACAGAGACCAAAATGTGAGCCAACCTATAAATGCTCTCCTTTTCCCTTTCTAGATTTCCTTTTCCCTCTTCTGGCTTAATTTGTTTTATATATTTCTTACATGGGAACAGCTATTGATTCTCCAGTTTAGATAATAATCCCTCACTTACAAGTTACATGATAAATCATTAGTTAAGAACAAAAGGAAATTAGAAGTTTTTCTTATGTTAGAGTTACCTATCTTCTATATGTAGAAAAATCATCAAGTTTGGCACCTGGAACAGTTATTTCAAAATCTATCCCATTATTTATCATCTAGGTGAGGTTAAGGAAGTGAGTTATTTTCTGTTTCTCTAGATACAAAATGTTAAAGAATGTTGTATGGGCTAAATAACTTAATACGGGTAAAGTGCTGCAAATCTGATACCCATTACATATCTTTGTCCAACAATTCTTAAAATATATTTTAAACACTTTTTTTTTTTGATAATCCTGAAAGTTCTGTGGCCTAGCTCTTGAGAATATTTTTCCTTAACTATATTTTTAAGTGAATGCAATTTTGGAAAGAAATGTAATTCTGAATAATTGCTACTTTATTTAGCCAAGTGATTTTTAAGCAATGCCTGGTTATCTAAGAATTAGTCATCTGCAAGCTTGGAAAAAATTCCCCTTGCAGCCACTACATCCCCCCCAAACAGAAAACAGTTTCAGAACAAAAATCACCTCTAACCTTTAAAGGATTCAACATTTAAAAAAATTATAGAGGAGAGAATCACCTTTGCAACAAGTCAATGACTAACAATTGGTATTTTTTAGGCACTTATTCAACCTCTCTATGTGAAATAATTATCAACTTGGCACCTGATAGTAATATTTCCAAAGCCATTATTCACCAATTCTGTGAGTTACATGCTTGTGGAAAGTGACTTCTTGTTATCAGTGGGCTCAGACAAGCAAATCTGGACCTGGTTTCTTGTACATACTTGGAAAGTCAGAGGAAAGAAGTCTTTATAGGTTTATTTTACATTTTGAGAATATTTCTCTCCTTCCTTTTCAAAATAATATTATAAATTCAACAAATTACACCAAAAATATAATAAAATAAAAGTTTGGATTTTTTTCCTGAAGAACAGGTAAGCTACTACCTCATCAACTCATGATGCTATTATCTCAACTCATAATAGTCATGGACTGTGGCTAAATTTATCAAATGCACATACGTGGATTCCAAATACAAAGGTATTTATATTGTGATTTTCAACTAGCTCAGATTAATTATAATTATATAAACACTTCAAGGGTTTTTCTTATAACATGTATAGAGGATTTTAAATAGGAGTAATTCTGAATTTATGGCATTATTGTTGGAATATTTCTTCTCTATTTAAAATATTAAATAAATTAAAACATTTCAAGGGTTAATAAATAAAGGAGGCAAGTAGAATTTTGTAGCTCAAATTTGAGGAAAGCAATTCTCCTCACAGAAATTAATTTTATTTTATTTTTAAACATCTTTATTGGAGTATAATTGCTTTACAGTGGTGTGTTAGTTTCTGCTGTATAACAAAGTGAGTCAGCTATACTTATACATATATCCCCATATCCCCTCTCTCTTGCATCTCCCTACCACCCTCCCTATCTCACCCCTCTAGGTGGTCACAAAACACTGAGCTGATCTCCCTGTGCTATGCGCCTGTTTCCCAATAGCTATTTTACATTTGGTGGTATATATACGTCCATTCCACTCTCTCACTTCATCCCAGCTTACTCTTCCCTTGTGTCCTCAAGTCCATTCTCTACATCAGCATCTTTATTCCTGTTCTGCCCCCTAGGTTCTTAAGAACTTTTTTTTTTTTTTTAGACTCCATATATATGTGTTAGTATACAGTATTTGTTTTTCTCTAATTACTTCACTCTGTATGACAGACTCTAGATCCATCCACCTAACTACAAATAACTCAATTTTGTTTCTTTTTATGGCTGAGTAATATTCCCTTGTATATATTGCCACGTCTTTATCCATTCATATGTTGATGGACATTTAGGCTGCTTCCATGTCCTGGCTACTGTAATAGTGCTGCAATGAACATTGTGGTACATGACTCTTTTTGAAATATGGTTTTCTCAGGGTATATGCCCAGTAGTGGGATTGCTGGGTCATATGGTAGTTCTATTTTTAGTTTTTTAAGGAACCTCCATTCTGTCCTCCATAGTGGCTGTATCACTCTACATTCCTACCAACAGTGCAAGAGGGTTCCCACTTCTCCACACCCTCTCCAGCAGTTATTCTTTGTAGATTTTTTGATGATAGCCATTCTGACCAGTGTGAGGTGATATACCTCATTGTAGTTTTGATTTGCATTTCTCTAATGATTAGTGATGTTTAACATCCTTTCATATCTTTGTTGGCAATCTATATATCTTCTTTGGAGAAATGTCTACTTAGGTCTTCGGCCCATTTTTGGATTGGGTTGTTTGTTTTGATATTGAGCTGCATAAGCAGCTTGTATATTTTGGAGATTAATCCTTTGCCAGTTGCTTCATTTGCAAATATGTTCTCCCATTCTGAGGGTTGTCTTTTCATCTTGTTTATGGTTTCCTTTGCTGTGCAAAAGCTTATAAGTTTCATTAGGTCCCATTTATTTATTTTTGTTTTTATTTCCATTTCTCTAGGAGGTGGGTCAAAAAGGATGTTGCTGTGATTTATGTCATAGAGTGTTCTGCCTCTGTTTTCCTTTAAGAATTTTATAGTGTCTGGCCTTCAATTTAGGTCTTTAATCCATTTTGAATTTAGTTTTGTATATGGTGCTAGGGAGTGTTCTAATTTCATTCTTTTACATGTAGCTGTCCAGTTTTCCCAGCACCACTATTGAAGAGGCTGCCTTTTCTCCACTGTATAGTCTTGCCTCCTTTATCAAAGATAAGGTGACCATATGTGCATGGATTTATCTCTGGGCTTTCTATAATGTTCCTTTGATCTTTATTTCTGCTTTTGTTCCAGTACCATACTGTCTTGATTACTGTAGCTTTGTAGTATAGTCTGAATTTAGGGAGCCTGATTCCTCCACCTCTGTTTTTTCCTTGTCAAGATTGCTTTGGCTATTTGGGTTTTTTTTGTGTTTCCATACAAATTGTGAATTTTTTTGTTCTAGTTCTTTGAAAAATGCCATTGGTAGTTTGATAGGGAATACATTGAATCTGTAGATTGCTTTGGGTAGTATAGTCATTTTCACAATGTTGATTCTTCCAATCCAAGTACATGGTGTATCTCTCCATCTTTCTGTATCATCTTTAATCTCTTTCATCAGTGTCTTATAAGTCAGTTCTTCAGGTTGATCTTTGGATAATTTAAACAAACAAACAAAGCCCCAAATCTCAAGAACCTGGATGAAAGAAATAGGTACATAGGCAACTCTTCCAGCAAAGCAAAGTTGAGGCTCAGAAACACAAAGCATGAAAGGACTTCACTTCCAAATTGCTCAGAAACCAGAGGAAGATGAACTCAGAAAGATCACCTTAGTCTTTAAGATTTATAACCAATGTTTGAGTAAAAAGAAAGTAGAAACTATGTAAGGATTCCTGTGTATCTTCTGATGTTCATTTTATATAATTATGCATAGAAAACTGCATGAGGCTCTAATGAGAGTGTAGGTTCATTCATTCTCAACAAGTCCACCGAAGATTTCACAAAGTCCCTTTAGACATCTCCATTTTGTAAGTAGATATGGAACCACGTGGAAATCTTATGCTACAGATTTCTTGATGCTGTTATTCATTCTAGGTTGTGCTGATATGTTTGCCTGCCTATAGGCTTACTATTTGCAGATCCACTTGGTATTGGCATATGCCTATGTTTTAAGTCTATTTAATTGCAGAGTAGTTATTATTTGAATATTATGAAAGTTTGCTTCCTTCCAGTAGTCAAATAAATGATTTCTTCCTGATTTGTGTCCTATTATATTTCATTTGGATCTAATCTCCTGTATCTTGGTATCCAGTGCAGTATTCTGCATCTGAATACCTTGCCCAAAGGTATGCATGTGTCCATAAGAAAGGGCTATTGTATCTCTTTTCTTGATAGAAACAGCAATTTCCCAAATAGGGACAAATCTAGGAATGAACTCTTATCCTACTGGGAAAAAACAGATCTTTGACTTTTCTTCTATAAAACTACTATTTTGTAGCATTTTCTTTCTCTCTTACTTCATAATCTTATGACTACAGAATTTGTTGTATACAGAAAATGCATTCATCTGTTTCCTATTCTACAAATTGGGGACAATACTGTATTTCAATAAATTGAATACACTATTATTGTAAGACACATCATTATGTACCACAGAGAAAGAAAAAAAGCAACCAATTAAATTATTACACTACACATCAGTAATAGTATTGGACAACATCTTCACTCTCATAAATCTACTGTTACTTTGAAATGTCTTTCAAATATTCAAGGTGTTTGGCAATTTCTCCTGCTTTTAGTAGCACTGCTTTGTCCATGTTAGGAATCCTTTTGTATGTGCTTCAGGAATAAACAATTATACAGCCTCAAATCAGTAATCCTCAAATTTTAAGCATACAAATCACCTGAGGAGCTTATTAAAAAGTAGATTCTAGTTTAGTAGGTCTGGAATGAAGCTATGACTGCCTTTCAAACAAGCTCCCAGCTATCCAGGACCACACTTTGACTAGAAAAGGCATAATGTACTTGGTTAAGACTTCCAAGGAAATAAGGAATTGTTTCATTTTTCGAATGGTCAATATTTGCTTCACTATTTATTTTTCACAGATTGTTCTGTTTCTGTGCCTTTCTGGGTGTAAAGTAACTTTCTATTTCAATGTAATCAGAACCTACCAAGCTCAGTTGAAATGACAGTAATTTGAAAAGCTACAGCCAAAGTTGTGCCAGCGAGTAACAATGTTGAACTTCCCCTGAGCCTTATGCTCCTTGAAAGCAGAGACAGTTGAGAAATCCCCACCCCATTTTCTGTTTCAGAAAAATGGTTAATGCCGAAGAGCACCCTGCCCTCTCGTATTCTAACATGGAAACTGTCTCCATTCTTCCCCAGTATGCACTGCTTTCCCTGTCTCAGTAAGACACCAGCCTTCTTCCTTTACTCTGAGGATTCCTCAGTAATGAATGGTCTCCCTACTGCGGCAGCTGGAATGAAATCTGCGTAATTGTTCAGCTCTTACTGTCTTTCACAGCAGGCAGTGTCTATTTTCAGAGTATAGCACAGTGGATAAATACATGGACCTTAGAGTCAGATTAATTAGCTTTTAGTCCTGGGTCTCCTGCTTATTAGCTGTGTAACCTTAGACAAGAGATTAAAACTCCCTAAACCTCCATATCTCCATTTCAACATGACTAAAAGAGGGATAGTAAACTATTTTTAACTAGTTACATCACTTCCCTACTCAAAAACCTGGGTGCTCCCATTCCATTTAGTGAAAAATCTGAAACCCATTTTTGGGCGTGGCTGCCCCTTGAAGTGGCCCTTTGTCCTCGTCTCTCCTCTCTTACTAGTCTTCTGCTCACTCTGCTCAGGCCACAATGGCCTTTTTTTTCTCACTTTGGGAACTCATGAAGCCATTTCCCATGTCTAGGCTATTCCTTATGCTGTTCCCCCCTTCCGAAGTATTCCACAAGTATTATCATGCTTAGCTTCTCATCACTCAGGTCTCGGTTATAATGTTACCTTCTCAAAATGGTGGAACTCCTTCCCTGAAATCCTATCTGAAATACCCCTTTCCCCTCACCACTATCTGTTCCCTTCCTTCCTATGTTATAACACTTCCGTATCTGTCATTCTAAGAGTTTGTTTACTATCTTGTTTCCTCATGAGAATATAAGCTCCAAATGAGGCAAGTTAGAAAATTTATGGGGCTCAGTGAAAAATGAAAATGTTAGGATTCTTGCTCAAACACAAGTATTAAAACATAAAGTTTTCTTCTTTTGTCTGTGATCTCTCTTTCCACTTATGTTGTTTTTATTTGCTATTAGATATAATTCTATGTAACTAAAGATTTTAAATGTATTAGCATGGATTTTACAGTTCATCTTATTATGCAATGACAGTTTAAATGAAAATGTGGGAGCATTTAACTTATGTAAAAAAAAATAAAGAAATTAAATAATTCATACATATTGTTCTACCCAGAACAGCAGAAACACCGCATAATCCTACTGTTTTTATTTGACTTTTTGATATATGCACATTCTACCAATACTCTCCACCCTTGGCTGACTGAAGAGTAAGGAAGCACTGAAGGAAAAGGAACTATGGATAACAGTATCTTCCCCCTTCCTTCTCTGTCTTCATTTTCTGCATAAGTGGTTGGTGGCCTCTAAAAGTTACCTGTCTTGCTACTTGCCTTGTGTTTCACTGAATCCTCATGCACCAATGGTCCACCAGAATTCTGTGGTCATGGGGCTTTATGAATGCTATGTGTAAATTGTGTGGAAAGGAAACATGAATACTGTATGTACCTCTTCTGACCATGATCTTACTGCATTCTTTCATCGCCCTTCACATACAAAACAGAAGTTTAATGATAAAATTAAAAATTTCAAGATGACAAAAGCAGCATATTAAAACCAAGAGAGTTCTTCTGAACATGGGGGACAGCCAACCTGGCTCCATTATCTCAGAAACTCCCAGACTGTTCATTTCTGTGCTAATGACCAAATAATGCCTGGACATACAGAAAATTAAGAACTATTTTTGAATAAGTAAATAAATGAACATTTACGGTAAGGCATATACGACATGAATTCTTTGCAAAGTACCTGATAAGGATTAAGTTAGCTATTAATAGTGCTATTATTGTTAGTAGTATTATCATTATTACATGTTAGATAATTGCTAAATTACTTCTGGAATATGAACAATAGGCCTTGGATTAAAGATCTTTTTGTGCATTCACTCTAATCATAGGATTAGTTGATGTGGGTTGAAGGTGGGAAAATACAAATGAATTAATTAGACTTCCTACTAGCTTCTCAAGTAGAAGTTCTGGTGAAATAGTAGGTTGAATTTAGTGGTAAAAATAATATTTTGGGATTCAATACAGTTTAATTACTTACATGTACATTGTACTCAATTACAATAAATAAATATCATAACTTACCTATATTGGGTTTCTGAAAAATATTAGCACTTCATTTTACTATGTAATTCAAGAATTAGAAGTGATAATGCGTTGCTGAGATCATCTTCCAATTCTGTCCCCAAACGCTTTGCCATAAAGAGATAATCTAAAATCTTCCTCTTTCATGGAAAATGTCCAAGGCTCAAAGCAAAAGCACCTTTAAAAGTGTTATCTTTTAACAGGACTCAGTATCCCTCTATCATTTTACTTGTTGCCATGTGTTTGCCATCCACGACATATAGCTTCCATGTCATAATCTAAAAGTCTGTTCCAGCTCCTACTCTCCTGTCCACATTCCATCCAGCAGGGCCTGGAGAAGGCAACGGAGAAGGCAAGCCTTTTTCCTTTCTAGAGGTAGCATACTTCATGTCCACTCACTCCTAATTGTTCAAAATTAAGTCAAACAGATTACTTACTGGCAATAGGGCTGGGATATGTTGTGTTTGCCAGCTCAGTCCTGTGCCCAGAATCAAACTCTGAATTCTAATTACTAAAGGAAAAAGGGAGCAACAGACATTGGCCAATAACTGTCCGTCTCTGCCATAAGTAATTATATGGGGTGACCAAGATGGCCTTAATGTTCTCCTTGGCTTCACTAATCTTCAGACAGGCTTGTCCCTAACTCTAGGCACCTGATTCCCCTTTTCTTAGAGTGCTTAATTTAGAAAATGTATAACTGTAAATTCTTTCTCTACCCCTTTAGATATAACCTCTTTAAAAGCCTCTTGCCTGATCTACAAGCCAAAAATATCTTTCTCTAGGATGTAGGAACCATCCCTTTGAACTATAATCATCAAGGAAAATAGACCCCTTATCTCCCAGTCTCTGTGAAAGGGTAAGGGCCTTCAATGGGCTAGTGCTTTGAACAAACACAGATAGCCTAATCACAGAGAAAAGCATCTGCAAACCAGAACTCACTCAATGAGATCCACAGGTCCCACTGATCTAACTCTTATCATTCTCCAGTACTTTTACACTAGCTTAACCGCTGTTGTTTGTCTAGTGGAGTTGAGCTCAGACTGTGTTTTGGTCTCTTTATCCCACAGCAGTTGCCTTGAACAAAGTCTCCCTTCCCTGTTTTAACACTGTCCAGTGAAATTTTTGCTTTGATAGATTTGGAGAGAGCCGGTTATCTGGGAAGATATATTCATGGAGAAGGGATTGACTTGTGTCTTAAAAGTTTAGTAGGACTTTCATAAATGGAAGGGTACAGAGATTCATGTTCCAGATTAAAAAATAGTGTGCAATCCAGTGCAGAGAGAGTTTCTTCTGACACAAAGATTCAACTATATAAGGTTCAAATAAACTCAGATGCAGGCAAGTTAATAAGTGCAGTAGCATAGTGTAAAACAAATGAAGTGTGGGGGACTGTGAACTCAACAGCTCATGCCCCTTCTGAGGAGGCAGCCCTGTTCAGTCTCATCTGGTTGTTGCTATGTGGTTAGATTTCTTAATTTTTGTAAATAAACTGGAATACAGACTTTTATTTTGAACCTCAATTTTATCTACGTAAAATCAGTTCAAAGTTAGAAAATTGTGGGGGCTACCACCAACCACTAAGCTATTTAAAATTTGCTTTATTTTGTGTCTCTTTAAATAAAAACAGCTAATATTTGAGGCATTAAGTAATAGAAAGAGAGGTGTGTTTATTTGGGAAGTGAATTACTTCCAAATTTTGTCATTGTGGCAACTTAATTTTTCGGAGTCTTTGTTCCCTCATGTGAAATCCAGGTAATAACTATTACTTAGGGTTGTTTTGTTGATGTTGAGACAATAAACACAAAAGTGTTTGGTAAAATGTTATTCAAAATATGAGTTACAGAAAAGTGTAAACATAGAAATAAAACATGGAAACACAGCCACTTGTCCAATAACCTTACAAAAGCCATATAATATCCTGTTTGCAAAATGAATATAAAAACTATTTCATAGGGCTATACTAAAGATTAAACAAGATAATCCATAGAAGGTTTTCAGCATGGTTTATATTATGTAACAAAAGACTGTAACTATCAGTAGGAATAGGAATAGAACATAGCATAAACTCTGATCCCTCTCAGTCAGCCAGGAATAATGGCACCTTCTTGAGAATAGCTAAAGTGGGGAAAAAGCAAACAAACAAAAAAATAATACCACAAAGGTTGCCAATTATCCTGTGGAATATTAATGCTCATTTTATGCTGATGCTGTTATGTTAATTAGGAATCCAGAGCCTTCCTTTATGCACATAATGAATATTCTTTCTCATGCTCTACTTATTCAACCCTGACAATTACTAAGTTAATTACTTCAAACTGAAGCTCATACCAGTTTTTAACCCTTTAAGTTTGTACTCACTGTGGAATTTAAACGTGGTCCTCTAAGTATTTTAACTATTGATTTATGTATGTAAATAAAATGCCTATATGATCAAATGTCTTGTGAACATAATTATGTAGCAGATATAGGAAGATTTGAAAATGCAGGTCCTACAAAAACTTAGTTTGATCAAAAGCTGTCAACACAATGTACTTGATATTGACATTCTTTGGCTTCTGTAGTCACACAACCATGCAAACTTAAAATATAACTTTGAGGAATATGAAACTTGGCTGAAAAATAGTAGGGATCCACTTAATTAATATAAAGATATAAAACTTAATATGCAGACAAACTTTTGGCATTACTTAGTGATTTTCATCTTGGGTGTCAACTGAGTAGAGAGATACACATATGAACAAGAAAATGTCTATTAAAACAAAACACCACAGCTTTTGATGGCTGATAATAAAATGAGCAGGAGATTTTAATAAACTTATACCAAAAAATGTCAAACAACATCTCCAAAATACTTTGGTTAATAATCTTGACTCTTTGAAAACCATTACAGTGATTAATACACTTTTAATAAAACTAAGGGAAAATGAAGTGGAAAATTTGCAAGGAATTGTTTTCCTATTTTTTTATCTCACCACATTTTCTAATCTCACTAGGATGGATATATCTCACCTGGTGAATAGTGAATGCTGTCACTGATTTTCATGACCTTGAAAGCACATCAATTATGCTTTAACAACACAGCATCACAAAAGGCTACTGTACTACCATAAGTGCAAAATGAAAACATAGAGACAGGTTATTTACATAAAAAGCATCTTCCATACAATGGAGTATTAGTTTGTCTTAAAAAGGAATAAAAGTCTGACACATGCTACAAAATAAGTCTTAAGACATTAAGTGAAATAAGGTAGGCATAATAGGACAAAAATTGCATGATTCCAACTCCATGCAGTACCTAAAGTAGTCAAATTCATAGAGACAAAATGTGGAACGGTAGTTGCCAGGGGCTGGGAAGAGAGGGATTTTTTGTTTAATGGATACAGAGTTTCAGTTTGAGTAGATAAAGAAATTCTGAAAATGGGTGTGATAGATGTACAACAATGTTGAATGTGCTTAAGGACACAGATATAAATACTTCCCAAATAGTTAAAATGATAAACTTTGTTATGAATATTTTACCACAGTAAAAGAAAAGACATATTCCAAAATCCTTTGAGAGTAAGTGTAAGTTGTCAAGGATCATGGCAAGAAGATATACTTTGAAATGAGGTTATCAATCTAAAATTTGAGAGTAAACTCTTCAAAGTTTTTGACTTTGGTTTTAATTACTTTTATTCTGAAGAAATGATTTTTTAAATGTCTCTATTTCTCATTCTTCAATATTAACCAAGATGACTATACTATCCATATAATAGTTTTTATATTTTCTGAGCAAAGAAATAAACTCCTTAGCTTGAAACATTTTTTTAACTGGAAGGACTAAATAAATGTAAAGGCCAATATAAAACTCCTGAAGGAAATTTAATACTCACATAGATTCTATTTAAAAGTGGTGAGATTAGAAAAATAGGAAAATAATTTATTGAAAATTGTCCATTTTATTTTCCCTTAGGTTTCATTAAAAGTTTGTTCGTCAATGTAATTGTTTTCAAAGAGTCAAGATTATCTTCTGAAGTTTGTCTTCTGGTAGAAACACAATGCATTTTCAGAATTACCAGCTTCTATAATATTCATGTGCATGATATCTAGAACAGACGTATGCCGAATTCTGGTATTTCCCATCTCATTGTCAAAATTATATTAATTCAAACACCAAATAAATATGACCTGCCAATATCCAGAGAATTTTAGCAACAGACATAAGACTAGAAGAACAATCTTACAACTTCCAGCCCTGTGTTTTCCTCATTATAATACTAAATATGTTCTTAATCAGTTCCCATCCCAGATCTATTTAGCAAATATTTATTATCTTATCTATTATGAGATATACACCAAAGTATACACATATTTTCAGTTATCCACCATCCCATACATTATCAAAATCTCTCTGAATATGTAAAGATTTTTTTCCTATGTTTACAATAATACTTTGATGCCAAATGCTGATCTGAAGTGAAAATAAGCTATTTATAGCCCCACATTTTGTGACTATTCATATCTTCCACTGCATCAGTATAAATGATTATGGGTTGCTGCCCCAGATTCTGATGGGAGTGTTACATAATAAACATGCACACCATCTTATCTTTGTTAAAAAATGGAATTCTGAAGTCCATCTTATTTTATATGTTTTGAAAGGATTTCAGACCTGTACTAAAACTAATTTCTACATATTACTAGCTATCAAAAAATACCCAATTATATTCACAGGGTGGGGCCACACAAGTTGTGACTAAGTCTGTAAATTATTTCTTTTCACTTAGAGATTAAATTTTGTTCCATTTATTGCATAAACAATACATTATTTCCAGATTCTTGTACAGTTTAGATAGGTATTTATTTTGTTGTTTTATTTTATCATTGGTTTTGGTTTAACAATATGAGGGAATTCAGTTTCTTAGTTCATTTCTACTCTTAAGCTGTCATCAAATCTAATCCTGATATAAACATAAATACCAGAAGTACAGACTGTTTTACATGAAGAAAAAAGACTGTTTTTTTTAACTTCAATAGATTAAAGGCAATAGATAAAAATAAAGTGTTATAAAAATATAACATGAGACTAACAAAGACTCTAATAGTCCCCATTTCCCAATTGCTTGGATAAGAAAACAGGTGTAACTAAAGTTAATAGGGTCATTAACTGAGAACAACAAAAAACCTTTTAGAGTACTTTCTCATGTTTTACATCTCCCCAAACAACACTATCTTTATTATGTACCAGGAGGAAATTGAAAAGGTAAATAAATGGAATAATGTGCTCAGCTTCACAGAATCATCCTGAGACCTCTTGGGAAGATGAGCCCTTGTAATAGATATCCCTCTTCCCATATACAGACAGATCATCTTTTCCCTAAAATTGATTAGAGAAGAATGTTCTCTTGTGATGAGTAGTCTTGTTTGACTACTAAAATATAATCAAGTAAAACTCAGTTGGATAAATTTATTATGACTTTTTCCCACAATAAATAAATAGTAAAAAGGAAAATATACTAGAGATAATCTATCTGGATTAAAGGAAAGCTTTTGTCTCTTATACAAAGCTATTGATCTGCAATGACAGCACTGTGGTAGACAAGCAGAGATCTATTGAAATGGATGGGAAACAGGCTCTTGTGGATACAGACATTGTCAATAAAAAGATTAACAAACAAGTAAACAACCTTCCCTCCTCCAAAAGAAAAAATGCTTGATAGATCAGGAGGTAGGGGACATCCAAGGAGAAGAGGAAATATTAGGTAGGATCATCTTTGCTATTCTTTGACTTTGAGAAATACCTTCCAAACAGAAAAGAATATACCAAATAATTAGATTAAATCAAAACAATGGTTATATATGTGGCTTTATATGTATATAATTATATATAAAATATATATTTTTTAATTTAGGTATTTTCCTAATTGCTTTTATAAGTAAGGAATTAGTTGGCAGACTTTTACATTTACAATTTGGTTTTATATATCATGATGCTTTAAATAGGTGTAATCAGAAAATCCTAATTCAAAACAGCTAAAACACCAAAAAATTTATTTTCTCACTGAAGTTTACAAATTTAGAATAGACCCCCCAGATAATTTGATCAGCAATTCAATAATGTCATCAAACCCCTAAATTCTTTCCATCTTATAACTTTCTCATCATACGCTTTTTTATTTATAAGGCTATTTTCCCTTATGGTTGCCCAATATCTGCCAGTATTTGGGGGGTAACAGCCAGATATAAGCAACTGATATCCTAATGATCAAGAAGCCATTCTTTCCTTTGTTTTATTAGGAATGAGAAAATCTTTCTGGGAACATCCAACACACCTTAATTTATGATTCCTTGGATAGAATTAGAACACATGTCCATTCCTATTGTAGTCACTGAGGAGAAAAAAAGAGTTTCATTTGACTGGCTACAAAGAGCCATCTGAGCTTACGTGGAGGCTGGGAGGTCTATCACCATGACTAAGTAAATGCTTTATATTTAAACATAATTTTACATAGTTTTAAAATATTTTATAGCAGACTCCAGATTGTGTTGTTAGAAATACAAAATAACGTGATAAGTTTGGATACATATTTAGTAAGTTTGTAAATTTCAGAGCAAAAGCTTAAGACAACTAAAATAAGTTAAGCGTTTCTGAATTATATGTAGTTTGAACTATTTTATGCATGTAGAATAGTCATTTACTTTTTCATTTGTCACAGGAAAATTAAAATACTCCAAATACCTATATATTTATATCCTCTCAATGTTCACTCTTACTTTCCTGAATCACATTTTTTTTTTTTAACATCTTTATTGGAGTATAATTTCTTTAAAATGGTGCGATGGTTTCTGCTGTATAAAAATGTGAATCAGCTATACATATACCTATATCCCCATATCCCCTCCCTCCTGGGTCTCCCTCCCACCCTCCCTATCCCACCCCTCTAGGTGGTCACAAAGCACCAAGCTGATCTACCTGTGCTATGCAGCTGCTTCCCACTAGCTATCTATTTTACATTTGGTAGTGTATATATATCCATGACACTCTCACTTTGTCCCAGCTTACCCTTCCCCCTTCCTGTGTCCTCAAGTCCATCCTCTACTAGGTCTGCGTCTCTATTCCCGTCTTGCCCCTAGGTTCTTCATGACCTTCTTATTTATTTTATTTTTTTTAGATTCCATATATACGTGTTAACATACAGTATTTGTTTTTCTCTTTCTGACTTACTTCACTAGGTATGATAGACTCTATATCCATCCACCTCACTACCAATAACTCAATTCCATTTCTTTTTATGGCTGAGTAATATTCCATTGTATATATGTGCCACATCTTGTTTATCCATTCTCAGTCAATGGACACTTAGGTTGCTTCCATGTCCTGCCTATTGTAAATAGAGCTGCAATGAACACTGGGCATATGACTCTTTTTGAATTATGTTTTTCTCAGGATATATACCCAGTAGTGGGATTGCTGGGACATATGGTAGTTCTATTTTTAGTCTTTTAAGGAACCTACATACTGTTCTCCATAGTGGTTTTATCAATTTACATTACCACCAATAGTGCAAGAGGATTCCCTTTCCTCCACACCCTCTCCAGCATTTATTGTTTGTAGATTTTTTGATGATGGCCATTCTGACTGGTGTGAGATGAAGTCTCATTGTAGTTTTGATTTACATTTCTCTAACGATTAATGATGTTGAGCATTCTCTCATGTGTTTGTTGGCAATCTGTATATCTCCTTTGGAGAAATATCTATTTAGGTCTTCTGCCTATTTTTGGATTGGGTTGTTTGTTTTTTTGATGTTGAGCTGCATGAACTGCTTGTAAATTTTGGAGATTAATCCTTTGTCACTTGCTTCATTTGAAAATATTTTTTCTCATTCTGGGGGTTGCTTTGCATCTTGTTTATGGTTTCCTTTGCTCTGCAAAAGCTTTTAAGTTTCATCAGGTCCCATTTTTTAATTTTTGTTTTTATTTCCCCTTCTCTAGGAGGTGGGTCAAAAAGGATATTGCTGTGATTTATGTCATAGAGTGTTCTGCCTATGTTTTCCTGTAAGAGTTTTATGGTGTCTAGTCTTACATTTATGTCTTTATCCATGTTGAGTTTATTTTTGTGTATGGTGTTAGGGAGTGTTCTAATTTCATTCTTTTACAAGTAGCTGTCCAGTTTTCCAAGCACCACTTATTGAAGAGGCTGTCTTTTCTCCATTGTATATTCTTGCCTCCCTTATCAAAGATAAGGTGAACAAATGTGCGTGGGTTTATCTCTGGGCTTTCTATCCTGTTCCATTTATCTATATTTCTGTTTTTGTGCCAGTACCATATTTTCTTGATTACCATAGCTTTGTAGTATAGTCTGAAGTCAGGGACCCTGATTCCTCCAGCTCCCTTTTTCTTTCTCAAGATTGCTTTGGCTATTTGGGGTCTTTTGTGTTTCCATACAAATTTTGAAATTTTTTGTTCTAGTTCTGTGAATAATGCCAGTGGCAGTTTGATAGGGACTACATTGAATCTATAGATTGCTTCGGGTAATATAGTCATTTTCACAATATTGATTCTTCCAATCCAAGAACATGGTATATCTTTCCATCTATTTTATCATCTTTAATTTCTTTAATTAATGTCTTATAATTTTCTGCATACAGGTTTTTTTGTCTCCTTAGGTAGGCTTATTCCTAGGTATTTTATTATTTTTGTTGCAGTGGTAAACGGGAGTGTTTCCTTAATTTCACTATCATAATTTTCATCATTAGTGTATACGAATGCAAGAGACTTCTGTGCATTAACTTTGTATCCTGCTACTTTACCAAATTCATTGATTAGCTCTAGTAGCTTTCTGGTAGCATGTTTAGGATTCTCTATGTATAGTATCATGTCATCTGCAAACAATGACAGAATTACTTGTTCTTTTCTGATTTTGATTCCTTTTATTTCTTCTTCTTCTCTGATTGCTCTGTCTAAAACTTGCAAACCTATGTTGAATAATAGTGGTGAGAGTGGGCAACCTTGTCTTGTTCCAGATCTTACTGGAAAAGGTTTCAGGTTTTCACCATTGAGGACGATGTTGGCTGTGGGTTTGTCATATATGACCTTTATTATGTTAAGGTAAGTTCCCTCTGTGCCTACTTTCTGGAGGGTTTTTATCATAAATGGCTGTTGAATTTTGTCAAAAGCTTTCTGTGCATCTATTGAGATGATCATATGGTTTTTCTCCTTCAGTTTGTTAATAATGGTGTATCACATTGATTGATTTGCATATATATTGAAGAATCCTTGCTTTCCTGGGATAGACCACACTTGATCATGGCATATGATCCTTTTAATGTGCTGTTGGATTCTGTTTGCCAGTATTCTGTTGAGGAGTTTTGCATCTATGTTCATCAGTGATATTGGCCTGTAGTTTTCTTTCTTTGTGACATCGTTGTCTGGATTTGGTAGCAGGGTGATGGTGGCCTCGTAGAATGAGTTTGGGAGTGTTCCTCCCTCTGCTATATTTTGGAAGAGTTTGAGAAGGACAGGTGTTAGCTCTTCTCTAAATGTTTGATAGAATTTGCTTGTGAAGCCATCTGGTCCTGGGCTTTTGTTGGTTGGCAGAGTTTTAATTACAGTTTCAATTTCAGTGCTTGTGATTGATCTGTTCATATTTACTATTTCTTCGTGGTTCAGTCTTGAAAGATTGTGCATTCCTAAGAATTTGTCAAGTTCTTCCAGGTTGCCCATTTTATTAGCATATAGTTGCTTGCAGTAATCTCTCATGATCTTTTGTATTTCTGCAGTGTCAGTTGTTACCTCTCCTTTTTCATTTATAATTCTATTGATTTGAGTCTTCTCCCATTTTTTCTTGATGAGCCCGGCTAATGGTTTGTCAATTTTGTTTATTCTCAAAGAACCAGCTCTTTGTTTTATTGATCTTCGCTATCATTTCCTTCATTTCTTTTTCACTTATTTCTGATCTGATCTTTATGATTTCTTTTCTTCTGCTAACTTGGGGTTTTTTTGTTCTTCTTTCTCTAATTGTTTTAGGTGTAAGTTAGGTTGTTTATTTGAGATGTTTCTTGTTTCTTGAGGTAGAAATTTATTGCTATATACTTCCCTCTTAGAACTGCTTTTGCTGCATCCCATATTTTGGGTCATCATGTTTTCATTGTCATTTGTTTCTAGGTATTTTTTGATTTCCTTTTGATTTCTTCAGTGGTCTCTTGGTTATTTAGTAGTGTATTGTTTAGCCTCCATGTGTTTGTAGGTATATTTTTTACAGATTTTTTCCTGTAATTGATATCTAGTCTCATAGCATTGTGGTCAGAGAAGATACTTGATATGATTTCAATTTTCCTAAATTTACCAAGGCTTGATTTGTGACCCAAGATATGATCTATCCTGGAGAATGTTCCATGAGCACTTGAGAAAAATGTGTATTCTGTTGCTTTTGGATGGAATGTCCTATAAATATCAATTATGTCTATCTTTTTTAATGTATCATTTTAGGCTTGTGTTTACATATTTATTTTTATTTTGGATGATCTGTCTATCAGTGAAAGTGGGGTGTTAGAGTCCGCTACTATGATTGTGTTACTGTTGATTTCCCCTTTGATGGCTGTTAGTATTTGCCTTAAGTATTGAGGTGCTCCTATGTTGGGTGCATAAATATTTATAATTGTTATATCTTCTTCATGGATTGATCATTATGTAGTGTCCTTCTTTGTCTCTTGTAATAGTCTTTGTTTTAAAGTCTGTTTTGTCTGATATGAGAATTGCTACTCCAGCTTTCTTTTGATTTCCATTTGTATGGAATATCTTTTTCCAACCCCTCACTTTCAGTCTATATGTGTCCCCAGGTCTGAAGTGGGTCTCTTGCAGACAGCATATATACAGATATTGTTTTTGTGTCCATTCAGCCAGTCTATGTCTTTTGGTTGGAGCATTTAATCCATTTACTTTTAAGGTAATTATTGATATGTATGTTCCTGTTACCATTTTCTTAATTGTTTTGAGTTTGTTATTGTAGGTTTTTTTCCTTCTCTTGTGTTTTTTGCCTAGAGAAGTTCCTTTAGCATTTGTTGTAAAGCTGGTTTGGTGATGCTGAATTCTCTTAGCTTTTGATTGTCTGTAAAGATTTTAATTTCTCCATCAAACCTGAATGAGATACTTGCTGGGTATAGTAATCTTGGTTGTAGGTTTTTCCCTTTCATCATTTTAAATATGTCCTCTCACTCCCTTCTGGCTTGTGAAGTTTCTGCTTAAAGATCAGCTGTTAACCTTATGCGGATTCCCTTGTATGTTATTTGTTGCTTTTCCCTCACTTCTTTTAATATGTTTTCTTTGTATTTAATTTTTGATAGTTTGAGTAATATGTGTCCTGGTGTGTTTCTCCTTGGATTTATGCTGTATGGTCTCTTTGTGCTTCCTGGACTTGATTACTATTTTCTTTCCCATATTAGGGAAGTTTTCAACTATAATCTCTTCAAATATTTTCTCAGTCCCTTTCTTTTTCTCTTCTTCTTCTGGGACCCCTATATTTCAAATGTTGGTGCATTTAATGTTGTCCCAGAGGGTGTCTGAGACTGTCCTCAATTCTTTTCATTCTTTTTTCTTTATCCTGCTCTCCAGTAGTTATTTCCACTATTTTAATCTCCCAGGTCACTTATTCGTTCTTTTGCCTCAGTTATTCTGCTATTGATCCCTTCTAGAGAACTTTTAATTTCATTTATTGTGTTGTTCACCATTGTTTGTTTGATCTTTATTTCTTCTAGGTCCTTGTTAAACGTTTCTTGTATTTTCTCCATTCTATTTTCAAGATTTTGGATCATCTTTACTATCAGTATTCTAAATTGTTTTTCAGGTAGACTGCCTATTTCCTCTTCATTTGTTATGTCTGGTGGGTTTTTACCTTGCTCCTGCATCTGCTGTGTGTTTCTCATTCTTCTCATTTTGCTTAACTTACTGTGTTTGGTGTCTCCTTTTCGCAGCCTGCAGGTTCGTACTTACTGTTGTTTTTGCTGTCTGCCTGCAGTGGCTAAGGCTGTCTCAGTGTGTTGTGTAGGCATCCACAGTGCCTGTGTTCTGGTGGATGAGGCTGGATCTTGTCTTTCTGGTGGGCAGGTCCATGTCTAGTGGTGTGTTTTGGGGTGTCTGCGACCTTATTATGATTTTAGGCAGCTTCTCTGTTAATGGGTGGTGCTGTGTTCCTGTCTTGCTAGTTGTTTGGCATAGGGTGTCCAGCACTGTAGCTTGCTAGTCATTGAGTGGAGCTGGGTCTTGGCATTGAGAAGGAGATCTCTGGGTGATTTTTGCCATTTGATATTATATGGAGCTGGGAGGTCTCTGGTGGACAAATGTCCTGAACCTGGCTCTCCCCCCTCAGAGGCACAGCCCTGTTGCCTGGCTGGAGCACCAAGAGCCTGTCATCCACATGGTTCAGACCAGGTAGGTGGGGAGTTTCTTGCCTTCTGGGAGGTCTGAGGTCTTCTGCCTGCATTCAGTAGGTGTTCTGTTGTTCCACATGCAGATGTATTTCTGATGTATTTGTGGGGAGGAAGGTGATGTCCACGTTCTTACTCTTCTGCTGCCTTGGATCTCCTCCCACATATTTGTTCTTTTTGTTGTGTGTTGTTGTTTCAACTTTTAATTAACATTTAACTCTATGATAATCACTGTGCAGACCCGATCAACAATCTATTTTTCTTTGCAATGCTATGTTTCAATTTGACTTTTTCTTTATGTAATCCAAACTCTTTCTACTTTTCCAATTTTATGAACTAATTTCTATAAGGATATTTTTAAAACCTATATCCCAAAAACAAAGCATTGAGTTTGAAATCTACATTTCTTTAAAAAACATTCTGTATGTAAGAAGAATGGAACTATAAATGAGTTCAGAATGTACAGATTCAGTAGTATGTTATTTATCCTAATTATTCTTTGTACGATTTATACTATTTCTGATCTTTTGGAGAAATACAATTCATTGTATCTGTAGATTTAGCTGTTCTCAATGATTATCAAAGAGAAATTCCCTTTCAGTTCCATTTACTCTTCTTTCTTCCTATGTACATTTAGGGCATCCCCTGATTTTACATTTGTTTCTAAAAGGTAAATCTCTGGGGACTGCACATAGCATACAGCATATTCATTATGCACTTTATATGCATTTCTTAAAATCCCCTAATATTTTCTTCTGACAAGTAAGGACTGTCTTATAAAAATAGAGAATCTGGGATTAGCATTCAAAAATCCCAGATAGCTAGAAGTATGCTTCTGGGTCTGGTATTTCAGTGATTATTGTGAAGACAGTAAAGCTGATACCCAGTCTTGCTGTGTCCTTATTTAATGCAAGGCTGATGTAGGAAGAGCTATTATTAAATTGTAAAGAAAGGTCCTAGTAAAGGATCTATTAATCTCACTTAGGCCTGTCAAAATCGAGCAGCTAATAATCCTATAGACAGCCTGGAAAGCACAGTGCATGTGAGCCCTGGGTGAGGAGATTGACTTAATTACCCATTTTAAAGTATCTCTCTATCTTGTTGAATTTCACAAGTCAGGTAACCCTATGGCCACATGATCTATGCTCAGCATAGAGAAAAATAAGTAGAATTTGTCAGACTATTTGTTGCTGTTAACAAAGCTAAACTTCCCAATAAAATGTCAGTTATTTTAATGTAAAGAACACAGAAGTAGGAATCAAAATACCTGAGTTCTGAGAACTCTTTTCTACTTACTTGCTTTTTGACATAGAATGCATACTTGTCCGATATTAATTGTTGGCAAAGACTAAAAGTCCATGCTGAGAAGCTTAGGTTAACAGGGTGAGCATAGGTTATTAGTGTAAACCAGAAGTAGCCAAGGCTTCTAAACTATTGGGATTATTCTTTCTCTTAATACTGAATAAGATAATTCCAGTTTCCTTCCCAAGTCCTGTGGGAAGCCTATCACTAGGGCCACCCTTAGAAATATGGATTACTTGGCAAAAGTTTTTTTTTGGTGGGGGTGGGCCTTGTATCCTTTATTGTCAAATATGCTGTTCCTCGAGAATTTTACATCTCCCATCATAAAAAAAAATGGTAGTAATGCTGTCATTATTCACAATGGCGTGCTCTTTGGAACCTGTTTGTAATGAAACAGGTTGTAATATAGATCTTCTTGCCTCTGAAGTATCTTAATTTCATGTATTTCATGATGGTTACATCACTACTGACACTGCTCTCTCCATAATGCCTGCCATGAATTCTGGCTTCCACTGACGCTCTCAAAGGCTGTTACTGGTCTTCACTGATGACGACCACATATGCAAGTCTTCCACAGAGTATGCAGAAAACTGTGAATATTATTTATTTTCTGGTCATCTTTAAATTTACAGTTTCAAACTTTATAGTGCAAACATAGAATAATGCATCTTCCAACCATGTTTCTCTTAAACTTGAAAATCTTGATACATTTTTTTCAGAAGTTTAAGCTTTTATCCTACTATTTAGTTGATTGAGAGATGCATCTTGGTCTACCAAGATGGTTTAAATTCAAACTAACATGTAACTTAATCTGCAGAATAAATGTAATTTTTTTGTACTTAGTGTGTTCATTACTTGTTAAGAACTACCACTAATTAAAGTCTTATGAAACAATACTCTATGATTGAGGCATTCTATTCCCATTTTGTAAGTGAAAAACTGAGGCTTAGAGAGATGTTTAAGGGAAAAAAAATATATCCTCAAAATGGAATAACTAATTTATCTGATAGTAATTTATCTGAAAATAATTTAAGGTAAAGTATATGATACTGAATTTCAAAACTTGTCTTGCATTCTTATACCAAATTTCAGATGTTGATATCTGTGATTAATGAATTCAGCATATTTCATCAAATTTATAACATTGAAGTATACTGAAAAGAAAGAGGTTATATGTGACAATATTATAAACTGAATTGTTTCTACCCAAAATTCATATGTTGAAGCCTTAACTCCTATTGTGACTCTATTTGGAGGTAGGTCCTCAAAGAAAGTCATCAAAGTTAAATGAGGTCATAAGAGTGGGGCCCTAATCCAGTAGGACAGGTCTTCATATAAGAAGAGAAAAGTGCGTGTAAGGACACAGCAGGAAGGCAGTCATCTGCAAACCAGGAAGAGAGATCTCACCAGAAGATCAATGTCAGCCCATTGATCTAGGACTTCTATGCTCCAGAACTGTGAAAAAATAAATTTGTCATTTAAGCCACCCAGTCTTTGGTATTCTGTTATGAGCACCCGAACAAATACAGACTATAAAATGACCTTGCACTATTTCACATATTTTGACATTTTTATTGTTAAAGGGTTTTAAACACCCTATGAAAATAAAGTTTCAAATTTTAGTGAGAAAATTCAAATTCTTTGTTCTTATTAATGAGTTTACTACTCATGGTACTTATAAGTTATATCTTGAGAATAAAATAATATAAAAACAGATTAAAACAATATTCTTAGAGTATTTTTAATATCTTACCATGTCCTGCTGAACACATGTTTTCTCTAATTTCACATTATGTTATAGTAATAGATTTGAAATAGTCTTAGAGATATCCAGTCAATCTGGTCAGTATTTTTATAAGAGGACACCAAGGTCCAGGAGAGTCAAGTGATTTGTTAAAGGTCAGAGTTAAGTCCTGGAAATATGGGATTATAACCAGTCTACTATATCTAGTTAGTGTTCCTTCTTGCTGCTTTCTTAAGTGCTTTCTCCCATTAGAATGTTTTTTATTTAAGAACTGAGAAAACTGAGTTGTTTTATGTAGATTTAAAAAGATTTTTAAAAAATTATGGCTTCTAGGAGATTTTATAGTGAAACTAATTTGGGAATATCAACATTAATTACATTTTTCTCTTACAGTCTGCTCTACTGTATGTGACATATACCCACTTCTCTCCTGCAACTTGGAACTACATCATTTGAACTATGTGGCCTCTCAGGTTATCACATCAGGAAAGGAGAAAGAAGAGAAACAATGGTTCCTAATTACACACATCACTTGGCCTACACATCACTTTTGCTTTCAGTTTATTGAAAAGAACCAGTCAACTGATTCCAATCTAACCATAAAGGTGCCTGTGAAGATGCCCATAGAGGAGTGCTATGGACTGAATTGATTTCTCCCCAAATTCATATGTTGAAGGCCTACCCCCCAATGTAAGGGCATTTGGAGATAGATCTATAAGGGAGTAATTAAGGCTAAATGAAGTCATAAGAATGGGGCCTTGATCCAGTAGGACTGTTGTCCTTATAAGAAGAGACACAGAGATCTCACTCTCTCCATCTCTATGTCTCTATGTGTGCAAAAAGAAGAGAACATGTAAGTACAGTGAGATGATGGATGCCTACAAGCCAAGAGAAGAGGTTTCAGGATGAAACCTACCTTGCCAGCACCTTAATCTTGGACTTCCAAGCCTCCAGAATTATGAGAAATAAATTATTTTTGTTTAAGCCACCCTGTCTGTGCCAGTTTGTTATGGCAGCCCAAACTAATACAGAGGGATAATGAAAACTTTGTTGTGTCTCTCCTTTTCCTTTTTTGTTATTGTTGTTGCTATTATTATCTTAATTTATAATCTCCTTATCCATATTGGAGATCACATGTAAAGCAGACCTTATACTTTGATTAGAAGTTTCCTTTGTCAGAGCAGATATGTCATAAAAAAATATACTTTTGTATTTGGAGAAATTTTGCATCATATGGATGTGACTTTGGCTCAGAAGAGCCAGTATAGTTTATGGGTTAAGAACATGGACTCTGAAAGCATCTGTCTGATTTGAACTCTAGCTCTACCATCTTCTGACGAATGGCCTTGGAAAAAAATCACCTTATCTCTTTGTTGCATCACTTTTCTCATCTTAAAGTATGGATGATAATTATCTTAAGTCATAGGGTTGTTATGCAAGTTAACTTAATTAATATGTGTAAAGTGTGTGAAACAATGCCTGACACAGAGTAAGTGCTATTCATGGGTTAGTCATTAAATAAAAATAAATAAGGGATTAGTTAGAGAAATTTAGAGGTGGCAAATACTTTATAGATTGACTAAAGGTACAAAGGCACCTTCATTTTTAATATGAGTCTCATTATCTTGATTTTTAATTTTGCATTTCTGAACATTTATAACACCTTAGAGAATAGTGAACTCCATGACGGGCTCCACATAAAAATATATTTGACAGCCAAGTAAGTGTGAGGAATTTTGCATGTTAAATCAGATGACAAATAAGTCATTCAGAAGAGAAACTTTAAATTTGTTTAGCCAAGAGATTTCCTAACTTATTTTGAATATGAATCTATTTAGCAACACATCTGAGCATCTTAGGAAACTAATGTTCCATGGAACACACTGTGGAAAACGCTGTCCTAGAAAGATCCTAGCACCTATTATAAACTAATAAAATATGCTCCTTTAGCTGGAATGTCATGAAGTAGACAGCAAGTTCCTGAGACCAGAAGTTAGACTATCCACTATGGTTGGAGCACATGTAAAAGCAATAGGGAAATCTAACTGGTGATAGATGTTTGGGGGAATCTCATTATGTAGCATATAATAACTGAGGCATATGGTCAGAAGTCAGACTAGACATAAAGGTTCCTTAACATTGAATTGGAAGGTTGGGTTATTGTATTTTAAATACTTCCTGCGTAAAGTGAATATTGGTCCTACTAAAGGGACTAAGACAATACACTGAAGCTTCAAGTCCTCACCCATGTGCTGTGATTGGCAAAGTTCTTTAAAGTATCAGATAGTATTGTTGGCTTTGTAGCTATATAGCTTTTATCACAACTACCCACCCAGTATTGCCGTTGTAGCAGTGAAAGCAGCCACAGATAATACTTAAATGAATGATCATGATGGTGTTCAAATAGAATTTTTTGATCACTGAAGTTTGAATTTTATGTAATTTTCACATGGCACAACATGTTATTCCTCTTAATTTTTTTTCCAAAAAATTATAAATATAAAAGCCATTCTTAGCTTGTGGAGTGTACAAAAACAGACAGTGGGCAGGATTTATCCTATAGTTTTCCAACTCCTCTTTTTAAAATACAAAATTTGAGTTATGACAACATCTAATAGGTCTTATATCAGAAACTAATTTTAATATTAAAAGATTCTACTTTGAACAGTGAAACTGACTTAAGATCAGGTTATTGACCATTAGCTTCAGAGCACAAACATCAGATATGATTCAGTCATTTTTTTAAAAGAGGAGATAACCCTGCTATTGAGAACTGTATTAATACTCATACAGATAATGGCTAAATTAAAAATAAATTTAAGAGAAAAATGTGGTGAATGGGATATTATTTGGAAAGGACATACTAGTTCCTGTATGTGTAAAGTTTACTGAAATTTTCAGAGTACAGCAATGCCAACTGGGAGAAACTTATCCCTTAAGAAGAGTCATTTCTGATACGAAAAGTGCTCTTTAAATATCACTTGGGACCACCAAAACACTTGCTAGAAATATACATGGTTATTGTGCATCTTAATGGGCTTAATTGAAGAGTTTAATAAATTTAGATCCAGCAGAAGTAATTTAAAAAGTGATTGATAATGTTAATAATATGTTGAAAGCATTAAAGGTCTAGAATTAGCTAATTCTATGGATATCTTCGGAGATTGTAAGCAATTATGACAGTGGTTATGACAGCTCAAAGCCAAACATCTGGATGCAAAGTGAAACATTCAGTCAATTATTCCAAAGCTTACATGCTCAGGACAAACATCTGATTCAGTGGAATGTTCATTTTTTATTTAAATAGGTAGTACCTATGAATTACATTACAATGGAGGCCCTGTTAAAGGAATGAAAATGAGTCAGATTCTCTGAGTTGCCTTTTGTGACAGACACCAATCATTTTATGCTGAAAATTTAGTTATTTGTGTATTGATATAACAATGAAGACTATAATACATAATAGAAATAGCAACATTGATAGACTAAATCAACAACCTGTGATCTGTGTTTCCCTGTTGTGTGCTCCAACCCACAATTCTGATTTAGGTGGGTAAAAAATGCCAGTTGAAAACTGAGCCATAAAGTAACTTTCTCAATGTTACCCAAAGTAAGTGGCACAGATTAGTCTTCAATTTTATGATTCCTAAATAGACCATATTCTTTCAATATTTGCACTTGTTGCATGGCTTACAAATGGATGAATTCCTTATATATCACTTAGCATTTTGCAGGCTTTTTCATAACAAGTAATAGATGAAAGGAATTAAAGAAATTGAGTGACTGAAGGTTACAGAGCTAGTAAATGGCAGGTGCTAGATGCAAGCACAGGTTTTCCTGACCATTATTTAAAATGTCACTTTATGTAAAATACAGGATGGAATCATGTGACGAAATGTATGTGATTAATTAATTTATATTTAGATAAAACTCCATATGTTAATGTAAAATAATGAAATTACTCATAACATTTAATATATTTTATAACAGATACCAGGAATGACTTATCATAAAGATATAAACTATATATGACCTATATTTAGAGAAAGTGAAAACACTAAAAAATGTTAAATATAAGTAGTTTCCAATCAAATGTATGAACTTCCAATCAATTAATTATACCAGCATTTATAGCTTTAAAAAATATGATCTTTCAAAATTGGTACTGTTATTTTATTCATCCAGATATCTGCAGAAACTCTTTTGAGTTCAGAATCAGCATTCAGCAAAGCATCTAGTACAGTGTGGGACTTTAATACATGCTTATTGAAGTCAACCAGTAACAAGTCATATGGGAAAATCTGTCATGTATTAAGGAGTATTGCTCTTTATAATGATAAAGTTATAACTTTTGGAGAACAAATGTTTTAAACTATTCAATCTTACACTATTTAATTCAAATTTTACTGAGCTGGGTTAAACAGTGTATTAATCAGAAAAGACTCAATTAAATGTTATCAGTTCTCTAAAATCAATTCCATCTCCACAAGTATCTGCCACCATCAAAGAAATGTGGCTTGCACAGCCCAAAGAAAATATGTCACCCATGACAATTATTTTGAAGTGGAAGGGAGAAAAAAAAAAACTCTGCTCCTTAGAGGCAAAAGATCAAAAATGATTGTAAAAATATCTGTATCATTACATTTTATTGCTGCACCATGCATAGATGCATAGACAAAGGAGAAGAAAAGTCTATCCTTGTAAAGAACATATTAACTGCACAAACTCCATATTAAAAACTGGTATAAAAAATGTCTTCACTTAGGATTTATTTATTGGTTTATATTGAGTTCTAATTGACAGACTAATAAATAAAGGTTACTGGTATTTTGGTAATTTTTAAAATCAAAGGTACAAAGATTTATTTAAATGTGTGTTTTAAATAAAAGTATGAAATTAAAATAAGAATATGGAATATATGTTAAACAAACCTTACACATCTGTTGTATTACTAATAGTTTATTTAATTTAGTTCTTAGCCCTCAGCTTAACTGACCTTTCAGCATCATTTGAGATTGTTGACTGCTCCCTCCTTACACATGTACTATCTTCAATTGGCTTATAGGACATAACTTTGCCTTGCTTATGTTTTTCCCTTTGTATATCAATATCACTGATTACTCCTAATCAGCATCCTCTGTAGCTTTCTCATATCTCCTGGGCCTTTTAATGTTGAAGCACCCCGTGACTCAGTTCTTTAGGGCTTCTCCTTAATTTCTGCACTCATTCTCTTGGTAATCTGGTCTAATCCCATCTCTTTAAATACCATTAATATGGTGATACTCCCAACTTTGTTTCTTCAGCAGACTTCTTTTCCAAATTCTTACTTTTATATATCCAACTTCATCTATAGGCACAATAATTTCCATATTCCAAACTTGAACCATTAGTATTGACACCAGACTTGCCCCTCCAAGAGTCTACCTCATTTCAATTGATGGCAGCTGTATTCTTCTAGTTGCCAAGCCTAAAAACCTTGCAGCCATGGTTGATTTCTTTAATTATCTCACATTCTACTTCTAATTCATCAGTAAACCCTGTTGGATCTATTTTCAAAATAGGACCAAACCATTTCTTATCAAATCTATAGCCACAATTTGACTGAGCTATAATTATTCCTCATGGAGTTTAAGACTTTAGCTTTTTAAAGGTTCTCTTCTATTTTCTACCACTACAGTCCAATTTCAACACAGCAGCCAAAGTGATCTCTCGGGCAGAAGGGGTAAACAATAACAAAGAATTTTTGTTCTTCGGGTGGCCAAAAAAAAAGCACATTTGGATATTTCAATTTTATCCTATTACATGCCATTACCTGAGGTTAATGATGAATAATAAGACATTATGTTATAAACTATGGGAAAAATACTTCTGAGTTAAGATAAAATATGATGAAAACAGGAAATCTAAAATCAGGTTATGCATAAGACAAAAATGGACAACCTTGGAAAAATCTCACTGACCTCCCTAATATTAACCTGCTGATATGGCAGGCTAACAAATTTTGGTACTAATTGTGATTTCTTTTAATATCCATAGAGTAGAAAAATTAGAATGAGGCAATTTCTTCCTTTTCAACACCTTCCACCCCTACAAAAGTGGGAATTTGCATCAAGCAGGGCTTTGGGCCCTAAAGAATTGGGGTTTCTATTGCTCCCAGGGTAGAAAGACAGGCTTTCTTTCCTAAAAGAGAAGGACAATTTAAGTCCGAGAGATAGGGTTTGTGATCTGAAACTTTAAAATTAGGGAGTTTAATACTACTTAACTTGGAAAATTTATTCAGGACTGAGGGAGAGGTGATGTTTGCAGTTCCTGGAATAGTGGGAAATGATTCTTTAGACCACTAAAGAACCCACAGTAGGTTACAGAAACTCAAACAATTGCAAGCTTAATATAAGTAGGAAAATAGCTTTATGGGGAAACACTGGGTAGCCACTTTGACACAGGAGAACAGAAGCAATGGAAGAATTGTTAAGCCTTTTTAGGGAACTCTGTAAACTTGGATTTAAAAAAAATATTAAGTGGTCCATTGAATACTGAAATTTAAATTCCCATCCCATCCCATTCCCATCTCCCATCCACGGAGACTCAGGATAACTTAGATTTGTTTAAAAAGAATAAAATAAATACAACTTTTCCTGCATCTCAGTATTATAGTAGAGTAATCATCATAACCTTTACAGTAGATCCAGTCCATGCAGAGCAAATTAACATGCAGAAGACTAGATTAATTTTGGACATGTGATATGGGACTCACCAAAAATAGAAAAAATAAAAATTGTGGCCAGGTGTAAGATGTAAGAATGTGTTTTCTCAATGAACATCTCTGCAACTACAACATCAACAATGATAATATAGTACAGGTGCTAGAGGGAAAAGATAAGAAAGTGAGCAAATGTATATAACTGGAAAATGACACTAATTAAAGAATTGTCTTCGAAGGAAAAAAAACCTGGAATTTTAATTCTTGAGCATCCAATCATTTTTTAAAAGTGTATTTCAGGGAAAAGTCCATTCCAATGTAGAAAAATAATATTCCAACTGATATAAAGCTCAAGTTAAACAAAGCTAAATATTTATTTTAGCGTCTTGACAGTATTCATGACAAAAAGATGTCATCATATATCTGTGTAGTTAAATGGCCTTCAAACTACTGCTTAAATCATGAAAAATTAATTTAAAAACACATTTACTCAGATTGAACAGTATACTATGTGGCATCCATGCATGCTGATCACTGTCAAGTTTTTGTTTGTGTGTTTCTCTGGCAATATCACCATATGAAGCTTTATTACAGCACTGGTAAATATTTATGTCTCTTTTTACTTTATGGAAGGTTGAGTTGTATGCCATGAATTAAAAGAAAAAAAATAAATCTAATCTTATATTACACTGCTTTCCTATTAGTTCAAAACTGGTATAAATGTAATTAACAGTACCAAAGGACAAGACTTTTAATTAATTTGTTACTAATAAAAATAATTTTGGTTACATCAGCAACATTCATGGCAGAATATAAAGGCTTATACCTCACTTTCCCACAAAAACAGTAACTTAACAACCAAAAAAAATTTTAGAACTATAGAAACCAGTTAAAAAGTTGTAGTACTTCAGAAAAGCTCAAACCAAAGAATAGATGCCTTGAAACAAGTAAGAAAAGTTGTTTCATAAAAACTGCAATAGGTAAACCTTCCCACAAGACAGCATAGGTTTGTGAAAATGGAAGAAAAGTCCAAATCACAACTTCTCCTTTGAGAGGGAACAAAGAGAAAAGTGAAATGTCCATCCAATATTCCAGCTTTTGGGAGGACTGCTTTTGAGGAACTAGTTTTGTGCCTCTTTATTTGGAGTGTTGATGGGGGAACTGGCATACTTTCAGGGTCTGGGGGCCCCTGAGAACAAAAGAGAGCTTATCAGCTTGTTCAGTGCCAGAGAACCTGCAGTACTATGGAAAGACATCAGAAGGAGCAAGAGACTGCAAAGACACAAGCAAACTTCTCTAATTAGGAAATTACATGCACAGGCCCAAAGAAGACACATCCTTATAAAGGGTTTGAGAGTTCCTGAGAATCTTTAGCTGGGATGATTTTCTTCTCCTGTTCAAAGACAGTCTGGAGGGGTGGCTGTTTTTCAAATGCATATATCCTAGCAAAAAATAACAAGGCACATGAAGAGGTAGGAAAATATGGCCCAATCAAATAACCAAAATAAATCTCCAGAAACTGACCCTAAATAAAAGAAGATCTATGAATTACCTGACAAAGAATTTGAAATAGTCAATAAGAGTCAATAATAGTCATTTAAGTCATTAATACACATTAGTGTATTACAAGAGAACTCGGACAACTAAATGAAATTAGGAAAATGAAGAATGAACAAAATGAAAATAACAAGATATAGAAATTATATAAAGAAAAAAAATTCTAGAGCTGAAGGATAAATAAATGAGTTGAAAAATTCACTAGAGTGGTTCAGCAGCAGACTTTATCAATCAAAAGAAAGAATAAGCAAACTTGAAGATAGGTCATTTGACGTTACCCAATCAGAGGAACAAAAAGAAAAAAACAAAAATGAAGAAAAGTGAAGAAAGCCTAAGGGAATTATGGTATACCATCAAGCAGACAAATAGTCACATTATGAGAGTCCCAGAAGGAGAAATAAGAGAAAAGGGCAGGGAGTTTTCCTGAAGAAATAGGGGCCCCCAAATTCTCAATATGAGAAAGAAAATGAACCTTCAAAACCAGAAGTTCAAAGGATTCCAACTAAGATAACCCAAAGGCCCATACAGAGACACATTATAATCAAACTATTAAAAACGTAAGATAAAGAGAGAATTTTGAAACTAGCCAGAGAAAAGGTAACTTATCACATACAAATGAGCTCTCATAAGGTTATCAGTGGATTTGTCAACAGAAACATTTCAGGCCAGAATGGAGTGAGACATTATATTCAAAGTGCTGAAATAAAAAACATTGCCAAACTAGAATATTATATCTGGCAAAACTATCCTTAGAAGTGAAGGACAAATATATACTTTCCCAGGTAAATAAAAGTGGAGGGAGTTCATCACCACTATATCTGCTTTATAAGAATTGTTAAAGGGAATTCTTCTAGTTCAAGTGAAATGATGCTACACAGCAAAATGAAGCATATGAAAATATAAAGCTTTCTAGTAAAGGTAAATAAATAGACAAATACAGAATCCTATAATACTGTAATAATGATGCATAAGTCACTTTCAATTATGGTATAAACTTGAAAATAAAAGCATAAAAATTACTATAAGACTATGTTAATGAATGCACAATATAAAAAGGTACAGTTTGTGACAATAATAACAAAGTCTGGGAGTAGAAGAGTTTTGCAAGCAATTTTAGTTGTTATCAGTTTAAAATACATTGTTATAGGAGAGCTATATTAGTAAGATGACAGCCTCCATCTCTCCACAAATAACAATTAGACATCTATCCACTAATGAAAATAGCTCTAGGAGAGTTCAAGAATCCACTTACAAAGCTTCAGCAACATAGTGGAGCAAAAAACCTGAGAATAAGGCACAAACAGGGTAGGAAGAACAGTTTCATTTTGTGTACATCATCTCACCCCCCAGACCAGTGCCCAAATGGAATTCTCCAGCCTCAGCATGTTCCCCTCATTGGGAAAAGGAGAGCCTGTGAAGTGACCAGCTTCCCCTGTCTTTAAGGGTACTGGATGAAGGCTCCAATTCGGTTCACCCCACCCAGAGACTGGAATAGCAGAGATGTCTAATGATGAATAGGAATAAAGAAGAAGGGCAGGGGCTATCAGTATCAACCACACAGCAGGAGTGACCATGGCCTGCAATAGCCTGATCTGTAAAGGATCTAGCAGCATTCACTGCTGAGGACCTCTACAGCCTTCGTGGATACTGCAGTACACTTGCAGCTTTTAACACAGGGGATCCTTTCATGGACCTCAGCAGACTGCTCCTCAGAGGATCCCAGCTGCTTTCACCACTGAGGAAAACAATGACCAGCACAGTCACCATGCACCCCTTTTTGCTTTTGCCATCAAGGGTCCCAAAGATTTTTCCTTTCACAGACTCCAGCTGCCTGAGTCCTCTGCCCCACTCCTACTGTACCTGCCCCATCCAGTGCTGTTGTGATCACATCAGGACCCAGGACTCAGTTTGGCTACACCACCTGAAGCCAGCCTTGGGCTCTGTGGCAGCATGTATGAATTACACTAGCCCACCCCCTCACAGCTGACTCCCACTGCCATATGCATGTCCACAGTTAGGCTCTACAGTATATAAGTATGCACAAAAATCCCAGGTTTCTACAGCTGCTTGGGCACCCAGAGATACCCACAACTCCTGTCACTGGCCTGCATTGCTTTACACAACCACAGCTAGCCCCTGCAGCCATGCACCTGCACTCTGCCAGCCCTGACTGCCATAAAAAGCCACCATCACCATGTGGGTGCCTACAGCTACCCTCCACATCTGCATAAGTGCATGATAACAGCCCGATCCCTCATAAAACTATTATGTGCCACAGTTGGCTCTGGTCCTGGCCCTCACAACTATGTGTATACCTGGATAAAGTCCATGTCACTAGTGTGGGCAAACCACTAGCTGTAGCCACCACTACCACCTGTCCTGATCCCTCACCACTGGAACTGGAGGCACTGCTGAGGATCTTTATAACCCTAGCAGCCATGATGTACACCCCTCAGCTCTTGCCATCAAGAGCCACAATGTTGTCAATGGGATGAAACCAGCTGCCTGAACTAAGACACCATGATCCCACAAACCTGGAGCCATCACACAACCCCTGCAACTGGTGTTCTGCACCACTAGTCCCAAGACCACAGAGGCTGCAATGTGTTCCACCACAGGTGAATATCTTTTTTTTTTTTTTTATGGTACGCGGGCCTCTCACTGTTGTGGCCTCTCCCATTGCGGAGCACAGGCTCCGGACGTGCAGGCTCAGCGGCCATGGCTCACGGGCCCAGCTGCTCTGCAGCATGAGGGATCTTCCCGGACCGGGGCACAAACCCATGTCCCCTGCATTGGCAGGCGGACTCTCAACCACTGTGCCACCAGGGAAGCCCAGGTGAATATCTTTAGTGAAGCCAGTCCGTAACTCTGGAAGAGGTGACTCATTCCTTAAATGAGCAAATACTTATTCAAGGCTATGGGGATCACAAGAAAGCAGAGAAACATGACACCACCAAAGGAGATTGAACAACACTCTCTTGAACAACCAGGAGCTCAAAGAAGAAATCGAAAGGGAAATCAAAAACATATTTTGAAATAAACAAAATTGAAAACACAAAATACCAAAACTTATGAGATGCAGCAAAAGCAGTTCTAACAGGAAAGTTTATGGCAATAAATGCCTACCTACATCAAAAAAAGAAAGATATCAAATAAAAAAACCTAACATCACACCTCAAAGTATTAGAAAAAATGAAGCCCAAAGATAGTAGAAGGAAAGAAACAACAAAGATGACAGTGGATATAAATGAAATAGAGATTAAAGAGACAATGGAAAAGATCATTGAAACTGAGAGCTGGGTTGCTTTTGTTTTTGAAAATATTAAAAATTAGACAAAACTTTAGCTACTCTTCCCAAGAAAAAAAGAGAGAAGACTCAAATAAATCAAATCATGAATAAAAGAAGAGCCATTACAAATGAAATAACAGAAATATAAAGGATCATAATATTACCCTAAACAAGTACATGACAACAAATCTGATAACCTAGAAGAAATGGATAAACTCTTAGAAACATACAACTGATCAAGACTAAATCATGAATAAATAGAAAATTTGAACAGAGCAATATTAAGGAGATTGAGTCATTAATTGAAATCTCCCAATAAATTCAAGGACTAGATGGATTCTTTGGTGCATTTTACCAAATATTTAAAGAGGAATTAATATTCACCCTTTTCAAACTGTTCCAAAAAATTGAATAAGATATAGTAATAAACTAATAATAAACTAATTTTCAAGGTCCACATTACCCTGATACCAAAGTCAGATAAGAACACTACAAGAAAAAAAAAAAAAAACTACAGCCACTCCCCCTTGGATACTGATGCTAAAATCCTCAGCAAAATATAGGCAAACTGAATTTAATAACACATTACAATGATTATACACCATGATCAAGTGAGATTTATGTCTGGAATACAAGGGTGATTCAACATATAAAAATCAATCAATGTGGTGCACTACATTAACAGAATAAAAAACAAAACCCACAAGATCATTTCATTTGATTCAGAAAGAACCTTTGAGAAAATTCAACAATGTTTCATGATAAAAACACTCTACAAACTAGAATAAAAGGAAATTACCTCAACATAAGACAAGCCATATATAAAAAGTTCACAGATAACATGATACTCATTGGTAAAAAGCTTTCTTACTAAGATTAGGAAGAAGGCAAGACTGACCTCTCTCATATTTTTAATTCAACATTGTAGTGAAAGCCCTACGCAAAGCAATTGGGCAAGAAAAGCATAAAAAAGGCATGCAAATCGGAAGGGAAGAAGTAAAATCATCTCTGCTCAAAGTTGGTATGATTTAATATGTAGAAAACCCTGAATATTCCACACCAAAAAAAAAAAAATTTACTAAAACTAGTCAACAAAGTACTTCACCAAAGTAGTGGGCTACAAAGTCAACACGCAAAATAAGCTGTGGTTCTATACATTAGCAATGGGCAATCTGAAGAGGATGTTACGACCACAATCCCATTTACAACAGCAACAAAAAGAATGAAATACTTAGGGATAAACTTAATGAAGAGGCATGTTGAGAGTTTAAATTACTCCATAAAATTGCATTCATTTTATGTAGCTAAGTAGCCTGCAGGGGGCTTGAATTGTCATTAATCCCTCCCTCAAGGACATGCCTTAGATGACACCTCAGAGTCACAAGTAAATGTAAGTTCCTGATATGATTCCCTCAATGCCCCTTGTAATAAACAGTCTCCTCTGTCTCCCAGCTCCTTCCCTTGTGTACCCCTTAGATAAGACCCCAGTGGAGCTTACTAAAACCCACATGCATTTTTTGGTTTGAATTCACCAATCCAGGCTTACCCCAGCGACCCCAAAACATTCCACCTGCGAACCCTAATAAAGGGAAGTGTCCCAGATTCTGTTGCTCACTCTCTGCCTGTACTTGGCCTTGACTTTCCCATGTGGTTCCTTGAGGCATGCTGAGTACCTCCTTCAGGACCTGTAAGTAATAAACTTCTCTATTTCACTTTCTCTTGTGGTCTTTTATTGACACATGGCTCACTAACGAAGACTCTGAGGCTCTTCTTAACAAATGTTAATTTAATAAAAAAAATCACAAGGCAAAGGACTTGTACTGAAAACTACAAAATGTTGCTGAAAGAAATTAAAGAAGACATCAATAAATGGAAAGACATCTAGTATTCATGGATTAGAAAAAATATTGTTAAAATGTCCATACTACCCAAAGTGATCTACAGATTCAATGGAATCCCTATCAAAATCTCAATGGCGTTTTTATTTTGCAGAAATAGAAATAAAATTCTAAAATTGACATGTAATCTCAAAGGATACCAAATAAAAATAATCTTGAGTAAGAAAACAAAGATTTGAACATCACACTTCCTGATTTCAAAACCTATTACAAACCTACAGTAATGTAAACATTGTGGTACTGGTATAAAAACAGATATATAGACCAATAAAAACAAATAGAAAGCACAGAAATAAATCTTCACCTACATGATCAAATGATCTCTGACAAGGTTGCCAATAATGGGAAAAGGATATTCTCTGGAACAAATGGTGTTGGGAAAACTGTATATTCACATGCTATAGAATGAAGTTGGACCCTATGTTACACCATATACAAAAAGTTACAAATAGATTAAAGACCTAAAAATAAGACCTGAAACTATAAAACTCCTAGCAAAAACACAGAGGAAAAGCTCTACAACACGATTTGGCAAAGATTTCTAGGATATTACAACAAAAGTCAAGTAACAAAATCAATAATAAACTAGTGAGACTACATCAATCTTAAAAACTTCTGTTAAACAAAGAAAACAATGAATAAAGTGAAAAGACAACCTACGGAATGGGAAAAATTATTTGCAAACCATATATCTGATAAGAATTTAATATCCAGAATATATAAAGTTCTACATCTCAAAAACTACAACATAAATAATCTCATTAAAAAATGGGTAAAGGACTTGAATAGACATCTCTCCAATTAAGATATATAAATACCCCCAAAGCACATGAAACATCTTCAACTTGACTAAACATCTGGGGAATGCAAATCAAAACCACAATGGGATGTCATCTCACACCTGTTAGATGGCCACTATTACAAAAATAGAAAATACAAGTGTTGGCAACAATGTGGAGGAACTGGAACCCTTGTCTTTTGTTGGTGGGTGTGTAAGATGGTGCAGCCATCATGGAAAACAGTATGAAAGTTTCTCCAAAAATTAAAACTACGGTATTATCCACCAGTTTCACTTCTGGTATATATTCAAAGTAACTGAAATCAGGATCTTAAAGAGAAATTTGTGCTCCCATGTTTATTTCAGCAATATTCACAATAGCCAAGATATGGAAGTAATCTAAGTGTCCACTGACAGACACATGGATAAAGAAAATGTACATACATATAGTGGAATATTATTCAGCCTTAAAAAGAAGGAAATCCTTTCATATGATACAACACCGATGAACCTGGACTACATACTGTTATGTGAAAAAAGCCAGTCACAAAAAGACACATACTGCATGATTTCACTTATGACAGGTATCTAAAGTAGTCCACCTCTTAGACACAGAAAGTAGAATGGTAGTTGCCATGGGCTGGGAAAAGGGGAATTATTGTTTAATGAGTATAGAGAATTTGTTTTGAAAGATGAAAAGATTCTAGAGATCTGTTGCACACTTAAAAATAGTTAAGATGAAAATTTTTATTTTATGTGTTTTCTACCACAGGAAAACAAAGAAGGAGAGAGCACTCCATGTAGCCATACGAAAATTTTCTAACATGTGCATTTTATGTAAATGTGACAAGGAATAGAACTTGCTACCATCTGAATTAAAGAAGGGAGAAAGACTATACATTGCTTTTGTATGTATATGCATTAAACAAATCTCTGGAAGAATGAAAATTAACTTCCCTAGGTATTAAACAAAATTGCTACCTATTATATTGGAGCTAAAAGATTTCAATGATATAAGACTGAAGCTCTCAAACACTGTGTCTGAGAAAGTGCAAAAACTTACATAGAAAGTTTAGCTATGGTTTGCATTGGATAAAGAGAAACAAGTATTTAAACACAAGCTATAAATGTCCTTATGCATGAAAAATAGACAATATTTCTTTCTTTTCTGAAGAAACTGAGAAAAGTAAAAGCTGGATCTAGAGATCACAGAGAATGAGACACTATCAATTATATGACTATAAAAATAACAAAGAAGCATCAAAAACACTTGAGATGAGGTTTTTTTTTTTGTCTCTTTTAAACTGAATTTTTTATTCAATTCACCTTTTAGTCACATTTCCTGAAGCCACCTATAATGCAGTTGGCAGTCATGAAATTTTGGGGAAAAAAAGTATATGAAGGGGCACATCAAGCATACTTGGTATTCTTTTCTATTTTACTTTTTTTTTTTTCCTGTGACTGCATCCTTCAGATATTGCTTTAGACATAGCACTTAAAGCATCACGAAATTCTAGTTCAGCAAAATATC